>NW_022995746.1:7624031-7755179 GCF_900245975.1 Drosophila guanche
ATATGGACAGATTCTAAATAAGGAAAAACGTATATCTCAAAATTGAAATTTTGAAATACTCCAAAACGAACAGAAACCCAAATGACACGCCACGAAGTTTGTAGTGATGTTAAAATTGTTAATTGCATTAAGTAGATTAAATAGTTGCAACTCGGTTTCAGTGCGTAGATTTCTAACATTTTATTGCTTGTTAGTGCGACAAATTTAGTAAATATTTTTGGGCTTCTCGCTCGCTATGGCAAAGTATTTTTAAAATTTATGAATTCCAATTTTGGTTCCGCGGGTTTCGTGTTTTTTCGAGCTTAAAGTGTCATGTTGCTGTTTCTATATAGAAATATTTGACACGGTTTTTAGTTTAGGTTTGTTGTCATAATTATTTGGGTAGCTTAGAGAGATTGTTGCTCTGGGAATGAGTTTGAAGTGTGAGAATGAACAATGTTGAGTTGGTTAGAGGTAATTCATGTCGCTGTAATTCTTTTGGTGCTCCTCTTTTCAGTTATAATATTGACATACGTAAAACGGTGAATTGCTACTCCACAGCGTGCTGTGCTTAACTCTCCGAGAAGCATAACAAAAACACACGTGTGGTGCAGTTTGCCATTTGTCTCTTTCCCTTTCTAACCCACGCGCATAGTTGCAGGGGTTCAAGCGCAACGCGCTCTCGCTCTCATTAGCACAGTTCTTCGATCCTCTCTGAGCGTGGACCCTCTCTCAGCTTTCACACACTCTCTCTCACAAGCAGAAGTGCAGCAATGGAACAGGCAAATGACCCTAATAACGGTTAATCAAGCTAGAAGATGAAACGCAGGTAGCGGAAGGCTTACACACTCTGCAGTGCCTCAAATAAATCATTATTAAACAGCCGCGTGACTGTCGCTCGTAGAATCTCTCTCTTAAAAGCCGCCGCCATATGGCAATTGTAGCCTCCGCCATATATGGTTCATCCACATAATTGCCAACAAAAATTCAATTTTTTCCAGTCATAATTTGTTGTCGTTGCTGTAGCCTGCCTGTTGTCGCGGCTGCATTAAATTTACGAGTAATACGACCCATAAATTACATCATCGTTTACGATACAATTTCAAGTCAATGAGTTTCGAATTAATTTTCTGTCTTTTGATTGAGATCTGCGTTGGGACGTTGAAGGGATTTAAATAATGGCAGTGATGGAAGCAGAACAATAGGAATAAATAAATGATAGTAATCCTCTTGGATTTTAATGCTTCGAAACAGTTTATCAGACTTTAAAGAGCAGAAAGTATGCTGAATGTTACTGTACCTCAAAAAGGATTTCCAATGGATCGTTTCAAGACATATTTACATTTCCAAGTCCCGAAGCGTAGACTCTGCCACCCCAGGGCCGCTTTCACTGCACATATTTTAGAAATGGAAATTCAATTTAACAATGCTTTTGTTTTCAAGTGCCTGCGTCAGGAATTCCGCAGTGGCAGCAAAACTAAAATTGATGAACAATTCAAGGATGTACAAGCAGGACGAGTCCTCAACAGACTGGACAGCAAACTAGACTGGGCACTGGACTGGGTATTGGGATTCAGTTCTGGTTCTCAAAAGCTCGCTTGTAACTGATGGCCAGACGCCGCAGCATTTCTCCTGTTGTTATCCCTGTCTGCCTGTCCTGCCCGAATGGCATTGTCATTCGATTGGTACCGAGTACTACAAAATGATTTGCTTCGAGTGTGGGAAAGTCCCCTATTTTTTTTTAGAAAAAAAGAAGCTGGAAAAAACTCCAACTCCATAGTCCAAAACTTCGTTTGCATTTTGATGACAGTTGTCAGCAGAAGGATGAGGCGAGCTTCAGTCGGGGAAAAAAGAAGCAAAATAAAAGAATAATGCTTTATGACATGCGATTGAATGTTGTTGATTTGTTTTCACCATCCAGCCAGCCAGCCAGCCAGCCAGCCAGCCAGCCCTTTTTGCCTGAGTTCTGAGTTCTTTCAGTGAGAGTAATTGTCTAGTGCTGCGTTCGCAATGAATGCGGGAATGTGCGGAAAACTGCGGGATAAATCTATGGGCGGGAATTTATGTTTGCTGCCTGCACTGAAACTTGCCATTAAAAAGCTGAAGCTGACATTCAAATTTATCATCTATAGCTTGATTTACATCTGCCTTTTTGTTTTGTTTTTTAGATATGCCAGCTTTGTAAATGGGCTGCCATTTTTGTTGCATCCTATCAGCGGGTGTTCAAGTTTTGATGAGGGTTTTGTGACGCTGAGTTGGAGGTGTTTTCTGTGATTTTCTCTATAAGAATTGTATTTTGTTTTGAATGTTTATTACACCTAAACCTTCAACCCAAAACCAAACACATTTACCGCTTTTCAAGCTTTAAATAACATTCTCTCTAATCTCAAAGAGCATCCCAGCATCGGCTTCCAAATCCCGATTTCTAGTTTTATTTCAGGCCTTGTGCCTTGGCCATACCTGATCGCCGCTGAGAAGTGGTCGCTAAATTTTATCGTAGCGCCATTCACGTTTTTATTCCCTTTATATTTTGCGTTCCCTCTGTTTTCCCGCTGTTCTCTCTTGCTTTTTGGATTGTGAGGAGAATTTTGTATGCTTCAGCTTGCCGTAAAAGGTAGCAAAGTATTTAAGCGTTACAGATTTTTATATGCGAACATACGTGGCTATATATTTTGAGTTTTTTTTTGCGTTTTGGTCGCTTTAGTTGGGGACAACATTTTCAACATTTCCATTAAAAAAATATTGATGCTGGTCGACCACATCCACACAGTCGTCGTCATTGTCATCATGGGCATGGGACGGGTTGTGTTGTTGGGGTCTGTCGTCATCAGTTTATGTTGTCATCGCCTTAAACTCGCCATTCAGCAATGCTCGAACCTCCCCCCCCGACATATGTACTCGCATATTTAAATATTCATAAGGTGTGCACTTTGGTTTGGAATATTTCACTTTTTGGCGTTGTTTAACTTCTTATTTTATTGGGTGAGGCCCGACAGCACAATTGACAACTATTTAACAAGTGTTCGGTCAAGTTCTTGGGTTACAAATCACTTGTGACAATTTATGGATTGGCATAAAATATTATTATATCACACAGTTCCCCATTCCCGATAGTCTTCTATGGGTTTGGCTGGAGATTTCAAACCCTTTTTTCAGTACATAAATCATTGATGCGGTGCGGATTGACATCCAAGTTGTTTTGGCTTATTTATGGTATCTAGTTGGAATATGTGAAAAATGATTGTCTACTGGGGTTCGGTGACCCAAAAGGATTACGCATGATAATCTGTCATTTCAAGGGTTTCTCGATAGGGAAATGAATTGTTATACACAGGCAATGCTGAAGAATATGCTAACAAGGCAAGTCGAAATGGTAGTCAAACACTTCGATCCCAAGTCAAGATGGCAAATCAATCTTACGAATACCTCCGATGCAATATGTCTATCCACTTAAGAGCGCTGCTTTGCATAGTAAATTTATACAGTACAGTGGGTAAGCTGAACCTTTTTTGGACACAAAACACAGAAGGAACTTTGTCTGTAGAATCAATTTAAAAATGTATGTGGTTCGGATCTTGATTGCATTCTCAGTAGCGTGCCTGCTGCAAACTTTCGCTACCTGCGTATTTCTCTCCTTCATTTGTGTCTCATCTCCTAGTTTTATTTACCGTTATTTCGGTCATTTGCCTATTGCCTTGCTTGTGAGAGAGCGTGCAATGCTCAGAGAGGATCAAAGAACTGAGCTTATGAGTGAGAGCGCGAGCTGCGCGTGTACGCATGCAGCGTTAAGCGTGGGTTAGAAAGAGACAAGTTGTAGTTGAGTCGCAGGTAGCGGATTGTCTCTGGGTTATGCTTTTGCAATGCGTTGAGCGCAGTTACTTTTTGGAGAGCGCGCTGCAGCAGGGTGGTTCACTGCTGGACATTACAAAAAGTAGTTTAATATAAAATGAAGAACTTTCTATAAGTAGAATCAATGATTTAATTCTTTAGCTACAACTACATTTGTTTGTATATTCTATTTGATTAGTTTGCTTTGCACTTGTAACCATTTCTAGTTGGCAATATCAAGCACACAATTGACTTGTGAAATGATTAAAGTTGTTTACGTGCCACGAAAATCCCTGCCACTGGCTCACATGTTGTGTACTTCCGTCATAAAGAGCTTTTCTGAGACCCTGCGATATACACAAGTTTTTCGATCAAAACCCTTAACGATAAGCCCAAACCCTCGAACTTTGATGATAAGATAAGTTCGGGCTATAAATAACCAGCTGATATGTCGGTAAATGAACCCAAAAATAGTCTGGAAAACTTTAATTAAAGCAGATTTAAGGTAGTACAGATTTCCCTTGAGCAGCAAGATTGAATGGGATAAAGTTTCGGTTCTAATTAAGTAAGCCCCAGCCAAGGCACATCAATGTCTAGGGCCCAGACAAACCCTGATTGATGCCCATCTTTTAGTGGGCCAATTAAACAAATCGTATGTCAAACGAAACGAACAGAACAGAACACAGACGTATCAACGGGAAAAGAAAGGGAAAGCAAACAAAGAAAGGGGAGAGGGAAGAGGGAAGAGGAATGGACATCAGAGAAGCATAGAAGCGTGTCAACAACATGTTTAAACACGAATTAGGCAACATAAAAAAGGATTTACAAATGTTATGTTCGATTCGAAAGGCAAACACAGAGCGAGGACCAAGAAAGGAGCAGCATAAGAAACACACAGAAATAGTAAGGAGTAGGGCAAAAAAAGGGCAGCTAAGAACATAAACAGGATTACCAAAAGGAAAAGATTGATAGATTTCTCTTCTGCAACACAATGGGACTCATGTGTTTGTGTTTGCTTAGCTTAGAAATTGAGTTGTTGTGGTTATTGTTCGGAGCCCATTTTGATTGATAAGCCAAGTGCAAAAATAAATACAAAAATAATTTTTTTTTTTTTTTGCAGGCACTCTGCGGCGTTGTCTTCCAAGTTCCTACCATGTCCGGCGACAAGTTGCGCATCAGCACCATGCAGGAGATCATCAAACCGAATACGGTGAAGCGTATTCAAGGCTACGGTTTGCCCTTCCCCAAGGATACCACCCGAAAAGGTGATCTGCTTGTGGCGTTCGATATACAGTTTCCCGAGAAATTGACTGCCGCCCAGAAGGAGGTGCTGCGGGACATGTTATGAAGGGAATCGTTGATGCACGCAGCCATGAGCCATGACTCAACACACACACACACTCATCCATCCCCAGTTTGAAAGGAACGTGACTGGGCTTAGTCATACCATACACACACACACACACCATGCACACACCACTCCCACACACACCGAATCAGTCGCTCTCTCTCCCCTTTTTTTGCTTGTTTGTGTTCAATACATTTTTGCGCATTTTTTTACAGGAACTTTTTGTATAACCCTTTGTCACCCCCCCTCACCAAACCGGTCCTTAGCTACATGTTTACATACTCGCATATGTTGACCATAGTTATTATATCATTAATTCTTAATTTATTTGTCTAAATTAAAGCTACATTTAATAAATTACACACAAAGAAACAAACATGTGGAAGAAACAACAAAAAAGAACAAGCGAAAATTATGCGAAGAAATGTTTTATATTTTTGAAGAGGTTTTTTCTACGACTAAGGTACGTAGCTAAATATTACCACTCCCATTTCATTGTCAAACATTGCCAGAACTTTAAAAAGTTGTTTACTAAAAACCCAACACATTGTTATATTGCCATGCATTTCCCTGTCTTCACATCATTCTCATAGGAGCAAAAACTTTCCTGCCCAAAAAAAAAAAAAAAAAACTGGAAAGAGAAGTGAAAAGTGAAATTTTCGTTTTGGTAATCGTCGAGCGTTTGGCTAATTAGCTGCCGTCGCCTGTCTGGCACACCAGAGAGTCAGTCCTCTGCTCCCCCCGTCCATGTCAAACGGAATGCTGCTGCTTGTGCTCCTCGTTAAGTCATTAAAACTGCATGAAGTGAAAACTTTATGGTCTGCAAAGTTTGCCTCAAAGCCGAAACTAACCCAAAAAAAAAAGAGGCGAAAATTTCGAGCAAACCGAAAAGAATGAGACGGGAAAGTCCAGGCAAAGAAACCAACATCAAAGCTGGCAAAATGGTAATTCGTTTAAAAAGAAATCCAAGGACAAGCGGCACATAGAACGCATTTCATTTGCAGACAATAAACAGGCAGCCGGAGGAGGGCCCACAACAACAACAACAACTGGCGGGCAAAGTAAATAAATTAAATTCTGAACAACTCTTTGCATACAAAATAGAGAAAGAGCCAGGCAAAGAGTCCGCCAAAAAAAAGATTCAAAAGCTTTGGCTCAGATTTCAAACACATGCCAGAACGTGGGCAAAGGGGAGGAGCAAGAGCTGAAGCTGCTGCTGCTGCTGCTGCTCTGCAATGGATACCAGAGAGACAGCCAGACGAGAGCATTCGATATGCACGTGCCTGGGAGCACTCCACACACAAACTTCGGACTGACACTGTAACAATTCGTAGCGATTTTCCACTTATTTGCTGGAAAAACCAAAAATAAGAAGAAAAGGAAAGGCAAAGGCAAGGGCAGCGGCAACGGCAACGGCAACGGTAAAGCCAAAGGCAGATGCGGAAGCAAAGACAGCGGGAGAGGCAAAGGCAAAGCCAAAGGCAGCGGCAGCGGCAGAAGCAGCGGCAGAGCTAAAGGCAGCGAGAGAGGCAGCAGCAGAAGCAGTGGCAGCGGCAGCGGCAGAGGCAAAAGCGAAAAACCTCAAAATGGTAGGCCCGAGGATGAGCCAGCAAGAAGCGAAGCGTAGAGAAGGAGAAGGAGAGTAGAAGACACACGGAACGCCAGTCAAAATCACAGAAAATCATCGACAACTGGCAAATGTGTGAATTGAATTTTCAAACAATTTTTGGCCCGAGTGCAGCAGGAGCTGGAATGCTGCCCTGCCCGAAACCTTCCGAGTTCAGCCTTCAGCATTGGGCTCTTTCCTGTTGGTGGTCTGTTGCTGGCGCTTTTCAATTCCCTTTGCCCTCCATTCTCTGCTTTGTTCGGGGAACGTGCATGATTTGAGATTTGATTTGGGGCGGCTACATTACAGTCGCTGAAAGCCATCCCATCCGACGCGATGCTTGGGTAAACCTCGTTGTCCTCTGCTGTTTGTCCTGCGTCCTGCGTCCTGCGTTTGAAGCGGTTTTTAAACATTTCGCTCACGTAGCGGATGTTTATGCCATTAGCGTTTAAGTTTGCTCCCCATACAAAATGCGTCTCGTAAATAAAGCAAATGCTGGGCTTTGTTTCTTTTTTTTTTCTGCTGCTCCTAAAGGGAGTCCTTGCTGCTCCTGTAATTGCCACTGGTAATCGATGCTGCGGCTAGTTATTGAAAATTACGATGGAAAGCATAAAATTAAACGAATTTACGCGGCGACAAAGAGAGCAGTTTAAGTGGAATGAATTTCATTTTCACTTGGTTTGGCTTGCAGGAAAGAATTATCCACTCATCAGTTGACTCAATTTTTGTTGAGAACTCGGTGAACCGCAGCTGCCGATGCTCTCTAATGTGTCATTAAGGCCTCCAGAGTCAAGCCAAGTCTTTTCGGTTGCAATCTCTGGCACGGGCACAGGAATATTTGCCAATTTCTTGGGAGGCTTTAATGAAAGTTTCTACAAAAACTGCCTAAGAATATGCAACAAAATACAACTGAAATTTTACTCCCAGAAACTCTCACGTTAACATTTGCAACAGCAAGACCCACAGCAATAGCTGCAGCAAGTCGCACAATTGTCATCTTCGTCCTGCTGCTCGATCTGAGGATTGCCACAGGCATTGCTGAAGGACTTGCACTGCTTGTCCAGTTGCTGCTGCGCCGCACGATGCAGTCGCTCAATGCGCTGCTTGTAGGTTTTTGTGGGCCCCCGAATATTGCTCTGACATTCGATGTGATAGAACTGGCAATTGGTTTGCAGGCACATAAATGGTTCAGGCCGTTGGGCAGGAGCAGCAGGGGTGTCCTCTGGATCAGCCGCAGCTTCCTCTCCACAATGCTGCAAGCTACTGGCGCTGATTGTGCTCCTCTTTTGGACTCTCTTCACTGGAGTTGCCTTCTTCCTTTTCCACTTCTTGGTGAAGATCTTCGTGTAGGTTGGCTCTGTGATGGCTGCTTGGATCTCCCGCTCATACGTATCCTGACCCTTGGCGCCGCGCTGCTTGAGGCTGGACACCACCTCATAGCGATGATTAATCTCGCCGATTGTGCGCAGTGTCTGCTCAAAGGATATTTCCACCTGCTCCACAGCATGCAGCGTGCTCAAAAGTAAGCTATTTTGCAGCATTTTTCAACAGGAAATTTGAAGTTTGTGACACAAAATCACACGAATTATAATGAAAGAAAATCCAAAACCCAGCCGCAACCTTAGTTAGTGTTTGGATTTGTCATTTGGGCTGGGAAATTCCGATATGAATCGATCGTGGAGGCGCCTTATCTGCACATAAAGCTGATAAAAATTAACCCACTTTTCCCATATAAAGGTTGTCCTCTAGCCATGAACTTCAGTGTTGAAGTGAATTTACCCCAGCTAAGATGTCGCCACCTCCACCACAGCCGCACCACGGACCAACCCACCAGACGCCGGTGCATCCAATTCACCATGAGCCACCACATCATCCACCACACCACGGACCACCACACCAGACGCCGGTGCATCCAATTCACCATGAGCCACCACATCATCCACCACACCACGGACCACCACACCATGGGCACGCTAAGGAATAAATCTAAAAACAAATGTTAGATCAAATCTAATACCAAACACTTGCTCAAACAGCAATTGAATGTTTTGTTAGTGGTGGAAAAAATGAAATAAATTCAAAATTAAATGAAATTATTGTTTTAAAAATAAGATTGAATTCAAGCAATTTGGGCTTTATTTAAATAATATTTAACAATTATGTGGTAAATATCGATCAAAATGTCCTCGAAGTGATCGTCACGATATCAGCTATCGATATCCAAAACGATCAATCAGTTTCTAATTCGCTGTAACTGATGGAGAAAAGCCTATTTGTAATCTGCATTTTGGGCTGGATAATATTTCACTTTAGCGGCACTTTATAGGCATATCCCAGGTACTATAAAATGTGTAATCCTCAGTCTGGTGTAAATCAGTAAATTTGTTTTATTAAGATTTTTGTTTGCTTATAAACTAAAGGTATGCCTTTATATCCTAACGAGGATGCATGGGTGGGCCGTGATGATGTGGGGGTCCATGGCAGGGTGGTCCGTGGTGCGGAGGTCCGTGGTGCGGAGGTCCGTGGTGCGGTGGTCCGTGGTGCGGTGGTCCGTGGTGCGGAGGTCCGTGGCATGGTGGCCCATGGTGCGGCGGTCCATGGTGCGGCGGTCCATGGTGGTGTGGCGGATGGTGGCAATGATCGTGGTGCGGTGGCGGCGACATCTTAACTTGGCTAACGACAAACTCGTACTGAAGTTCCGTCAGCCTTGACTTACCATTTATATGAATCAAAAATATTATTTCGAGTGCCTCGCTGGACTTATCAGAGCCCACTCCTGCGATAAGAATAGCTATGGGAATTCCGAATAGAGGACAATAAAGATAAGGGACTAGCCCATAACCAGAAGAGTTGATGTTCTCATGGGGGAAATGGCTGTGAGTTGGATGAGTCAGGGATTGTTTTTGTTGTGAAATGTTAGCCCATGAAAGGCAATGCATAAATGAGTGAAATCAGCATTGAATGGATTTGAATTTTCACATAGGAATTTTTCTTGGCTAATCAATCAATTCCCTTGGGTTCTGGCTGTCTTATCGTCTTAAACCAATGTCTGGACAACATTCGGATGATTGATTTGCCAAGTTTATTGCACTGAATTAAACAATTAATAAATTATCTTTGGACCGGCAAATATTTCATTTGTTTCATTATCTATAATATTCCGCATTAGATTCCAGATGGGTTTCAGATGTTATTAGTCAGTGGGGAAAATGATTGGAATGACGATTAGTTGGGTACTGCGGGACTCCCGCTGTGGTTTCAATGGGGATGCACAGAAAGAGCCATAAAAACGCTTCAAACTTATCCACTTGAACCCTTTATCAGCAATGTCCCACATCAAAACATTGTGCCGAAACGCACTGTACTCAGGCGCCATCCATCAACCGCTTAATAATTGACTGCGTCGGCATTGGATTTCACATCGATCCAAAAAGAAAGCGCTTCAAGCAAGGGCAAATAAAATTTATAACAAATCCAACAGACATACATCATTTTGATATGCCACGTTCCATCTCCTTGCTCCGTATATTTGCTTAAGAAGGATGCTCCCCACCACACATGGTTCCGGGATCTGCTGGCCTGCGGGGCAACTCTTAGCCGGGACAGACACATTAATTTTACTGCTTGCTTCTCTAACCGCATGCAATTTTTCTTGGCTGCCGCTCAGCCTCCCCTCCCGCCAGCTAACGGTTTGCAGTGCCAGGAAGCAGTGGGAAGCAGTGGGCTGGCTGCTGTCGGGCAGCTGCGGGTTTTGGGGTGTGCACATCTATCGGGATCCTTCAGTCAGTTAGTCAGTCAGCCAGATAAGTGCGGTTTATGTGCAGCACGTAGACCAACTCAATACACTCGATAAATTGCGGCGGGGCTGCTGCTTGGAAACGGGGCGAAAACTTGACCGCAAACGGAACGGCCTCGAGCACCAAATTGATGTTGTGCAGTTTCTTTTTTCTCTCTCCTGCAAGTGCACTTTAACCCGCTCGAGAGGGAGCCCAACCCCTTCCCCATTTGGAGCTCAACTTAACTCAATTTCGTTGCCGGCCCTTGGCACTTGATTAAAGGAGGACGCGCACGAGTGGGGATGTCCGTGCAGTGGCATGCCAAAGGCAAGACATTCCAGCGAGCCCACTTCAGCAACAAAATCCAAATTCCATTGCAAATTTACTCATATTAAAAGCTCATTAACAATGAAATGGTGAGGGCTTTGGGCAGCCCAACCTCGCTCCTGCATAGCAACAACATTCCATGGATTGCACGGGGGAACAAGCAAATTCTGAACGCAAAATATGTTATTAATTTAAATTAATGTAAGACAATTTTCCATGTATTTTTTTCCCCTTATGCTGCCACTGCTTACTCCACTGCTTTGCCCACTGCTTTTCGCTGCTGCCTCTGCCTGGCCGAGCGGGAAATGGAAACTACTTTCTCAGCGTTGCGGAAGGATGTTTTCCCTTTCCCTTTCCGCTTTGGATTAGGAGTTCTAGAAGTTCCCTGGGGCTGCAGGCTCGTATGATGTATAGACATTGTCGTATCTGGGTTGGCATGAGAAATGGGCGGAACTGGGGGTGCCCGCGTTTTGTGTGGATTTTATGGGTGCGGTTTTTGCATTTGTTCTGCGGTGACTCAGTTTGGCGTGGCTTAATAATGTGCCCCGACATGAGCCCATCATGACAGCTTGAAATTTTGCAGATATATTTAATGGTTTTGTGTGTGTGCTTTTTGTGGGCATTCCATAGGAAGGAGCAGGCGAACTTAAGCACAAATATCAAAGCAGTTGAAAGCTCACATACATACATAACTCTCTTTTAAGCAGTGAAGCAGTGCAGCGCTGCCTTCCAAGCAAGAGAGAGCGTGCGGATCGACAGCGAGAGAGCGAGCTTAACAGTGCGCTGTTAGCAAGAGCTGCAGCCGGCTGTTAACATTGGTCTGCTAACAGCGCTGCTTTTAGCAGCTTTTAGCATTGAAACTCTTCACTTTTCCTACACTTTAATCAACTGAGCGGGAATTCCACTCAACGAAAACCATAGCCCGGCATTGCAGTCATTCTCTACACTTTAACCCACATTCGAAGTTGACTCGCTCACTCGCTGGCAAATCACAGCCAGACAACTTCATTTCAAATGCCCAGAAGGTGGTGGTGGAGGAGCAGCAGGAGGAAGAGCACACAATTCGCATGTGCAACAGCTGCTGATGTCTGTGGCAACCACTTGGCTGTATCCCCCGTAAGCCATTGTTGGCTTGTTGGTTCGATAAACTCCCCCTGCCAACCGCCGCAACCAAACAAATCCCAGCTGCACTCTATCCGTGTGCTCTTCAGTCAGTCAGTTTTGAGAGCGAATGCCCAGCGGTGAGCAAGCAGTGAACAAAAAACTGTAACGGCAAATGGATAAGCGGCGAGTCAACAACAATGCGGCTGCGGAGAATCCCTTCAAGCGGCCAATGAATGCGCTGCAGAAGCAATGGTATCGAGTGCTGCTGGCCAGGCGCGTTGGCTTCGGGCAACGCCCTCCGCCGGACGAGAAGGAGCTAACCTAGTAAGTGAGCAGCGAACTCAAATCAGTACTCAAATTGTGTGAAAATTGCAATTTCCTGTTGATTTAATGGCAAACATTTTACAATTTCCCAGCGCCGATGTTTGTCGTCAGCGTTATATGGCAGCATTCCGGAGATACAACGAACGTTTCCGCCTCGAAATGGCCAAGCACGAGGAGATGCAAAGCTGCGCCATCGATGCCATGAGGGTGCACAGGTGAGAGAGAGCCAGAAAGAAACCAAAATCCACTTAGCAATTCAAAGAAATCTCTCTCTTAAACAGAACCTTTGCCATAACCACGCTCTGGCTGCCATTGCACTCGAAGCAGGAAATCAACTCAACGCTGGAGACCCTCGAGCAGGTAAAATATCACAGTTACGAGGAGTGGATACTCCCAGCTACTGCTTGCCGTTTGTTCTCAGGTTCTTAGTGCCGCGGAAAGGCGACGCCTGCAGCAGATACTCAAGCAGGGCGAGTCACGGCGAACGCGTCGATAGAGCAGCGTGGCACAGGCGCTCGCTCACGTCGGTAGAGCAGGATGGCAGAGAGAGAGAGAGAGAGAGAGAGAGAGAGAGAGCAGCTCAGCAGCAACGTTGCTGTCATCATCATCTGCCATGGCTAAGTGAATTCCATTTAGCTTGGATTTCACTTTGCCTCTGGAGTCTGATTTTCCACTTCCACTTCCCTTCCCACTTTATTTCTCATCTTTGCTGGCTCTTGTCTCTGCGCTGACTGAAGCGTTGTCGTAAATATTTAATACAAGTAAAAGTGCAAAGTTCGCTTTTTGGCTAAAACCGAAACTGTGTTGGGACTAGATCAGTTTTTGAGCGGGGTTAAATGGGGGTTCTAGTCCTAGTACCAGTCAAAGGATGCGTGGGAAGTTGTTGCGGGTTTTTGGTTGGAATTTTTAAAAGTTTCGGAGGGGCATAAATATCTGAAAAACTATAGGAAACTATACATCATAAACAGAGCAGAAAACGGGCTACATGGAGTCGATCTTCAAGCACATATTTATAACCCTTTTCCCCAACAAATCCTGGCTGAAAAGAGGTTCCTTCTGGGGTTCCAGTTCCTCCCTCAACACATTTGATCTTATTTATTATATTTACCCAAAAACAATCTGTGAAGCCTATTAAAAAGTGTCGTATACCAAAAACTAAATTGAAAAAAGACCAAAAAGGGTTCCTTCCGCTTACACATTAAACACACTTGTTGGGGGAAATATTTGCTAAAGACAAAAACCAAAAGTCAGCTTGAAGTCTCGGGCCTAACCCACTCACATATCTCGATGACATTTGTTGCCAGCTCCCCGCCTTTTGGCTCGACTGTGGCTGCGAAATAGGCCAAACACCAGAAAAGGGCTCAACCCAATATCCTTGCCAGCAGCAAACAACAACAGAAACAGAAGCACACAAGAAAACATTGGAAAAACAAAGGGGCAACCCGCCCGATTCGTAGGCGCACAGCTGCTCGTGCTGGCATATTGCCGAGTAGACAACAACAAAACTATTGAACAAAGTGGCGCTGTCGCACTTTATGACGAGCACTGCAGCACCCTCTTCCCCGCCCCACAAATAGCAATCACAGAAATGTGTT
Organism: Drosophila guanche; assembly: GCF_900245975.1. Classification (NCBI taxonomy): domain Eukaryota; kingdom Metazoa; phylum Arthropoda; class Insecta; order Diptera; family Drosophilidae; genus Drosophila; species Drosophila guanche. The sequence goes on from NW_022995746.1 coordinate 7,637,919, forward strand.
CTAATTTAAAGCCATACAAGGAGGAGGACAACTCAAGAGAAAGAAGGAGTGCTGCCGCTTTGGATGATGGAAAAATATATATTCCCTTCCCTTAACACTGCCAAGCTTGGCCCCAAAATCGCTATACCCTTTTGCCATACCCTCCAGCAACGCCACAGCGAAAAGACAAAAGCAGCAGCTGCCAAGAAAAAAAGGCGGCCAGGCCGGGACAGGCCAGCAGACGGGGCTTCTACGGTTGCGAAATTCCATTGCCAGAATGCAGTTTTTATATATTTTGTGTCTGTTTGAGTTGTTTGTGTGCTTCCAGTCGTTCAAGTTGAAGTCAATGTCGCTGTTGCTGTCGGGTCGTGGGTCGTGGGTCGTGGGTCGTGGCCCCACCCCAATATCAACATTAGTTCACGGAAATGTCATGAGCTCCACTTCTGGCCTCAGCTGGCCTCTGCCATTGGCTTTGTCAGCGTTTATTGATGGCATCAAAGTGTTTTTCAATTTATTTTATTCTTCTTGCCTCCACACAATTTATTGGCACACACTTCGTGTGGGATGGGAGGCAGTCCTGGTTTGTTTTACTTGGCCCCACGTGCGGCTGCGTGCTATGATTGATGTTGCAACAATTTTGCAGCATACTTTTGGGCTGTGCATTGTGCCAGAGCGGGACAACTATAGTGGGTGTGTATTGTGAGTGTGTTCTGGCTCATGGCTTGTTATGGCCAGACACGTAGGCGCCGTTAAGTTTAAAATTGCTCAAGCAAATTCCATTGAAAAGTGCTTGAAGGGCGTACATTTCACATTAAGGGGAATTAAGTTTGAGAGTGAAATAAATAAAGAAATGATTGAAAGTTTATAAATAAATAAATGGCAATAAATGTTGCTCATATATTTGAATAATTTCCCAAAGAAGGTCATTCCTTTGCCACATTTTCCGCCCTTCCGCCACTCATTTTTTGCTGATTAATCTGCAAACTCCCCTCACATGTCTCAAGAAATATTAGCTTTGAATTCCACCACAAAAATCCCCTTTCGCCATCAGTAATGAACATTTGACAATTAACCCAATTGCAGCGCATCAATTTCAGGCTGCGATCTATTTGCTCTGCAAGCGAAATTGGCAAATGCCGGCAAAAGTCCAGCGGGTAAAACGGGAGTCAAGCCCAAAAAGGGGGGAAAACGTTCTAAGCACACACACACACACACATACACAGGGACACAATGAGTTGATAATCCCAAAGGCAAATGGGGAAGAGAGACTAGCAGAAAGTGGGGTGGGAGCGAAAGCAACGGAGTTAAAAAGAGAGTAGCGGAAGAGTGGGAGTGAGCAGCGCAGTGGGAGAGAGAGCAGCGGAGTGAGCTGCGACGGAGTGGGAGCGCGAGCAGCGAAGTGAGAGCTGGAGTGGGAGTGATATGTCAGTGAAAGATTTGTACGCACATCCTCCTGCCTCCCTCTACCCACACATCTATGCAAAGCCATAAAGCAACAATAATAAACGCACATCATCATCAGCGGTGGAGGCTCCTGCCATACGGCTCCACTTTCAGTTTAACCTCCCCCGTCACCACTGCCGCTGCCACTGCCACTGCCACTGATGCCGCCGCTGCTGCTGTCAGCAAAAAAGTATGAAATATCATCTAAAATAGGAAATGCGTAAATGCGAAATCCTACAGAACGGAAACTCCAACTGAAAGCGATGCGCAAACGAACGATGATGATTTTTCCCACTCCCCCTGCCACAATTTCCCCGCTAAACCAAAACCCCGACTGCCGACGCCACTGCCACTGCCACTCTCATTCTCTATGCTCTGTATGAAAGTCAATTTTTCATTTAGATAACTTTGACATACGCAAACGTCATGGAAAGGAAGGAGACACGGGCACACGGCACAGTGAACAAAGGCGTGAAAAAATTGTTATTCCAGTTTTAAATAATTCAAAAGAGGAATATAAGTCGAAGTGCAGAGAGATACTTCACTGTTTAATACATATTCGCGCCATTCTCTTCACTCGGTTTTAGCTTTCAAGCTTCGGCTGCTCGAGAGAGCGAACGCGATCGCTCTCACGGCGCTGGCAGAGTGCTTTAACAGTGACGCCAGCGACCACAGGCTGTTATTGGAGAGCGCTAACAGTGAGCTGTAGACGATCGCTGTTACTCTCCGATGTTACGTTCCATCTGAAGTTTTCTTGGTAATTTCTAGGAATTTTCCCGTACCTTCATCCCACTGTTGTTCGTGAGCAATGAACTGCGGAGCTCCCCATACTCCATTTTGCATGTCCATGCGTGTTTGCCTGTGTGTTTGTCTGCATATAACGATTTAGATTTCGGGTTTAACCTCTGCCTCTCTTCTGTTTCTGCTGGCGCCAGTCAGTTTTATCCTGAGGGGTTTCATCGCGGAAATGCGGGCAGCGTTTTGATAAATGAATTTCTCCCCCCACCATCACCTCCAGCAATGCCATCTCTTTCAGCACAAACACAAAGCGAATGTGTGTGCGTGTGTTTATGTGTGTGCATGGCTTAAATGAAATGTTAACAATTAAACAGTAACACGAAAAGACTATCAGAAGAGCAAGTCGGGCAGGATTGGCAGGGGTTCAGCACGCGACGGTTACTGAATAGTTGGGGTATTCTTGTGTGGAGGAAAAATTAAAAGATTAACAGGAAAAAGAGAGGAAGAAAATCTTAAGCAATTGTTCTTTAATGTAACTGTAACCAAGCTGTTAAGTAATCAGCTGCTTAACAGAGCTGTTTGCAGAGCCAGCGGCAGCCGCTGTTAACAACGAAATTATTTCTGGCAACTTTCAAGTGCTCTAAAATATGCAAAAATGAAACAATTTAAATGCAATTTTTACTTAGCTTTGTTGCAGCTTCAAAAGTATAATATTTCTAGCCAAATCAAACCAAAAACTAGCCCAGGAATACCTCTACTATGCGTAATTCTGCCAACCATTCCAATTCCGTGGGGTTGTTATGATATTTTTGTGTGTTGTTCTTGATTTTTGCTCCTTTGTTGTGTTTTGCTTGGGTGGTTGTTTAGTATAAACTTACGAAAACATAAGTGGCAAAAGGGATACACATTTATGTAGCGTGGAGGGGGGCGCAGTGTTTCATTAAGGAGGGTTGTTGTTGTTTCTTCGTTTGCTGTCTGCTTACCCGAGAAGTTATTATGTATTTACAGAGCTCCCCCGGAATGCCTCCACAACTAAGCAGACACTTACCGACTGTTGTAATCATAAAAAGTATTAAAAAGGCAACAACAACAAGAAGAAGGAGTGGAAGTGGAAGTGGAAGTGGAAGTCGAAGGATGTTTGCTGCATCGCTGGCTTTCTGGGCAGGACAGGTGGGGCCATTTGGCAGTTGATTGCCCATTTTTTGTAAGCTACACTTGTTTACCTACTTGAGATGTGGCTCAGGGACTCACGGGGGGGTTCAGGCATATTGTCTGTGAAAGAATCTGGCCACGACTTAGGTACAAAATTTGCGCTTACGTTAGCGTGAAATGATGTTTGGGGCCAGCGTAATAAAGGTACGGTCTGAGAGCGTAGGCTAGGGTGGTTCACGGATGCGCTGTAGAGGGTAATGTTGAATGAGTTTGGAAAGTTTTGAGCAAGCAGAAAGGTATAGAAAGGAGAGAATTTGCATGTGCAGATACTTGTATATATTTTCATAATTTTTAAGAATATTTTAGCGACTACAATCGAATTTATTCAACATTATTACATGGATAAGCATACATTTAAACAATTTTACAAACCAATCAACACACTTTTAGCAAGTTTGCTTTTAGTGCATCGAACATTTAGCATTTTCTCTTCCCCACTTTATCTTCTGCCATACGCAAACCCATGCCAACCACTGCCTCACCTGCAGCGCACCACAATCATATTTCACGCTTTGTGCTTCATCCACACACACACACACACACACACACAGACAGACAGCCCAGTAATATAAAATTTTATATGCGCTGCTCCATAACGCGAAATCCCCGGGAATTACCAAAAAGCCCACAAAAAAAGGAGCCCAACATTTTAATGAAATATCTTTAAAGCGAAGCGCCGGAGAGAGCATCGTAAATAAAACTTTATATTGATAAACGAGTGGATGCTTCATATGAGTACCCCTTTCCCCTGCAGCTGTGAAAGTTCGCATGATATTTTATTAAAGCTCCAACTTAACCTTCAATATGCTGGCACAACATAAACTTTTTCCCCCACCCACGCTGCAGAACACTTTTTGTTATTGTTTGCCCTTTCCATTTCCATGGAGAATGGATGCTGCTGCTGCTGCTGCTGTTGGACGCAGGTGTTGGCTACGTGGTCGAAAGGCTGGCAACAAAGACGCCAACCGACTTGGAAGCCACAAAAGCAAACTCACCCGAAAGCACCCGGAACACCCGAAGACCCCAGACCAGCAGCAGACTGAACCTCAGACGGAGTCTGGCATTGGTGGAAAAAACGGGGTACGTGGGGGAGGAAAGGTGAGCAATTTTTTGGTTTTGACTGCGTCTGGAAATATTTCTCGTACTTTGCTTGCTCTCTAAGCTCTCCTCGCTCCCACTTTCTTTGCTCTCCGCTCTTCGCTCGCACTCCTCGCTCACCGCTCTGCTCGCTCTCTCCACTCTCCACTCTCCACTCTCCTCTCACTCCACTTTATTTTCATTTCGTTGTGCAGTCTACTCCTCCTTGCATACCTTTTTGGCACTTTTGCCGAATTTATCGCATAAGCTTTTCGCATACTTCCGGGTAATTGGCAACGCCATGTTCTACACCTTCTCAAGTCTCCCTCCATTCGAGTGGGGGGACTGAGGGCGTGTGACTGTTGTGTTGCGCATTTAAAGGCGTTAAGGTGCAAATTTATTTCTATGAAACCTTTTACATACCCAGCATCCCATACATCCTTCCGTCCGTTCGTTCGTCTGTCCGTCCGTCCGTTCAGTCCCTCCCTAATGAGCACTCGCCGTGCGTAATATATTTCTTCTACCCTTGACACATGGTCGGACGGACGGGACTGCCTGGCTGGAGTCCTCGTTAGAGTCGGGTTTTCCACTTGTGGTTTGGACATTATTGTTCAAAATTGTTAAGCACATTTAAGCTTGATTTAGTTGCATATTTATTGTATTTTCCTGGCTGCGAATTTTCCCCCATTTTAATGCTTTATGTAAACTGTACTTTATTTATGTTATTTATTTTACTCTTGGAGGTTGGTGGGGAGCTTAAGGACTTTGGGTAATTTGGTTTAAGGTGGATAATTTCGTAGCAGGAACTGTTTTCGAGGTTGTCAATAGCGCTGTATAATTATTTATTTATTATGCCCAACTTTGATGGCGGTTTTCCATATTATTTTCGATCTCTCTCTGCTGTCCATTGGCCACTACCTAAACAATTTATTTGCCATAAAAACGTCCGAAGAACTACCTCCATAAACCACTGCAAACTACAAACGACAAAGGACAAGTAGGCACGGAAACGGGCACGGCTGAAGGACAAGGGCAACGTTCTTATCATAATCATTTCCAGGCAGCTGCGCCAACTTCCGCCTGCCGCACAGAGATCGTCCATCAGCGTTTTTCGCCGTCTGTGCCGCCCTCAAGCAAGCCCCCACTCCAGAGGCAATCCAATCCCAGCGACCCTTTCTGTCGATGATGATGATGAGGAGCATGATGGAGATGGGGCTGAGGCCTCTACCATTTGCCTTCCGCATTGCTTTATGACCATAAATATTTCATTATGAATTTTTGTACGAACGACGCATTTCGACATGCTATCTATAAGTAATTTTGCCTAGCTCTCTGTCTCCGCCTGCCAAACTTTGTCCCGAAATAAATAATAAAAAATGCAATCCGTTGCCGCTTCAATAAACCTTTGGAAACCCACACCAAAAATATAGCCATCCATTTTTGTTGTTGTTGTTATATTTTTTACGCATAAAAATGCGTTCTTGCACGGTAGGGTTAAGAATGAGGTAGAACAAATGGGAGTGGGACTGGGACTGGGACTGGGACTCCGACTCCCTTTTTTTGACAGGAGTTGGAGGATTTGTGTTCGTGACATCTGCAAGTCGCATTAATAATTAAATCAAGCAATAAAAATTCAGCACGAGTGGCACGAGTCTATGCCCAGACTCAGACTCAGATGGATAGCCCGCTGCCTGCCTGGCCATGAGGCTACTAGTTGGGGAGCACAAAGCGGAGTCTGGGATGATGCTTGGTGGAATTGATTGACTTGTTGAATACCCTAAATAAGTTGTTATGGCTGCAAATTAATTGGAAGACAAACTGAAACTGTAGCCCAGCAAGGCCCACGGTACTCCTTTTACTTCGTTGCTTCGCTGTCAAAGCTTTTTCTTTGTCTTCCCTTTATGTGGCGAGAGGATCAGCAGGCAAATGCAAAGAGAGCTTACGCCGCAGCTTCTGTCAGAGAGAGAGAGAGAGAGAGTGCTTCTTTCTCTCAATCAGACAAAGAACAGGTAGAATTGTAACCGAAGCTCAGCTTTAGGTCGGCTGCGACGCGTCGTATGTTATGTGCATAGGAAAAGAACTCAGGCAGCGCAGTCGGCGCACACACAGCGTAAAAACTTCGTGCGTCTTCGGCCTATGCACTGAGAACCGCTGCTGCAGCTGCAGCGAACTAGATTCGTCTGTGGCCCAGTCACAATTGCACGGCTGCGCTGCTTCTTGCAGCGGCAGAGAAGCATGAAACGTTTTTGAGCTTCGTTTCTGTTGTCTGTCGCTGCTGAAGGCCGAATACTCCTTCGCAATACCCTACAAATATTGGTTAACAAAAATATACATAATGTGTTTGTACATAAATCATTAATTTCCATTGTGTACATACAATAAAAAGTTCAATTGACATTTTCCCTTTGTTTTATTTTGTTTTTGTTGCGTTGCTGTTGTTCGTTTTTGGATGGAGTAACAAATTTTTGCACACGAATTGCTAAATTCATAATAAATGAACATTGGCTAGGGAGGGAAAATTGAAAATGCCGCCTGCAACATTCTTACGCACGAACAATTCCGTAATGAAAAGCTTCCCAAGAGCTGGAAGACCAGCTACAGATGCAGAGGCGGAGGCGACTGCGACGGCTGCCTCTACATTTTGCCTTCAACATTGTTGTTAATACTCAGCCCCACAGACCATCCCCCCGCGCACTCGCAAATGCGATTAAAATTGTTAGAGCAAATTATGGAACGGGGTTCGCATTGCTGACTGCTGCCTGCTGTGTGTTTTTCTGCGCGTTTCCCTTTTGGGTTTTGTTTTGTGTATTTTTAATCTAATAAAAATAGTTTACGCTGTTGCTCATAAATTCGCAGATAGAAATTCCAGCAGCGTCAAGGAAATTACAACAAAATTAAGAAAGTTGCCCAAGGAGCCAAGCGGGGGGCCACAAAACTTCAAGTTTAATCAATAAAAGCCGCAGGAGAGCAGCCAGTCAGCGGGAGGTAGCGAAAACTCCCATTGTTGCGGTGCTCTCTTTTTTTTCATCCTCTGCTTTATCTCTGGCCTTTTGCCCATATACAAGTGTGTGCATGTGTGTGTGCCAGTCTGACTGTATTTCGGCTGCCTCCCGTTGAGCTTTTGCGCTCCTCTTTTGTTTCCACTTGCTGTAGAGAGGAGCCCAGACTCCCCTTTGACACTGCGTCGGGCTTCAGTTTCCCCTGGTAAATATTTTAATTGAAATTATATTTTGTCTGTCATGCTGAAGGTAGGAGCTGAACTTCACCTACCATGGGTACGGCTCCGACTTGGGCGGACTTGGGTAAGACGATGATGACATGCAAAGAAACACAATGCATTCCCCGAGCACACCTTTTAAGGATTATCTTGCAAAGGATTGCCTTGACTCTTAGCTTTGGTATCTTGGTCACACACATTCCCAACCGAGAGACAAGTTGGAGGGACGAGCGACCACAAGTCAGAAAGTGACTTTTGCATTGGGACCGACAAAACTTTTTCAAAGCAATTAGATAAGGGCTTTAGCCAGAATTTAAACTTCCAAGCAGATATCCTTCTCTTCCCTCTTCCTTTGAGTGGCGTGTGTTATCGGCTTGAAGAGGACTTTGGCCAACATTTAATCAGCAGAAACTTTGTTAAGTTGACCAGGAACTTGCAGTCAGGCCAAGCGAAGAGGGAAATCCACCTGAACTGTATGGAAATCTCATTATAGATCCAGAGAGCAGAGCCCGAAAAGTTCTATTTAGCTTAAATAATATTTAAGGAAGCGTAAAACGGAAATGGCCACTAACTTGAGTGTTTTCCTGACCAAGGAACAAAGAAAAATATTTAAGCACTTAAGTGGCAAATGGCAAAAGGCAAAAGGCTGCCCTCCCCCCCAGTCCACCACCGTCCAGTGTCCAATGGGCAGTGTCCAATGTCCTCCAACAAAGTCTTCGGCACTCGGCCCAGAGTGCGTGAGTCCGAGTCAGAAATTAGTTGTAAGATGAATGGGCAAAGTCGCAAAGTTTCTGCAGCTTTTACTTGGGATTTACTGCTTGGTGCTGGCTGTAGCTGCCACACTCACTGCCACTGCCACTGCCACTGCCACTGCCACTGCCCCTGCAACAGAGTCTTTAGCTAAGTTTAAGTTTTATTTTTGATATTTAAAGCAAAAACTTTTTTAATGAATGCTCTTAGTGTGTGTACATATTTTTAATGCACAGAGTTCATTAAAAGGCAACTTCGAATCTTTATGCATTTTCTCGTTTTTACAGATTTATGGGCCAACAGTTCCTCTCCCTCTCCCTCTCCCCTGTCCCTGTCCCTGCCTAGATGCAAAGTGGCTTAAGTGTTGAGCTTGTCTTATTAGCTAAAAGCTGGCCCATAATGGACTTGAAAATTGTGTGTTTGCCTGAAAGTAGTTTTCATTTTTTGCAGTCGAAAAAGCAAAAGCCACGCGGCAAAGCAACAATTTGGAAAAGAAACAAACATTTTTTTAAAAATATTTTAAGGTATTTTCAATCCGTTTTAGGGATGAGGTTGGAGAGTTTTGAGATTTCAGCAATACAGCCCACTGAATTTACAGGGAATTTACAACTTTTAAGAGTGACAAATTTGTCATCTTTATAGCTCGGCTGTCCTCAGTTGCATCCTCACCATCCATATCTTCACTTTCCAGACATCTCTCCTGAATCTGGTAATGTTCACTCAAACCCCAAAAACTGAAGCAAAAAGCACACGAAAAATGGGTACGAGTATTCCCCAGGACAGGATTTTTTGGAGATCTTTTTTGGCATTAAATTTGTGTTGAAAGTCATCTCACGTAGCGGGCGAGCAGCGAACGTAAAGCTGATCCAGCGTGTATAATGGGATTTGTTTATTGGTATCATTTGTGCCAGCTTTCAGGAAGAGAGCGAAAGCCAGCCTGCGTCAATCCCCAAGTGCAGTTGGGAATAAAAAGTTTCGTGTTGCGTTTTTCGTGAGTGCAGAAGACAAGGCATAAGTAGCCAAAGTGGTTGCCCCCCTGCTCGCGCTCAGGCCATACGCATAGCTAATCCTAGACAGGGAACAGCCATCATCATCATCGTCATACACATCCAGCTGGGATTGGCTGGGTGTCGCGGTCGGGTGTCGGTTCGGTCCAGGTGGGCGCCAATGGGTTGTGGAGAGTGGAGTGTGGAGTGTGGAGAGTGGAGAGAGCACTGCAGCAGAGCTAGCCACGTGATGCTATAACGGAATATTGACACTTTCAACGACTTTCAGCGCCCGCCAAAAAGTCATAAAGGGAGTGGAGCCAAAAGTTTCTCTTTTTCTATACACTCACTGTGGGTATTTTGATTTTGCGTGGGTTTTTGCCACTATTCCAGAGAGAAAATAGCTTATATTTACTTTGACGACAGAATAGTGTGTGTTACGTGAGAAGAAATGCAAGAAATCAAATTCGCCGGGTCCTCCGTCCTCTGCTCTCTCTGCTTACAAGCTTTAACCCCAGAGGCTGAATTGAAACTCGCCGCATCGCTCTCACCGATCTGCTTTGTGCTCTCGTGTGAATTCGCCCGAGCTCGTACCTGCTGTTGGTAGTGGGAATTCGCCCAAGAGCGAATTGGATTTATCTTGTTTGTGTTTGGTCGAGGCAACGGCAATCTGCAAAATCAGAATATATTCCATGTACGACTTCTATTTAATTTAAAAATAAAAAATGTATTTTTAAATATGTGTAGCTTCCACATACATATGAACCTTTGACCAGCAAGTGTATCCACAGCATCGGCAACAAACCTTTATTTTCTTTATTGTTTTTTGTGTTTTTTTGAAGCTTACACCGTTCACCTCTCGGATTGCACTCACTGGGCGAGAGGTGAGTGGGCGCGCGGGTGCTCGGGTGTGAGAGTGCATAAAAGTAAATCCAGGGATTTTGTCGTTGTTGCCACTTAAACTTTTTCACACCCAGACACCAAAAATGGCATCGACCGAACTGCGACCCGCCCGACGAGTCTTTAAGTGCCTTGAAGGGCTTCCTCTACTGGCTGGCAGGGCCGACCGGTCGTCTGCGTTGGCTCAGCCTTCATTTGGGCACCGGGATTGCCTGGGAGATGGAGATGGAGATGTGCCCCGCCTGGGAGATGGAGATGCGTGTGCCGGGCATTATTTTCATTGTCGCATTTTTCATCATCACACTCCCCACTGCCGTTGCTCCACCACTCCAAAGGGGTCCACAGAAGCTTCCATAGAAGTTTTTATGGCTCGCTGTGCTTGGCTGGCTTCGGCTTCGGCTTCTGCTCCGCTCCGGTCCGTCCACCTGCTACAGCTCCTTGTACTGCTGCCACTACCACTGCCTTTTGCCGTTGGCCCTGCACCTGTGCGTCGCTTAGGACCGGAAGCTGCACATCAGCGCTTCCATGTGCGTGGGAGGCGTGGGCGAGATTTTCTAGTCTCGCCATCGTCGTTGCACAGTGGGTGCTCACGCGATTGTTGGGGATGAAAATATAGTGTTTAGTAGTTGAAGACAGCAGAAATGTAATGCCAAAAACTATGGGGAATATAACCCATGATGTCCTGACGACTCATATTATTTTTCCACATGTTTCAGCTGCAAAAAATATCTTCCCACCCACTGTGCTGGCAATTGCCACTTTTAGTCTCTGCATTGCATCGCCGTCTTCATTGTCTCTCAGTTTTCGCTATTTCTCCTTTCGCTTTGGCTTGGCGGCCGCTGCTGCTGCTCTGCTGCTTTTTTTTTTTGTTATTTTGAATGAGGTGGGGGCAAATCTCTTTTGAATTATTACTGTAATTACCGTTGAGTTTCGCCTGGCAATTGCTTCTGTTTCTCCTTCGTTGTCGTCGTCGTCGTCGTCGTCGTCATCATCATCTCCTGCGAGGGAGTAGACCCTGGAGCTGCAGCCAGACCCCGAGCCAGAGCCTGTTGTGACACCGCAGATGACTGTGTTGATCCGACGATTATGATTTTATTACGTTTTCGTGTAGTTGTGCTTTGTGTGCTTAATTTCGGTCACAGTGTCCCATTCCATGCCTTATCCCGTTGTCTTATCCCTGTGGTGTGAAATATGGCTCTCAATTTGGTGTGTCCTCACAGCGAAATAAGAAAAAAAGAATGAGAAACGGAGATGAAAGGACTTTCAGTGCATTTGGTACCCTTAAAGAGTGTTTTGGGACTTTGAAGTGGTGTTAAGGAAGTGTATTTTTGGCCTTTTGTTGAGTACATATGCTGCCATTGAAGATTTTTCGTCTCTTAACCTTCTCTTAAAGGGTATCCAAAGTTTCGTTGACAAACTTATTTCTCCTTTCATTCTCTTACTATTTGTTTTCTGTGTATTCCTGGTCGAAACAATCAAAATTAATCGTTTGTAATGAAGCAACCATAATGGTTCCGAGTGGCCAAGGAGAGAGGCTTCTAGAGAGAGAGAGAGTGAGAGACAGAGCGAGAGCATGATAAACGATGTCGCAATGAGCGTAGCATTTAATTGTGGATTGCCCTTCGGGGGCTCATGCTGTAAATTGGGTCTACTCGGTGTAGGATGTTGGCCATCCCACAGATTTCTTAGGGATTAATCAAAATTGATGAATGGAAATTAGTTAAAGGTGAGCTTAGCGCTAGGAGAAACTAAGGCTGGGTTTCAAATGTCTGCAGCTGTCTGTAAAAGAAGCAAGGTATGAATAGGAATAAATTAACGCTTTTTGAGTACAGGAACTATCATTTTCTTTAAGAGCTTTAAGTGTTAGAACTTGACTGTTTGTGGTATGCATCTTTCCAGCTTGTAGCTAGCCAAAGATGTCTCCACTGCAGATCTCTTCCTAAATGTAATTGTTAGCACCTTTTTGCTGTAGAACGAATGTTCCTTTCTTTAAGCCCTAACAATTACCTGCCATCTTATAACAACATAAATTAAATGTTCTCAATTTTCGTATACGAATATATTCCCCCACAATGGCACACATGCCTGCCATAACTTATCCTCTTGTAGAGAGAATGTTCATCTCCGAATCGTATATCATTTTGCAATGCTTTTCACCTTTTCTTTTGCCAGGGCTTACCTTTTGGCCCTTTGGATGCGTATATTGTTCATTATATCAGTCATAATTCATAGTCAGCCACTCAACGCCTGTTCTAAAGTCAACCCACACCAACAGCCAGACAGCCCCCCACACTTTGGAGTTACCCCACACTGACAGAGAGAGAGAGAAAGCTGGAGTCGGAGTGGAAGCGAAACATCTGCCTGTTCTAAAATATTAAATAAAGCAATCAAATAAATCTTCCAACATGCCTCATTTATTGCAGATTACCAGCGCAGGATGCCCGCACCAGAAGCTCCACTGAAAAATGCACAGAGAATACGCAGAGAGGAGGATAGAAAAGATGTTGGAGTACATGGAAGGCACATCACATCACCCCCCAAAAAGCTACACGCACGTACAGGCTGGAGGGTCTTCACTATCATTACGGCATTTGCCAGCACCACCAGCACTCTCTCCGTCTCTCCCTCTCCCCTCAGCAGTCTGGTAATCAAGAGCGGGGCTTGTCTGTAAGTGAACCTTCAATTACGCAAAATAACGGGCAAGCGGCGCAGATTATCTCATTAAAGGCGGCACACTGACACCCTCTCCCTCATCCTCACCCTCAGCGTCCCCCATTGCACAGACTATTTTTTCTTGGTCTTCTTTAAATTCCACTCACACGCACAACACCGCACAGTGGAATGGGTAGGATCAGTTCAGCTGACAAACTAAAAATATGTTGACTGTCCCCAAAATGAAAACGACTTTCGTTTGGGTCTGGGTCTGGTCTCTCTTCCTCATGTCCTTGAATGAAAGTTCAAGCGAAAGTAAAAGTAAAAGTCGCGACTTCATGCGCGACACATTTCGCAACGGCCCGGCCTCGACCCTTTCCACTGCCAGCCATCCCTTTCTCAGTTCTTTAACCACACACACACAACTCTCACTGTCGCACTCTCGCTCTTGCTCTCACACTCTCACTCTTGCTCTCTCCTTCGTTTGCTTCTTTCTGGTGCTCACACTTTCGCTGTCGTCTTGTCGTTTCTGGTCTATAAATTTCTATGGGCAAAGAATGCGTGTTTAATGGCCAGCATTGTGTGTGTGCGTCGCGGCGAGCTTTAAGCACGTGTGGGAAGAGAGCGGCAGAGCGACAGCGTAGGTAGGAACGGAACGGTACGGTACGGTACGGTACTTCTGCACTTTCCTTTCCTCCTTGCCCACACAGCACAGAGCGAAGCGAAGCGCTCCATTTATTATGCTTCAAAAATATTCGTATGCATGCCCTGTAGTTGTGATGCGGGAGGGTATATTGTTTTGGTGTAAATGTGTGCCACAAGCAGGCGGAAGGGCAGCTGTAAAGAGTCAACAAAGTCATTAAATATTTCAAAATGTTCAAAAGATAAAACTCTTTCCTGGGACACCATCACAACTTCAGCAAATCCACTTACAGGTCATCCCCCAGTCGCAATGCCAAGTGCAGTCTTTCGTTTTGCTTGGTCTTCGTTTTTGTTGGTCTGCTGGAATGCCATGCCCGCCGCCTGCTTGTGCCTGCCAGCAAATGCCATTTTAGAAGATGTTTTATGAGTGTGTTGACATTTTTATTGCGGCAACATGTGTCGAAATTCGTCTGCCCTTTAACTACGCTCCCCCCCCCCCCCGCAATGCTAACCCACTACCTCACACCACACACATTCCCAATGCTGTAGTTCCGTTTGTTCGCTTTGGTTTTGTGTGTACCGAAAACGGTTTACATTGTACTTAGCACAAGGCAAGAGTTAAATGTATTTTCAGGGATTTGCTGTGGCGGGTATTTCAGGGGAGCTTTTGGATTACCGGAGTTGCTCGTACTATCACACTGAACATTCATGGCCACTGCCTAAAGTTCGCTGCGGGATAATGCCTGTAATTGCGCAACTTTTGCGTAAGTTTTGCAGTTAAAGTTTCGCTTGCTTTACGGATCTTACGGTGGGAATTTTATTGAACGTTTAATGTGCTGATAATACCTGAAACGGAGACAAGGAGATTGTTGTACGAGAATGAACTAGGATGAAGCGTAAAATTGTTCTCAGGATATTCTCCCTACAACTACTAAGGTATACGCGAATTTACGTTGAGTCTTTAGAGAGAACTCAAACACAGTCCCCACATCACGTCCAAAAACTGTGCCCCACTCATATCTCGCACTCCTTTCAATCAGCATTAGAAGGACAAAGCACTCCATCCTCTGCCATTGCCACATCCACATCCATCTCCATATTCATAGTAGACCCATTTCCCACAGCAATTACCCTTTAACATACACAAATGCCACATCACGTATACGCCCTGCCAGGCAACGCCCATCCGCTTTTCGGGGGTACCGAAACCAGCCATCCATCGTGGTTCGGGTTGGGGGTGTGTGTGTGTGGTACATCTATCTACATATATCTATGCAAAAGCTAAACGTGCAGCAACTAACAACTAAATTTCATTAAACCGCAGCGCACAAATTGAACTACAACAAAAACCGCCAGAAGGTGGTACCGAGCCCGAACCTCAAACTCCAACCCGAAACCCATTCCCTTGCTCATCAACAGTGGCTGGCCTGGAGGGAAATTTAAGTGCCTTCGGCGACCAAACGAACCAATTTCGTGTAGCCCTGGCCCAATCCCAAAAAAAAAGGGCCAACAAAATGAAGCGGCATGAAGTTAATGCCGCAGACTCCCAGCACAGCCATGTGCTCTATGAGGCGGATGCCAAAAACGCGGCACCAGCGACGACGACAACAACTCGTGCATGAAGCAACCAAGCGGAGAGGAGGGAGGAGCGGAGGTGGAGGCTGAAAGGCAGGAAGGCAGGAAGGTGGAGCAGCAGCAGTGGACAAAAATCACGCAACGGACCATGACAAGCAAACGCAACGTAGCGCATCCTGGACTGCCTTTTTGCGTCTGGCATACCCGCCAGACCCCCCGCTCGTCATTATGGACAACTTCAAAAATGCTGCAGCTGTTCGACCCCCCAATTCCCCATCAAATGATGCTCCAGCAGCGCTTGTCCGTTGCTTTCGTTCTCCCTCTGCCTTCCTCTAGTTCGGCGTGATAATAAAATGAAAACTTTTAACGGACAAGCAAAGGAATGAAGCTAGATCGAAGGCACTGAGAGAAACTAGGGGGGAAAAGGAAGGCAGAAGGAAGGATTATTGAGTAGGAAAATGGTTGAAAAATACTGGAACTGCTGAAGGAAAAAGTAGACAAAGATTTCGATTGTATGTTGAAAGATTTCTGCAGCGAGTGAACCGATTTGAGACACCTTTCTTCTGCCAGAGATTATTCATATTCAATACAACAGAAAATATCTACAACCTTTCTTTGAAACCTCTCTTTTCCACGGTGCATTTTGGCCACTCGACTAACTCGTTGCTCGCCTGCAGGGGGGGTGTTGGGGGCGACCAACGGCGCACCGCATGTCTGGCATATTTAATTTATTTATTTTATGCAAATTTCGGATAATGTATCTGCGGCCGCAGGATACAAAGTACACAAACACAAACAACACACAAGGACAACAAGCAGGCAGGCAGGCAGGCAGGCAGGAGCAGCAGGACTAAATGTAACAATATCAAGGGGTTCTCGCAAGGTTCTGCCAGCACACACACACACACACACACAGAAAAAAATGCTTCCATAATGAAAGCAATTGTTGCCAGCACAACAAAAATAATTCCAGCATAGTTGGCAGCAGGAGACAGCAGGACAACAACAGCTGGATGCTGCGGTTTGCCAGAGCGATATTTAGCATTATACGCTTCATTGTCTAAAGTGGCGCCCAGGGAGGAGCTTCCATTCACCACCCTCCACCCACCTCTTATTGTATTTATTCAAAAGTTGGAACATCGCCGGCTTGCACTAACTACTAATGTGCGGTTCCCCCCTTCTATCTAGCGCCATTTGCCTTTTATTGTTGCCCAAAAACTGCTGCAAAAGTTTTTCCATAATTTTCAAGGCACTTTTTTTCAGCGCTTTTTTTGTTTAAATATTTTTTTTTTCGTATATTTTCTAAAGTGTAATAATGAAAATTCTTGCTGGAAAAAAGTTTTGGTAGTGCTTTTCGATTGTAGAATTTATTTAAGCGTTTTGGAAGATTTTGTTGAAGATTGAAAATGTTTGGCAAAACTCTTCATTTATTTTTACTACAATTACTTCGATTCCAACACATTTTTGTTAACATTTTTTTGCATTTTTCCCCTTTTTATGCCCACATTATGCACTGTTAAATCATTTAATATGTATCTTAAACACTTGCCCCAAGCCCCTATATGCGCCGCAGCTCTTCATCCTTTCAGCTCAAAACCCCAAAAAACAAACAAAAAATAATACGTATACGCGCTGTGCGCTGGCGGCAGGGGCCGAGAGTTTTCACTAATTAAAATGGTTTTTCCGCTGAGGCCGAGAGCAAGTTTATAATTCCCGCACTCCCAAAATGATTTTTGAAATGCACCAACAGGGCGCATAAATATATATTTATAAATTGTATGCCAGGACCCCCCAACGAAGCGGCCCATAAATTAGCATTACAAATGCTCGGCTTGGGGCGTGGATTCTGATGATTTTTGGTAGCCTTTTTTTGGCTGTGTGTTAACTATTCACGTGCAGCTAATAAATCTGTCCAAGAGGCGGCATTCAAAAGGATTACGAACGAAGGAATCGAAGGGACTGTCGGTGGGGGTTTAAAAGTGATTAAGTCTGACCGCGACGTGGCAACCTTTTCGAGGGGGTTTTACTTCCGGTTTATTTGTTATGTTTTCCTTTTGCATTTCTTTTATATTGAACGGGGGAGTGCCCTGTGCAATTGTATGTGAAGCATTTCTGAACTTTTAGCCCTTTTTTTAAGGGGGTTTCCCGGCAGTTCCTGGAGGTCTCGGACTGTCGCTTGCAGTCCATTTACCTGCACAATTGAATGATTTTCTAACACTGCCAGAGAGCGGGGGAAACGTTCTTGGCTGGGAGATATTCCAGCCAGGGGTTGGAGTGCAAAAAAGAGTTTCCATCAAGGGAGTGTAATGTTATCCGCAATTTATTGAATGCTTTTCAGTTTGGGTGAGTTTTTGGGTTTATTTATGGATTGATTTTGGAAGTGGTACTCGTAGTCGTTCTCAGGGGAGAATGAATGTGAATTGGGCAGACAATATCGAAGTGAAGTGAAATATAATTAAATGAAATGCGAATCTAGCGGTAAGTTGATGGAAAAAAGAAGCAAAGTATTTTGAACGCAGTTTTAGGCACTTTTCCCATCTGTGCTTGAAGATCTCACCCACCTAAAGTCCCACAATTTTCCTTCAAACTGATGTGCTTCCTGCTGCTTTTAATTCTTCTTTTATAACAGTCGAATAAAGTAGTATCCCAGCACAGTGGCTCTCTACACATCCTTCATAATTTAGTAGCTCCAAGAAGAGCTCCAGAAGATGAAAATGAAACAAAAGAAGGGCAAGTGCAGGGTACAGGATTCTTCAGTTAACATAAATATTAACTAGCTCAGAGAGCGTCCAGGAAACTGCAGTCTAGGACATTAGTTAGCCTGAGAGGACAGCACCGAAATTACATTTTTTTGGGAGGACTCCAACCTAGCCTGTCTGTGCAGCACTCCCACGCATCCTTCCACGCCGGCCTGTGTCTGGCGAGACTCCCACGTAGGATCCTCTGCGTTCCCTTTCCTGCCGAAGGCAATGCTATGTGTGGTCCGGCAGGCAATAAGTGGCAGGGACAGGGACATGCACATACAAGTAATAATTATGCCTTGTACCTTTTACGATAATGGTGTGAAAACAACAATTGTTGTTACGGCGAGCAACGAGCACAATGCCAAGGACAACGCATCCGCAACATCGCTCCCCGCAGGATATTTATGAGCCCTGTGAACAAATTATTAAAACAACAACCCAAAAAAATAAGAGCAGAAAAAAGAAGGAGCCAACAACTCAATGTTAATGGCCGAGGCTTGACGCAAGGACCTTGGCCAGGAGCAATGCTTAGCTCTGGCCTTAGCGCCTGTGTTCCTTTCAGCACAATAAACAAAAAGTAATTTTCACAAATTTGCCAGCAACTCGTAAGCCCCCGAACCATTGCAATTTATGTGGCATGGCGGGAGTGGACCCAGGTGTTGCCTCATGCCACACGGCTGCTGCTACTCCTGCTCCTTCAGCGCTAGACACGAACCTTTCTTAAGTTCTTCCTCTGCCAGTTTTGGTTTCGTTTTCTCTGGCAGCAGTTTTCGGTTCTTTTTTCTATCTTTTTGGTTAGGAAGGAAACTGTCGCGACGCCATTTATTATCCACTGTCTGAAGGGTCGCCCATTGTCGCTTCTCCCCCCCCCCCCCTTAATAGATATGGTTAATCCGTGTGTGTGTGTGTGTGTGTGTGTGAAGTGCTTAAGCCTTGGGGCATGCATGCGCAGGCCACCCATTTGGTGGCTTTTGCAGTTCCGCTTGATTGTCCTGTCAAGTTTAAGGTGGCAGGCAATTGCGTTGGATTTTGATAAAGGTGAGGCTAAAGTTTGGGCAGGGGAATAAAGCAGTGCAATGAAGCAGTGCAACTCAAGCAGTTTAATAAATGAGCAGCTTCAATTGTAGCATTTTGCCTTTGATATTTTCTACTGCAAATCAAATTGCAAATAAGAATGAGCTTGAGCTGAGTACAACCTGAAAATTCCATCATTTTTTAAGCTAATTTATTCACAACATAACATATACAAATATATGTAAATCATAGTCAAACAATATCAAAATCCAACTCCTTTGATCTTCTCCTGATTTTCCTGACTTCGTTGTCCGCCTTAACTATTTCCCTTGCAAGACAAAAAGACACCCCGCAAATTGTTATCTGGCCAGAGCCTTGGCTAATTCAATCGGCTGTGGCAAATTAAAGTTCCATTTCTCTAGCTCTTCGGTGAGCGCGTCGAACCCTTGCCAAATCAAAGAAAAGGAAAAGGAAAAGGAAAAAGAAAAGGAATAAGGGAAGCAAAGGCAACCCCTGGCCCAGGGTCAAAGTTCCACGACTATGCTTAGCATATGCGCATAAATCAAGAGACCAAAAATAGAACAGAAACCAGAAGCAGCAGCAGCAGGACTAGAGCCAGACTAGACATGAAGCCTTGCTGGGGGCGGGGCAAGGACAATAAAATTGCTAAACGCTACAATGACAATTCAAGCATGTAAATGAAAGCAAGGACAACACACAAAAAGGGGATGACCAAAAGGGACATCAGCAAGAAGACGACGACAAAATAAAGGGGGGAAAGGCAGAGAGCGAGAGAGCGACAGAGCGACAGAGCGAGAGAGCGAGAGAGACAGATCTGAAAGCAGCGCCGCGCAAATGAAATTAAAGGCGAGCAAACAAGTTACGGTCAGACAATCAGCAGAAAACGGAAGGACACACTGGGACACTGGCAGTGCATTGTCCCCCGCTCTCTCTCTCTCTCCCACTCGCCTTAATCAATTCCTGTTGGGGAAACGCCTTCGGTCCCTTTTTCTTTTTTTCGAGTGCACAAAGCGAAGATTCGATGCTGCCTGCCCTTTTGGGGATTTTCTTTCGTGCATCGCCGAGATTGATTTGTGCTGGTTGACCCGCTACAGCAGGCTGTCCAGGCTGCTCCTTGTTTGGCCTTTGATTAAATTAAATTTCATGGCGACACACACACAGGGCAACCGAAAAGAGCTTTATCCCTTTTTGTGGAGCTTTTTGCTTCCATTGTTTGGTGTAGAAAAATTGCGCGTAATTTGCTGTAAATCCATCGTGTAATTTGTTTGTCAACAAATTGGATTCGGCCTCTCCCGAAACGTTGCACATTTAACATTTTTCTTGTTCCACTTCTTTATGTTTTTTCCTTCAGTTTATTTTCGTGCTTTTTTGTTGCTTTCCTCTCTTCTTTCGGTTGACATTGTCTAATGAGTTAATTAGGCTGCTGATGCGGGTAGGTGAGCACATTCGGACCTCATCAGCAGTCCAATTTATCTGGCTGCCTTGGGGGTCACAGCTACAGCTTCAGTTTCAGTGTCCTTAACGATGATTACGTACTTTGGAGATGGATAAGGGACTGTGATAAGGCTTGCGATGAGTGAGGATATGGTAAATGCTGTGCGTTTAGCTGAGGTTGCGCCGAACAGTTGGCATATTTATTGGATGGCCTTTGATGTGGGGATTATTTCAGGGGAATCTGGGAAGTTTTTTTTGGAAGAAATTGTTGTATAGAGCTGATAAATTGTGTGGATTTGCAGGCGGGGAGTGATTGTGAAGATTGTGCGAGCACTTCAAGAAAGCTTCACCATTTGTGGTTGCTCATAGCGCAGATGAAACGGTTAAAACGGGCGTGGGAACGCCGCTTGGATCGTAACTGCAGCGTGAGAGAGCGAACGTTGATGCGAGAGAGCAAGCGTTGTCGATGCGAGAGCGAGAAGCAACAGTCCGCGTTGCTGTAACATTAACAGTCTGTTACGTCTGTTGTTGCTGCAGTGATAACATTATGTTGTAACAGCAATGCTAACAGTCTGCTGCTAGCCGAAACAATGGGAAAAATGTGTTCGAATTTTGTATTTCTTACTAAATGGGAAGCTTCCTTAGGTGGAAGCGAATACTCCAACTGGGAACCATGGTCCTTGGCTCAAGATATCTAAATAGCTATCACATCAATTTAATATTCCTATAAATATTTCCGCCCTTGTCCTTCATCTCTCTTATGAAACATATGTTCACACTTTCACGCTAAGAAAGACTGCCACTGCCTGCCACTTTCATAATTGAATTTGCTCCATTGTTTCTGCTCGTAAAATCCCCGGGAAATCTATGGATCTGGGTCGCAGTTTTGATTTATCAAAGTTTTAAGCCGCTTAATGGCAGGCACCACAATGCCTAATGCGATAATTCTCTCAATGGACCCCAAGAACTGCTTTGTCTCACAACTCACTCGCTATGCGCATTCATGTTTAATGTCCTTTTCGACACAGGACATGCGATGCTCGTTGCTCGATGCTCGATGCTCGATGGAGAACCGCAATAATTTCTGTGGCCTTTCGTTCGAGCAACATTTATTTTTAGTTTCTCAAAACTAGCCGCAAAAGGGACGCTGCGAAGAGATGTGGTTGCCAGGGCTGTCAGTGGCCGGCAAAGGACTCGCAGGACTCGCAGGACGTATGGACACGAACAAAGGCAAATTGAAATGAATGCGTGCGGCAAAAGTTTTGTGTCAGGAACCGGGCACCAGGCAGCCCAGGACTTCTCAAGTGCAACACAAATGACAAAACCAATGAAATAATCCTTTCGGGTCCGGGGTACGAACTTCGAGCTGCTTTGTCCTGCCACATGCTAAGGGTGTAAGGATGTAAGGATGCTGAAGAAGAAACTTTTGTGGTTCAATTTGAAAAGGAAGCTGCTGGTCCTTAAGGAGACACACACACAGGGGCACATACACATTCCACACAGAAGGATGAATAAAATTTTAATTAAACTAATGAAAATGTACAGGACATGCATAACTTTCGGATGTGGAGCAGGAAATGTTTCTCACTCTCTCTGTGTGCTTCTGTCTACTTTGCCTTAATTTGTTCCGTTATTCTTTTTCGGGTATACCATTAAAAATTAACTGGCGGAATAATCGAAACTGTTAAAACGTTAATTTAACACTTAAACAAGCCAAACCGCAGGACAGCTCGTAACAGTTAACTGGAAACTGCTGGCAAACGGCAACTGTCACTGTCTATGCCATGCACCCCACTGTCTCTCACTCTCTTACTCCCTCTCTTTGCATGCGTGTTGAGCGTGTCTATGTGTGTGCGACATTCCAATTGGCAGCTCCTCTCTGTGTGTCACATTTAATGCAAGAACGGAATTCCATTAAGCGGCAACCGCAGCGCTGCTGACGTCGCTGCCACAGACCAAACCAACCCAAAACCAAACTGAACCCCAGTCCCAGGCATCCCCCGCACGCCACCCCGCAATCCACAAGAGAGGAAACGCATTTGTGGTGCCAAATAAACACGCGTCTACGGATGGCACAAGCGCGCTAGAGATGAGCGCGTGAGGGCATACAATTTGTAATTGTAAGAAATGAATTTACATTTTTGCCACAGGAATCTTTTGGGTTTCTATTGAATATTAATGGTCGATAATGAATCAAAGTTTAAAGTTTTTAAATAACTCTTATTGGCAGTAAAATCTTACTTCGTGTCACGAATCAGCGGCAGCTCTCCGCTTCATCAGCATCACTCTCACGCAGAGATGCCGAGACCAAGCCGTGCCCTCCCCCCCCTGCGAACACCAAATGCCGACTGACTGCAGTGTGATCCCAAACACACATTTTCAGTCCCATTCCATGACTTCAGGCTGCCGGAACACGCAGCATATTGCAGATGTTGAAACACAAAGCGCCAGCTGAGTGGGGGTACTGGGTGCAGGCAGGTCCAGATCCAGGGTAGGGCAAAGAATCACAGCGACTCCCCCAAACGCCCACACATGTGGCTTACAATCCTACAATACATATAAGCATTTATATATCTACATATGTATATGCGGTGTGCTGTGGTGTGGTGGCACATAAATTGCAATCGGAATATCAAATTGGCAGGAGGATGGAGGACCACAAAGAGGAGGGGAGAATGGAGTACTGGGAGCTGACACAGGAGCCGGAGCCGTCGTTTGCTACTCTCCTGTTCTCCGTTCGTGATTTTATCAATTCAATAAAAACCAAATAAAATCAGTACAAATGCAAATACCATTAATGTATTGGGTTTAACTTTGTTTTGTTTTCGATTGTTTTATTTTATTTCTCCCCCTCGAAGCACACGCAACTCGCATTCGTACATTGTTTTCCTTGCGAAGAGCTTTGGGGTCGTCCAATGGTCGGTCGTCCATTTGATGCAATATTTTCATATTTATTTATTATTATACACACACACTCGTACATATTTCGGTTATGGCCATATTATTTACGCTCTTGTGCGTTTTTTATAGTTGACTGGGGACGAAAATATGTGAAATATGCGATTTATGGGCTTGAAAATAATTTAAAGATATTACCAGGGAAAATTAATGCAGCAAAATTGATAATGCAAATGGAATATATTTTGATGGTTGAATTCTCTGCTGCCTGTCTGTCTTAACGGAACTGTTGAAAGCGAAAGGGAGATGGAAAAAGGTGTACGGAAATAAGGAAAGAGGAATTAATGCGAGTTTTAAAGGAAGAATGCTTAAACACAAATCGAAATTCTGAGTTTAATCATGTAAAGTGGTTAAAGCACTCAAGGGTTTACAGAATTCAATTCGCAGATTCTTTGTTTATATTATAGTTTTTTATTTTCCTGAGAAATAAGTCGAAAGGCTTCCACTGTGCTTCATTTTGCTGGAGTTCTCAGCCGCTTCGCTGCCAGCGTTGCAGTTGTTGTCGTCGTCTGCTGTCATTGTACGCGCAGGTAGAAAGAATCAACGCAGACAACGAAGGTCGGTCCCGTTGGTCACGAGCTTCCGCATTTGCTGAGAGCGAGAGAGGCGCACATCGAAGTGCACGCAAGTGAAGACGCAGTTGTTGTTGCTGAGAGAGTGAAGCCATTGCGGGAGAATGCATTGCGTGAGAGTAGCAAAACCAAAGCTTGTAGTGAATAGGAAGATCAAGAGATAAGGCGACTGCGGCTGCACTTGGCTCAACGCATGATGGAAACGGAATGGCAGAACACAGGCAGGTGGACTTGTATGTAAAAAAACTTTGGATTAAAAGAGATTGATTGATAAACATACACAAATATTTTAAATTCATTATTCCCTATAATTACTCGCAAATTCAGATAAATATTCCTCCGCTTAATACAAATTAGTTTCCCTTACAATATTCTTATAATTATTACAACAATTAATTACCACGCATTTCCCTTCAAAGATATTTATCATCTTGCAGCCACCTGATCCGATCCTCCGCCTATCCCATTAAACGGCAATCAGTGGAAACTAAAAAAAAACTAAACTAAAAACAAAATACCAACAGCAGCTGCTGCGCTGCTCCGCATCTGAGCAGAGGCCAAAGAAAAATTGCGACGTAGCCTAATGAAGTTTTGGCGTGTGAGTGTGTGTGTGTGTGTGTGCGTGGGATGAGCTTTCGCTCACCTTTCGACGCGCACTGCCAAGAGCAAGAGCAAGAGCACGAGCACGAGCACAATTCAATTATTGTTTTATAATTAATATTTTGCACATCAAAATCGCATCAGCAGCAGCTGGGAAGCTGCCTCTAATTTCCACGAAACGCCCCCAAGCCCCACACGCACTCATGGGCACAGCACACGCAAACTCTATGCTTGGCAGGAGGGAGCTGGGAAAAATCCTAGAATGTTGCGTGTGGCAGACACACAACAACAGCCACGTAGAGATTAATTGGGTAGGGGAAAAACTGCGCTAGTTGGGATAAATTCATTAATTAATGCTTCATATTTTTACATTCTTCCTATCAACTTCTACGAGAACAAATTCTATTTAAAAATAATACAATTTAAATTCCCCATTTTCCGCTGTCATGCATCAAAATGTTTGATTTTCGCAGTGCCTGAGGGCCTTGGCATTGCCCAAAAATCAAATTAAAAAGCAATCTAGCATGTAATTATTAGTTTTCATGGTACAACATATCCACAGCCTAGCTGGACTTCTGCCCAAACATTTTTGCAACTTTTTATGCAAATCACTTTGTAGCTGCATTTAAACTCAATTAAAAGCAAAATATTTACTCGATAGCCCCAAAGATTAATAACTTTTTAAGGACTTCTCTGCTGTCAGGAACAGAATAGACAGAGAGTGGCAGGAGAGGTAGAACTACGACTAAAAGTAGTCGGGCAGAGAGAAAGATTAATCTCGTTAAACGTTGAGGCGTGCCAGGCATCAGGCTGGCGCGGCTGCTGCATCTGGGCCAAAACTTTGCGTGCTGCAAGAGCTTCTCGTACATATATAATTATTCCTTTTCCATGGCAGAGGCTACGAGCATGGCCACGTCTATGGCTTCCTCCTGTTCCAGCAGCTGATGGCGTCAACTCCCAAAAGTATACTTAATTATATTGTCGTAACTTTAAATGTCATTTGGCCATTGTCTGCGACACATGCGAGCGGCAAGTGGTCGGGCGCACTGAGAGAAATAAGAGATTTTTACATTACAATTTCCTCAAAAGAAACTACTAGAAATCTTTCTCTGTGTACTTCCCACAGTGTGAGTCCAAGGCTGGGACAAATCAGCTGCCGTACGTGTTGGCCGCACTGCACAGACAACAACATTGAGATTCATGTGGCAGTGTCATGCCAGTTAGTCCAGAGCGTGCCGTGGCTGGGACTCTGCCACTGCCACTGCCACTGCCACTGACTCCGGCCTAATCCCAAAGCACAGTAGTGGTCCTGTGGTCCTGGTTCTGGGGGGTCAAGAAACTTGAAATCTCAACATGCGTTTGCTTCATGATATTTGCCAGCATTCGTTTCCGGCTTCCATTCTCCCCGTTCCCCCTCCCATTTGTTAGCTGTAAATATGCTGAAGAATATAATTCATCTGGGGCAAAAGATAATGTGGAACAGCTGTAAAATATGACGCTGTGGACGAATCATATGCTGTGACTCTGCTTCGGACTTGCACTCGAACTCTGCCTCTCCCTTTTTCTGCTTCGCTTTTGCTACTTCTCTGTCGCTGCCTCTGCTTCTGTCGCTGCTTCTCTTTCACTACTTTTGACGCTTCTTCTGCTTACTGCCTCTGCCACTGCTCTTATTCCTCTGCTTTTGACAAAGCTTTTCTTCTCTGTCTCTCCTTATGACAATGCCTTTAAATTCTCATTATTATTTAACTCATGCAATTGAATTGTCAGTTTGCAGCACTAATGCAGTGGGGAAAAACCAACTTGACCAGTTCTGCTGTTCATCTGTTCGTCGGGCGCAGATCTCTCGTTGCGAATAATGTCATAAAATAATACAGGCAATACTCGGACTTGCCGATTTAATTGGCTGACAATCAAGCCCAGACATGATCGCGTGGCAGCAAACCCAGAGATGATCCAATGGCAGCGAAATTACACAGCCTGAACGTGAGTCGATTGGAAATGAATTATGAACTATTTAGTTATGCTTAGATTAGCTAATTAATAGCTAATAATTACGACCTCAAATTAATCTTGAACAAACATTCCCATTCCCATTCCCATTCTATATTCAAGTATTTCTGGTTCCCATTTTGCTTGCAAAAGTGCCCCAAAACTCAAGCCAAAAATCTAAGTAATTCCAGATTTGTTGTGACTCAATGAACTATGTACACAAAACTGGCCTGAAGTTTGCTCGTCATCATCAGCTATAAAGTACGTGATTAGAATGCGAGAGAATCAGCGCCCGGACGCCACCAAACAGGGTCTTATCCCCTGGGCAGCACGCAAACTGAACGAAGCAACACAAAAGTGGAATTTTATTTTTTTATCAACTGAAGCTGCTGTTGTTGTTGCTGTTCCTATCCAAACAAGTAGCCGGCCTCGCTCAACGAAAAAAAACCCAAAGCTCTGGTGTGGAATGAGTTCCCTCAATCCGATTTCAGTTCCCATTTGACAATCGAGTGAAACGAAATGCAATCGCTGCCGAAGCGGAACTTTCTGTGGCTGCTGCAGCCGCTACTGCTTTGTTTTCTACTGCTTGCTGTGACCTTCACGAGTGCCGAGTCCCATAAACGTGTAAAGCGCATCGTTGGTGGCAAGCAGTCGAAAGCGCCGCCAGTCGATGATCCCGTGGTATTTGCGCGTCTCTTCAATCGGGATGCACGCGTCGAGGGCTATCGGAATGCGGTTACTGGCATCTACAGCTTCCTGGGCATGCACTATGCCGAGCCACCGACGGGTGACCTGAGGTATGCCCGTCCCGTGTACCGTCGATTGAGTGGCGACATCAATGCCACGCGGCATGGTCCGCCGTGCATTCAGCCGGATCCACAGTCACCGCAACGGATCGTCGGGGAGGAGAATTGCCTGCTGCTGAATGTGTACACACCGCAGATGCCGGACGATAGCACGGGCCTGCCGGTCTTTGTGTGGATCCATCCGGGTGGCTATCGCCATGGCTCGGCGGCTCAGTACGATGCCACGCCCATGGCGCAGCGGGGCGCCATTGTGGTCGCACCGCAGTACCGTCTCGGCTCGCTGGGCATCATGGGCGATGGCACGAAGCAGTTTGACGGCAATCTGGCCATGTTCGATCTGGCCACAGCCCTACGCTGGGTCACCGATTACATCTCCTACTTTGGCGGCAATCCCAAGCAGGTTCAAGCCATTGGCCATGGTTCGGGTGCAGCCAGTGCCATGTATCTGTCCATGTCTCGCACGGCGCGCAGTGCCGGCGATGTTCACGGTGTGGTGGCCATGTCGGGCACTGCTTTATCGCAATATGCGACGGACAAGGATCCCGTGCAGAGTGTCGAGGAGGTGGCCAGGATCAATGGTTGTCCCACTGGCAATGAGCTGGAGATTGTGCAGTGTATGAGAGCGGTAGGAGATTGACAGCAGAAACAAATTCCATTCCTAATTTCTATTCATCTTTCCAGAAAAGCGCCGAGGACATCATCCGCAACGATGACAAAGTGCAAACGGAACGTCTCGCGGGTCGCGCCTTGGTCAAGGGTTTGACCGGCAGCGTGGGCTTTCAGCCTCACATCGAAAGCCCCGACGATGGTCGTGCGCTGCCGAGTCTCATTGTGGGCGAACCCGAGGAGCAGCTAAAGAGCAACAACTTCTCGGGCATTCCGCTGCTCACGGGCGTCGCCAAACACGAGACAGCGAACTCGGTCACAGTGGAGACCATCGATAAGGTGTTTGGCTCCGCGGAGCAGTTTCTGGGCTCTCTCAGCGATGCGCTCAATAAGCTAACGGGTTTCCTGAAGATCGATCAGATAACGGGACAGATTGCCAAGCCGCAGCTGCCGGGACTCACGAGTGTGCTGACGCCCACGCTGCAGGACGTGTGGAAGGTGCCGCAGGCCCTAAACGTAGATCAAGTGCTGTCCAAGGTGGTGGAGTCCACCACGGACGTGCTGTTCAATCTGCCCGCTGTGCTGACCACCCAAGTGTGGTCCAAGCTGGCGCCCGCCTTTATGTACAGCTTTGAGTATAACGGCACTAAGTCGAAGGGCATCAACTTTCTGCGCGGGCTGCCCATCGTCTCGGAGACGGCAAACGACAAGCCGGATACAGTGGCGCATGGCGACGAGCTGGGCTACATGTTCGATGCAAATGATATCTTTGGCACTCCGCTGGAGGAGACACGTCTGACCAGCGAGGAGGATCTGCAAGTGCGTCACAATCTCATCGATATGCTTGTGCAGTTCGCCAAGCAGGGCAGTGGCGATGGCAAGTCCCAGTCCGGCTCATCGCTCTTCCAGAGTGTCACGGGCAAGGCCACACCCTTCATCAAAATCGACACCAAACTGGAGACCTCCAATGACTTTCGCTTCTGCGAATTGTCCGTTCTGGGCGCTTCACTCTCGCCGCTCAGCTCCACCAGCTGTGCGGGTCTGGGCAGTCTCCTGGGACAGCTGGGCGGTGGACTTGGACAGACGCTTGGTGGCGCAGGCGAGAAGTTGGGTCTGAATAATGCTGGCCAGAAGTTGGGTCTGAATAATGCTGGCCAGAAGTTGGGACTGGGTGGTGCTGGTGGCAGGAAACCAGGAGGCTTGGGCTTGGGTATAATTTAGAAACTAAAAGTGAAAGTGTAATTTTTGCCTGCTAAACATATAAAATAAAAGCATATAAAGAAACTCAAATGAGGCCCATGGTATCTGTTAAGCTAGCTGTGCGAAAGAGTGCGCATGCTAGGCTGATTGTATGTGTGTGTAGGCATGCAATGCTGATCACCGAAAAACTAACTGTAAAGCAACCGTATTCAAAACTTCGTAGCAGCGAGCGAGACGGAGCGATGCAAAGAGAGCGTAGGAGAAGCTCGACGCTGCAGCGAAGCTGAGAACTAACGCTAGCTGCAGCTGCAATTGCAGAAAAAAAAGCGAAGGTGGGTGGGATAGAGAGACGAAAGAATGGCCCTTTTCGTGCATAAGCTTAAGCAGGTAGCAAATTGCATGCCCAGTGAGTAGTGCAGAGTGTGAACAGTTATTATTTACGGTTGTTGGGCAGCCCGACAGTAGAGCATTCAAGTTTTTGCCCGTTTTCACTTTTGCATACCGAATGAAGCTGTGGTGGCTGCGGGGAAGCTGTGGGAGTGGGCCGTGGTGGCGCTGCTGGGGCTGTGCTGTTTCTATTGATTTAAGCTGTTGCCATGACCCGTCCGTCGCTCAATTAGCACAGCTCTGTGCCGGCTCAATGCCTGCCGCACTAATCTCTCTATTGACTTTGGGCATGCCACTGCCGCACGCCCCACCCCTGCCACATGTACGCCACCCACACCCTCTGGCAGCAAGAGCCGCAACTGAAACGCGGCGATAAGCAAATTTCCGGCGCGCAAAATTTAAACAATAGAGAAAGAGAGAGAGGGCAGAGAGCAGGAGAGAGAGAGAGAGTGGGAGAGGGAGATGGAGAGGGGCTGAGGCTGTTGGGGAGCTTCAAGGCAGTTTTATAACTTGTGGCCAGATCTTAGCCCCCGGTAGAATCCGTGTTCCGTTCTGCATAATGTTGATGCTGGTTGGCACTGGCAACAGTGCAAACAATGAGCATAAGCCCCAGTCCCCCCCTTGCCGCTCCACACAGTGTGGAGCAGCGTGACGATGAGTCGTAGGACTCGACTCTACTCGACTCTGTCTCTGTCTCTGTCTCTGGGTTGCCTTGACGCCTTTTGTGTAAATTCCTTGCACGCGTTGAACTATGACCAAAAATGCTAAAGCCAAAGCCAAAGTCGAAAGCCGAAAGCCGAAACCAAAGCCGGCTTATGGGCGTCGCAGGCAGAGGCAGAGACAGAGACAGAGGCCCCTGTCCAAGTACCAGTTTCATTATCCCCACAGCCATGGAGGGGGAGGAGGACTGACTCTTGTTTTCGCTGCCAAGTGATGATATTATTAATATTATTAAAACTAATTTTATGAATTGAAAAGCAGAACCCAGAAAATGCTAATGGGACTGGGCCGCCTCTCTATTTTAAGAGTTCTACAAGCTGACGGCTGGGAGATAAATGTAAGAGAGATTTAATTATTACACTGAGAACAAATGGGGGTGTAGTTACATTTGGGAAACATATTGGAAGAGTTAGAATACGCAGAATAAAATTCTTCAAAGTTTTTAGATTTTAAGATTCAGAAAAAATACCAAATAAAATACAGAAAAAATCAAAAATAAACATTCTAGAATTTACATATCTTTCAGCCTTTTGCGCATTTAAATCCGCCTCAAGATGGAGTCCTGTCTTGGGCCACTTACAATTGCAAAAACTTTTGATGTATTAATCATTTGTAGGCCCGTGTCCATGCCTTAACAATTACGACATCTGTGACAATATTAATGGCTGCACACACAAAGATTTCACAGAGAAGAACAACTTTACAATTAATTAGGCAAACAGATGATAAACGATGATTGTGGTGCGTGGAGCGTGGAGCCCAAAGAGAGATGTCTCCAGCTGCTAACGTCTGGTCAGGGGATTTAATGACGGCAATAAAAGAATTACGAATGGTTAAGGATAAATGCCAGCCAGGTCTGCAAATAATAAATGATTGGATGAGGATGGGAAGGATGATCAAAGTGCTGGCCATAATTATCCTTTTGCCCCCCAGCTGCCTGGGTGGACAGTTCATTATGTGGCAGTTTACCTGCGACGTGGATCCAGCTACAATTGGCATAAATCAGAGGCCTTTTATGTGCCCAGAGTGTCGTCCAATTTCCGAAAGTTTTTCCGCAGGGGTAGGGGTAAGTTTTCCAACCAATTTTTCTTCATTAATGTGTAGTTACGCAATTTCCTGTACACAAGAAAAGTTTTCCACGGCATTGCGTTAATTTTGGGCCAATTTCGAGGGTGTACCAGGGTAGGGGTTGTACTTGCTGCCACCCTCCGTCCGTCTGTCTGTCTGTCTGTGCAGCAACCCCTCTCTGCTGAAGTATCATCATTTCGGTTTCTCGTGCGGTCGTGGACCGGCCTATTTCGAGTCTTTGGCCAAAATTAGTTCCGCCCCTCGATTTATATTGTCATTTCGTGCGTTTTCGATTCGTGTAAAGCAATTTTGGCAGTGCTCCAGTCCTGCCTGCCACTGCACACAAGTAGCTAGTTGGGGCTCTCAGATATTCCATCAAAGTTACGGCATTGCCTGCCCCCCCCCCTGCATGGCAATGGAAACGGAAATACAATTGTAATTCTAGTCTGCAGAGCGGGGAGCTCCATCGCCCACATGTGGGTGTACAAGGTGCATAAATTAGGCCAGTCATTTACTGTTAATAGCAGTTGGCAACAGTAGGAAATGCGAGGAGCAGCAGGCAGTAGATGGAGCAGCTGCTCCAGTTGCTGCATGTTTTGTGTACTTTTTAAATTACTTTGACCTGAGCTTCGACTGGGGATTTTGTGATGGCGGAGAAGGAAAGAGAATTAAAAATGTAAGAATGTTAAATTCTAAACTAAATGTTCCACACCTTTAGCACATTATGCTCTTAAGTGCAATCAAATTATGAATTTTTGGAGACCCATTTCCAACCCAAGTTCCGCATTAGATTGCCAGCAACAATTGCTCTAATCCGTATAATGGAATTTTTGAAGCCTTGTGCCCAGTGTCAGTGGCAGTGCCAGCTTCAATTGCCAGACACACCCCACACCACTCCTCTGCCTGCATTCCCGACTGTCTATCAGTGGGGGAGGGCTTTCGGATGAGGGTGAGACCGGTTATGAGGGCTCTCAGCTTCAATTTTCGGGCCCAGCCACTTGGCCCATTGTTCGCAATTTTGACATAAGCAAAAATCCCAAAAGCCTGCGTGTGTGTGGGTACAAAAGTGATGGCCAGGATTATGGCATTGCGCTTTGACAATGTCAATTGCAGTGCAACTGGATTGGGTCCTGGACAGAGTTGAGTGAGCTGCTTGAAGGGTTTTTTCTCTATTTTTTGTGTCTCTCTGGTGTCTCTCTAATTAAAATTGATTGCCATAATTTGAGTATTGATTGGCCATGAACACGCACAATGACCACGCACTGTACGCGCTGCCCGCTACCTTGTCGACATTTTTCATCATTTGCACCTAGGGGTTGGGCTCTGGGGTCCGGGGGCCAACAGTTTTGACCCAGGCGCGATGTCTTTGTTTTTGCGTCTGACACCTTTGGACCTGGCCTGTGGCAGGCAGGCATTCAACCATTAATTAGCCGCACGCAATTGACCAGGCTTATTGATTACGAAGCGTTTTGGGCCTGGGTTCAGCGGCTCAGAGGGTAAACCATTTCCCCCCACTTCGAATGTCACATGTCTTATGACTTATTTATGCAGCTGATTGTTTCTGACATCTGTTGTAATTGACACTTTTCGCAAGCTTCATCTAATGGACGAAGACTGCCACAAGTCACTGTCAAACCGCACTCTCGCTTAACACCCCCTCCCCGCGGCACCCGCTCTTCCCGTCATTCGAATAACTCCCACCCCTAATGGCTGTGCCATTTCTAGTTGTGGTCGCAAACATACTAGACTCACTGTTTGCCAAATATCCAATTACATTTGCATTCGATTGTGAGTCTCAAAGGGTGTGGGGAGAGAGGGAGGAGAGGGATAAGGAGATGAGATAATGAAATGGGAGTAGGGGAGCGCAGGAGACTTATCAATTTGTGGTGGAATATTGGCTTAATAAATAACATTTCCATATGGCAAAAGAGAGAGAGAGAGACACCACGATGAAGCTTTATAACCGTTTAAGTAATGAATATACGCTCAGATATTTTAAAGACTTGGAACTACATGAAGATCACAATAATCAGATGACATTTTCCGTACTGTATTTGCAGCACCAATAACTCCGCTCTTCAAACTCTTAAGAGAGCTTTTGGCACCACCGAAAAATTGTCGTAGATCGCTGACGCTGGCTTCTCTGTTCTGCTCTGCTCTGCGCTGCTTCGCTGCTCTGTTAAAACCGACTGCTGCTGTTAGGCTCTCTGTCTGTTGCTGACGCTGTTAACTCTACAGACGCTGTCGTTGGCTCTGTTAACAGTACTGACTCTGTTGAATAATTTACTCACTTCTCAAGCATTCATCAATCTCTCAACTAACTTCGTTACTTTACTCTCCCCATTTGCTTACGCATTTTCACACTCTCACAGCTCGCAGCTCAGAGCTGAAATGTTTATCCATCCCAAGCATCCCATTCTCCTCTGCTGCTAAAAGAGTTCATTAGAAAATGCATCCCTCTGCATTTTAAATTACATTTTGTCTTTGCAGTAAGGATGGGCTTTTGGGGCTGCCATCCTCCACTCGAAATCAACGCCAAATGTGAGTTTGCTTTTACAAGCGCCGCGGGTGCCCTGTTCCCCCACAACAACAGTTTGAGAATCCCAACCCCAACCCCAAGCTCCACTCCATATGGCTGCTGGGGCGCCAAGTGCATTGGAATGTGTGGCAGCTGCAATTGTGCGGCAATAAATTATTGTGCAACACGCAGACATCAGAGAGGGGCCAGCCAGCCAGCCAGCCAGCAGCCACTGACTGGGAACTCCACTTCGAAGTGAACCGAGTGAGTGGCAGGAGCAGTGGCTGGGGGCTGGCCAGGGGGTGCTGTACTCCTCGTCGGCATGGTAATGAATGCTACGAGCATTTTTTAACAATTTTTTAACTTAAAAATTACGACAGCGCTGACAATTTGCCATAAAAAGCGACGCGGGAGGAGCAGCACTTCGGCTGACTTTGTGCTGACTCAACTGTGACTGTGACTGGGTCTATGCCACCAGTCAGGACTTTCTACCCAAACAAAAAAAACACACACAAGGATCTCCTGCACTGCTGGAGATGTGTGTCGCGTGAGGCGACGGGTTTCCTTTCCTTTGCTTGCCCAGTTCCTCCCACTGTTAAGTTCGTGTCACGCTGCCATCTCTAGCATCCAACTCCCACCGAGGGCTGTTTGTTGCACCTTGACATACGCATGTGATGTATGTGGGTGGAAATAGGAGTCTGCGGGGTTCAAGGCTCATTTGTCAAACGTCACGACTTGATGATGCAATTGTTGTTCGTGCCACCGGCTTGTCATTCCAGCAGTTTGCTGGCAGATTTATGCCTGCCACATTCGGAGTTATTTGAGAGACTTCTCGTGGATTATTTGAATTTAATAAAAATAAAAACAAAAACTCTGTCAACTGTCTGTTGGCATTTTCTAGAATGTTCAAAGAGCTTTTTACCTTGGCTGTGTTTTTAGCCTAAGTAAATAGATCGTATTACTGCCGCGTTCACCCCTCATCGATGGAGGAGGGTGTTCGCGTCACAGAAATAACACTTAAAGGCAGTGACAGGACAGTGAGGAAGTTCTCTGCGGCCAACCCCCAAATGACATTCAATTTATGCGCTTTTAAAGCGTATTTTCCCTTTGCTGCTATTCCTTTTGGTTCTCTTTTTTTCTGTTAACGCTCGCCTGCATTGTGGGTCGTGTAGCTATGAAAATATTATTCTTTAATTTGTGCTCTATTGCATTTATGGTGCGTACCTTTTCGAATGTGCACTGCCAGCCAAAAGGCATAAATACACAATGGAAAAATATGGGAAATGGCAGAGCGGTGGCCAGACCCACAGACAGTTTTACCTTTAGCAAAAGTTGGAAAACTCTGCAATTGGTTTCCCCAGTCCCCGTTTCTTTGCTGCTTTTCCTTACACATTTTTCACTTGATGTTTTTTGGATACAGGAATCGCAGATGCAGAAGTTTGGGAGGCGCCACACAACTGCATAAACTTTGATGCATAAACTTTTGCGGCATGAGTTACGTAGTTCCCTTTTTTGCTCACTTCTTTTTAGCATCTTTTGAGCATCTTTTTGCCATCTTCCTTTGCTCGTTTTAGTCTTCTGCCTTTTGCCTTCTCAAGCTGTTTAATTGTCAGGCAACATTTCGCTTTGGTTCATTGAATTCAAACTAAACTTTGTATGCGGCAATGGCAGGGGGACATGCCACATGCCACATGGCACACGGGGGACTGTCTGCATATCGATGAAAAGTCGCTGAAAGTTTTCACACATGAATGGAGCGGCAGGGTAAATATTTTGGGGAGTTTTACTGATTTTATTTGGTTACTTTTGGAGGTGAGATTTGAATTGGAATTCATTGAAATATTCCTGTTAAAATTCTTCAACATTTCCCCCTCGTACAACCTCCTTCCTCCAGCTCTATCGAGTAACCTTCTGCTGTAAACCCTCAGGCAACTACTTTGCGCATTGTCAGGACCAAAACCCGCTAAGCTCGATGCTGAAAAGAGAGCCAAAGCCTTGTCGCTGCGCGAATACGTGTAAATATTTTGCCAACTCCCTTCGGGTTGGAGCATTAATCATATTAAAACAGAAACGCAGACGGCAGACGGCATTTTTCTGTGCTGTCTTTGTGTTCCTTTTTCTTTTCCTCTTTTATGTTTTTGTGTGTGTGTGCCTCAGTCGTGCAGTCGTCACACAGTGCGTATGATTATTACCACTATTATTAATATTATCATGTGCTGGGTCCGTCGACGCTCCAGGGGGGAGGACTGGCTGCTGGGGCATCTCGTCATTGCAATTATTTACAAAATCAGAGCACGTTCTGGGCTCTGCTTTTATGCGTTTACAATGGCTGGGGGAAGCTGAGGTGTGTGTGTGTGTGTGTGTGTGTGTGTGTGTGTGTGGCTCTGCCTTGTCTTTTGTTTGAGCACTAAAATGCCTTGAGCCGATTCGCTTATTACGACACACAGAGCAAAAGGGAAAGAGGGAATAGACAGGGAGGAACAACCCTCCAGGATCCTCCAATTAAATGCTTTGTCATTACTTTGGCAGAGGCAACCCAGGAGATCAACACGCAGAAATTTAATTTTTTCATTCAGTTTTCACATGAAATTTTGCGTTTTATTGGTTGATAACTTATGGGGCTTATAGCTTTGGATATTTTCTGCATTTAATGAAAAAGGCTAAGAGAAATTAGTAAGCAGGAGAGCCGCGTGGATCGGGAGAGCGCTAACAGACAGTCGCGCCAGAAGCTGTTAGCGGAGAGCTCAATGTTAATGTGTTGATGCTGTTAACTCATAAAACTGTTAAAATGTGCTGTTAATAGCGCTGCTGCCTTGAAAAGTCACTTTCCAGTGACTACCCATGAACGTAAGTGCGGATCTAATAGTTTTTATACCTAATTGTTTGATAATCACAGTAAAATTAAACTAATAATATGCACGTCAAATGACATTCCAACTGCGAGTGCTTCTTGCGTTCGCTTTGCTTGTCTGCCCTGCCGTTCGGATCTCGCCGAGCGCAGCTTCGGCGGGCAGCGAAGAGAGCGTAACTGCAAGAGAGCGCTTAGCAGGTAGAAAGCTTAAGCTGAGCTGCATAAGCATAGCATAAAAGTTTGCAGCAACAAAAATATGCGCAGCAGGTAGTCGGTCTGTAAGCAATAAAAGAAAGAGAAAAAGAAAAACTTTAAACTAATAAAATAAGGGACTTGAAGTTAACGGCTAAACTTTTTTGGGCAACAATTATGTCAAGTGTTAGACACTTCGCGGCAAGTCCTTTACATGTGGCAATACATATTATTATGTATCCTTGCAATAAGCCACTTTCTTTAATGACCAGACATTTGGCAGATCCTTGGCACCGAGAACTTTTTAATTTCCCAGTTTGCCCATCTCGGGGGTCCACCATTAGCATACAGAGAGACAGACAGACAGAAAGACCGTTTCCGAGTGCAGTCATAAAGAAAAGTTTTGTTGCCTTTGCCGTAACGCCCTTGCCCATGCCCCTGTCCTGTCTTTTCTTGTTTTCTTTTCCCTTGTTAATCCACGCATGCCCTGCTGCAATATCAATTTGGCCCCCAAACGGGTTCCACATCTATGGGGTAAGGGCACCAGTCCACGGTTTGGGATTCCCTGTCTATAAGTCTGTCTTCCATCTGCGCTCCTCCCGGTAACTTTTGCGGCAGTGGTTTTAATTTAAATTGACAACATCAAGCAGTTAAGTACTTGCAGCGACATTTTAATAGCTTGTAAGCCCCACGAGTACCCCCAAAAACTTCCCCCGTTAACCGAACGCCGAACGCAGAGCTGAGCAACAGCCAAACCGAACACCTTCTCCCCCTCCCACACACACCACTCTCCTCTCTTCGTTGGGTTGCCACGTGAAGCTGAAGAAAATAAATACAACGGACGCTTATTTACATATTCCCAAACGTAAATACGCGTCATTTTTATTTGCTTGACGTTATTTTCTTTTTGGTTTTATATTTTTTTTTTGTTTTTCCTTTTGTTTTTATTTTTTTTAATATATATTCGGGCACTCAGCGGGTCGTGTGCGCAGTATTTGAAGGGGCTATGGGTATTATCTATTGTTTGGATATGTTTCTTGAGTGAAAATAATGCTGGATAAATTAACTTTTATCATTATACATAAATGTAATTGGTAATTTGTAATACTTTTCATATTTTAATGGCATATTTTCATATCTGTGCCTCTCTCTCTCGCTAGCTCACTCCAGGTGAGACTTTTACTCATAATTTCGTTCAACTTGGAGTGGCGTTGCTGACTCTTCCGCCTCGATCTCTTTGGCTCTCACTCTCTTCTTTCACTCAAAGAGCGCATCTGCTTCAAACGGTATTCCCCTGGTCGACTCCTTAACACTCAAATTACTCTCTTCTCTGCTGGCTGCCCACGCTTTTCATTTGATTCTTTATTTTTTTTACGTAAGAATTTGCATAAAGTGAAAACAAGCATTTTAATTTCACTCGTTTCATTTCGACTCGTAGCAAAAATGAAATGTGCGACAGACAAACAGACAGCCAGCATATACGATGAGGTAGTAAACGGCACCATTTACCGGTAGCTCAGCCCCAAGCCCTCGCCCCTCAACATTAAGCTCCCCAGAGCGTTAAAAAGTTTTGCAGGGAACCAAAAAAAAAAAGCGCCCGGAAGGTAAGTAAAGGGGGGACCGACGACGACGACGACGACGGCGACAGTCGTAATTGTTGGGGGACTGAGCCAAAGTGCAGGGCAAAAAGCGCAATGCCAACAGAGGACGAAAAAACAAACCAATTTAAATTAGACTGAAGGGATGGACTCAGCTCAGATCCTTCCTTGGAAGATTGGGTTGGGAGGAGCAAAAGTGTTGAAAACTTTGGAGCCTCAACTTTTGACATTTGCATTGCACTAAATGGAAATCCTGGCAAACGGAGGGCATGGGCCCATGATAAATGTCCATTGTCTGGCCTCCCATCTGCCAGCTATATCTGTGTGTGGAGTGTCCATGAGGTAACATTATGAAAACAATTTCTGGAACAGATAACCGCAGTCACTCTACGGTGGAAGCCCCACCATTTGAAATGGGACACATGCCACGACGCTGTGGCAGTTTAATATAATTTAAACCTAAACACACACACACACACACACACACATTTATACCCTATCAAGTGGAATTTGTGTCCTTCCTGTGTGCGCTGGGAGGGTCTGTCAAGTAGCCGCCGCGAAGCCCGTCTGCCATTTGACGCTCGTTGCCATAAATTACGAGACACTTGGAAGCGGAAAATCTTCACATTTCTGGTTAGTCATTTGCCTGCCCCAAGCACACACCCAGAGACACACACGAAAACAAAACTATTAAGTGGGCATAAAACTGGTGCCCCAACCCCAAGCAAGGACCTGCCACCTCTGGAGGGTGTGTGCCAGTTCCCTTGCTTGAGCCAACCCTCGGACTAATGGAATATGCAAAAAACATTCAGCAGCAAAAAGGAGCCAAAATAAATCCCAAATATTCTACAACATTTCAAGAGAGTTATGTGCGAGGGTATGGCCGGATGTGTGTCAGTGTTTATGATGGGTTTTTGGCCGATGCCCGACTACAGTCCATTAAATCGGTTTAGAGGCTTACAGAGAAAGAGCCTTTGAGTGGAAACTTTACAGACTAGCATTCCATAAAGCTAGCAGCTAATATCTAGACATATTTATTTGCTCAGAATAAATGTGTGTAATTCCACGCTAATTCCACCATTAAATGCAAACCAAAACTAATTCGAACACCAACTTTTAATTACAATTACTCCGCACATTTCAGCAACTAAAATTGCTGCAGTGAATATTTTTAATTTCAGATTGTGGCTGCAGCCACAATTGGCATGCTGCAAGCGACACAATTTATTGGCAGCTAATTTGGCATTGATTTCAATAATTTGCATTTAATTGGTTGGACTCGTGTTCTGTTTGTTGCTGTTCTTTTTTGCTGCTGCTATTTGGCACACTTCATTGGCTTAATTGACAAAAATCAGGTAAGCCACGGCCATTGCATGTGCAATGAGCATGGAGTCGGGATAACCCACTCCAATCAATGGGATAAACATTTGCCAGCTTTCAGGCACAGCTTTGGGCACAGACTCCTTGTCCCCTCTGGGGACATTGCTTGAGTGGCGAGTCGCTCTTCCTGTTGCCTCTTGCCATCCGGGGTGGCTAGAGCTCAAATGTCACGGATCTGTGGCAGCAGCAAGGGCAAGTGCATGTTCTGGAGTGCCTTTACGCCTCAGGAGGGTGGTTTCAGGGGCGGCCCTCTAAAAAGTCAATCACAATTCCCAGTGCAATCAGGGCACGCGTATTAATATTTAAAGAGGTCATCGGAATTGGTTTTGCCACTGTCTTTGGAGTCACATTGTGCGGAGTTTAAGATAAAGTGCCAGACTTTGTGGCCTGCAATATTTTCCACTTATTTGACGATTTGTTGCAGCTAAGTGGGAGGCCAACAGCAACCCCAGATGCTCCATTCCGATAAATTTGATGTCTGGCAATTTGCTTAATTCTTTTCCTCTTTTTTTATGATTTGTCTCCGTCTGGATTTCGCTTTCATTGCTGCTGCTGCTGCTGCTCACATTGTTGCATTTTTAATGCCAACACCAGAGATTGATTTCGCATTTGCATTCACCCCCAAAGTGGCTCCCACTTTTATTTATGATTTTCCGCCCAGCTGAAGGTACAAAGATATGCATCTTGTAGCTGCACAATGACATGCCCTCTGTCTGAGCTCTGTCTGGCCCTTCTCGACTTCCGGCAAAGTAAAGTGAAAACTTTCCCTTTTTGTCACTGTCTCGTGGAGAAGAACTTTCTGCTTGTGCTGCTGCCGCTCTGGCGGGCACTTCAATTACGTTCCCCTGCAATCAATCACACTCAAAGTTTGAGCAAAAGCTCTTGGCAAAAACATTTTGCTTCTCTCCTGCCCTCGCGCTCTCTGTCTCTGCCTCTTCAGAGCTATGCTAAGTGATTTGCTCATTGATCATTTTGTCTGAAGTATTGAACATTTGGATGAACTTTTGATTTAATTTTCAAAGTCACCAAAGAAATTAACAAGCAAAACAAAAGTAAGTCGGGCAGCGAGGAGGAGAGAAGTCAAAGCAGCGACGGGCAAAGGAGAGACGGTAAATGATGGACACGCAATTACTCACAGGTGCTAGTGCATTTGCCTGCACACACAACAGAAATGAAGTCGAAAAACGTTTCTTGCTTTTCTGCCGCTGCGACAGCAGAGCAACGGATCTTCTCTATGCGTTTACCGTAGGCACAGAGGGAGGGTAAACGTGAGAGAGCGAGCTTCTATCGCACATTTGCTCGCTGCTCAAAAACGTTTCTTGCTTCTCTGCCGCTGCGACAGCAGAGCAACGGATCTTCTCTATGCATTTACCGCAGGCACAGAGGAAGGGTAAACGTGAGAGAGCTCAAAAACGTTTCTTGCTTCTCTGCCGCTGCGGCGCGCCGAGCAATTGTGAACGAGCCAGCCACATAACAATTTGTTTCTCTGCCGCTGCGACGGTTCTCGGTGAAGCTTTGACGCTGTCCGTCTCTGCCGACGCAGCACGCTCCGCTACCTGCTGACCTCTGCCGCAGATCTTTAAAAGAGAATTCGATAAGTCAGTGAGTTGGGCAAAGGAGAGACGGAGAAAGATGCCAGAAATGTATTTCTACTATGCCTGTCTCATATGTTTTCTCCAGTCTCCTTCTCTGATATCTATGGCATTTTCTTATAATTTGTTTTGCCAGTTGCTGACTGGCTGGCGTAAAACTTTTAATTCAACAGCAAAACACGAATGCATAAAATTATGCCAGAGAGCCAAATGAATTAACACTTTTTGGGCACATACAACCAGTCACGCCCTCAAAACCCAAACCCAGAACTTTTTGAAATAATTCCGGGCAAAGTTTTTAGAAGAACGGGACTGGGGCTTTATCCGGAACTTCCTGCGTACTGCTCAAGTTCTGGGCCGTCGCATCGCGTCGACTTGTGCCATGAAAGGAGTCAGCGCCATCTCTTTTCAGCCTTGCGCTTCCGTCTGTGTCGAGCGGGGGCGTGGCACAAAAATAAATTTGTATTGTTTCGTCTGCGGCGTGGTGGGCAGGGGAGAGGCCAAAGAGCAAACAATGAGAACTCGAGGAGCTTGAGAGAGCTCAAAAACCGCAGCCACTAAATGCATTACGTGAGAGGGAGAGGGAGAGGGATGCTGTGTGTGTGTGTGCGTTTGTCTCGCTCTGTGGTTTTACTGTAACGGTTTGCTGTGCTGTGTGTGTGTGCCTTGGCATTGGTGTGAGTGTTTGGCATTGTTTTCCTGCACGGATATCCTTAATGAGTGAAACTGGGCTACCGCTTCTTTAGACGTGTCAGTGGGTAGCGGCGCAGCAGCTGCCGCACTCCAGCCACCCACCGAAGAGCAGCAACAGCAGCAGCAGCATCAGCAACAACCATCATAATTACCCCACCCACTCAGCTCGCACCCTCGCACCGCATCCGCCTTTGCTGCTCCCCCATCCGCACAGCTGACAAACACACTCTCGTGGCCCTGGCACTCAAGAAACTGAGTGGGGAGCAGGGGCTGGGCGCTATCTCTGGTTCTGGTGTCCGCCGCCTGTCCCTTATCTCTGACCACATGAGCACATAAATCTTCAGGGAGGTGGTCCCCTGCTTGATGGACGCAGCTTGAAGCTACAGTGGTTAGAGGAGGAACAAAACAAAATAAATTGCAGTTTTTTTTTTTAACATTTTTGGCACATTAATTCAGTTCCAAGTTAATTTTAATGCAAATAAAGTGTAGGAAAATATACAAGAAATTGGTAAAAATAATTAATGTTGTTATACAATAAACCAGAAAGATTCAAAAATCCATAATTTCTCTTCAAATAACACGAACGTTCATTTTCTCTCCCACTGTGGCTTAGCTCCGGCCGTGTAATTATCATGATGATCACTTTTCAACATGGCCAAAGCGAGAAAACTTTTATATTAAAAGTAAACTTATGACAAACGAGCGAAAAGAAAAGGCAACAGAAACAGCAGGGGCAAGGCAAGAACAAAAAAAATAGAAAGAAATCCTCGACAGGAAGGACACTCCAAGGCAGACACACATCTCATGGCTGTGTGTGGGGTGGCGCAGCGGCATTGTCAAGTGTAATTTATCATTCAGTCAACGTCCTTCGATTGCAGTTTATCTTCGGAACTTACTTTACTGGGTCGTCACAGTAATTTTGCTCCAACTCCCACACAATCTGCGCCTCTCACTCACTCACACTCTCGCTCTGTCTTTCTGTCTCTCTTTATGCTCTGTCAGTTTGCCTTTTCTCTGAGCTCTCCATGGCCTCTCCCTCCTGGAGGTAAAAGCAAAAGGAAAAGTATATTAGAACAGCAACAAGGATATTCCCCAGGAGTAGTTTGCCCTCGACTGTAGAGTGCATGCAAAATCAGAGAAAATCTGACCCCCAGGTTGTTAAGGATTTTCTTTAAAGCCAAATGGGAGCAAAATAGCAATTAACATGGATTTTGAGGGAGAGCTCCCTCCTGCCTTGCTCTGGTAATAATCGGAAATAATTGAAGAAAGGAACCCAAGGAGCAAAGAGAGTGAAAGAGAGAGACCGTCTAATAAGTGACGGAGGTTGCACTGTACTTTCCCCTATCCTTGTAGCCCGTTTGTATGTGCAATTTGTAACGTTTTAATTGTTGTTTATGCGATCAAGAAAAGGCAAGGAGCAGGGTGGAGCAGGGTGTGCTTCTCTCTACAATATTGAGTGGCGCCCGCGCCGGCACCGCACCACAAGCCACTGAGCTAATTTTGATTGCGGTGAATGCAAACGGCAGCACGTGAACTACGTCAGTTTCTAATTAACTATGCCAATGCGCAGACGAGTTTCGATACATCAAATTGCCCACGAATGCGGGTTAGCAGGAGGCGTCCTTAACGGGCTCAAAGATTGACGGGAGGCTAAGGTATTGAGCGGTTGAAGTGGCTACATAGAGTGTACATATGAGATGGAAACCACTGGAACTACTGCGAAATATTACTGAAAAGATCAGCTAAGGGCTTGCACAAGTTACGCGTCATGCAACAGCGCTCCTCTGCTTGTGCCTTATCCCTGCAATTGTCTCCGCGTCTCAAATTCCTTCGAATTTTGCTTCACCCACAGAACTTTCCTACATCGGAATCTAACGGTTATTTAGCCTAATTCAAATTTTACTCGCTACTTTTAGATTCGCACTCTCTCGCGCTCTTCCTTCAGCATTGCTCTCGCTTGTAAGCAGAGTCCCAAAAGAGCGAAGGAATTTCCGGTGCGAACTCCGAAAGTGTGCCACGCGCAGACTCAACAATTTAGCCGGCAGAATTCAGCAACAAATGTTTATGATGCCAAAATTGATAATAAACAAAACGTGGCTGGGAGCAGAGAGGAAGAAAGGAGCCAGCAGGAAGGGGAAACTGTTAAAAAGCATCAAAAAGGAAGGAAAAATACATTTTTTTATATTCTTCGCAGGCTCGAAATAAATTCTACAAAATACAATTTTTGCTATATTTTTAAATATTTGTTCCGAGCTTCCCACAATTATCTCTCCTCTATGCACACAATCTTATCAGTATTACTTCACAGCCCCCTCTCTACCCACACCTAGAACACCGCTAGAACAGCTGTTTACCCTGCTGGAATTTACTCCGAAAAACGAAGCTCTCGCCGCACACGAGCTCGGAGCGGGCAGCACACACGAAGCTTGGAAAATTCACCACCCTAACGCGAAACATAACTGTGGAGCGTGCGAC
Organism: Drosophila guanche; assembly: GCF_900245975.1. Lineage (NCBI taxonomy): Eukaryota > Metazoa > Arthropoda > Insecta > Diptera > Drosophilidae > Drosophila > Drosophila guanche. The sequence continues at coordinate 7,682,508 of NW_022995746.1, forward strand.
GGGCTGCTCGGTTCTGGGTACTCCGTGTGTTGGGGCGCCACAGTCACGTCCTTTGGGCTGTCTTCAGTTGAGTTTTGGTTACTGGCGCCAACGGTTTACGGGTCGTTCCAGACAGCGCGTTTCGGGCTCTTAGCGATTGGGCCAACATCGTCGGCAATTGGCAGCGGCAAACATAAACAAACGAAGTGGCATGCCTCCTATCCGCAGTTGACTCTCGTTGGTATTTAATGCTAATTTGTGCCGCTGATAATGGGGCAAGTGGGGCAAGCAAACTGTGGCCAAGTGCTCACTGGCCAAACGGAAGCGGAAGCCGCGACTTAAGCCGCACAATAAAATGTAAACTCACGGAAATGTCACGAGAGAATGTTGTGTGCCAGTGAACAGAGGAGAAAGGAAACCGAATAAAGAATCAAACAAATCCCAGCCCCAGAGGGAGTCCTGCGGCAGGTCCTCTGTATGTGTGCTCCTGCGTGTGCGGTTCGGGGCAAATAAATGCAACGGCAAACGCTTCTTTAGCCAAGTTCATCTCGAGGCGAAATACTCTAAAAAAGAAAGGAAAGAAGAGAAATATAAATAGAAATAGAAATTGTACTTGTAAAATGGATTTACGTTTCGTATTCATCGTTTTTCTGCTCAAGTGGACCCATGCCCAAGGTAAGTGCACGCTAAGGGAGGTGCCATGCCCGATCCTGGCTGTTTGAGCTGCCAAGTGCACTTCACTTGCACAACAAAAATGTATGCCATAGAGCAGCAAAGTGTGTGCTTTTGACTTCTGTTTACTGAATGTTTGAATGCAGAGATATTTGTGTGGGTTTTCCATCTTAATGAGTTTCATTTTGGGCAGGGATTGCAGTTGCTTCTCTGACAGATGTTTGGCAGTGCCGAAAGGTGTTTCATCGATTTGTTTTTGGTTGAATGGTGAGGCTGCAGGTGGAACAGAAGTGGAATTTGAATGGTGGAAGACATTGTGGGGCATGCGAAAATATTCTTTAAATTTTTAATCATTTTTTGCAATGGAAACAAAAGGAAAGCGCCTCAAATTTGAGAGGCTCTTAGCTCCTAACTTTTGTATGAGCAAAAGTGGAAACGCTTACCCAAATGTAGTTATCCACCAGTTAAGTCACAGCCTAAGTTTGCCAGACACAGATTAACATATTTCCAGCTCAATTTGCCATCCATAAAGACAGAGAGAGAGGCAGAGCATAAATCCCATTTCATTTAGCGCATTGATTGCTTCCTGCAAACGGAAAACTTTTATCCCTCCCTTCCCCCCCCGCACAATAATTCATAACTCTTGCTTATCTCGGCATTAAGTTGTTGCCATCAACATCGAGGGAAAATTCGTATGTGAAAAGTTTGCCATTTCCGCAACTTGCCAAAATGAGTGGAAAATGTTTGGCAAAGAAAATGCGCCCGCGGGCAAGCAGCTAACTAATGGAAAGGAGTATCTGAATGCGAGTGTGAGTCATGGGTCTGTGTGTGTGTGTATTCCCTTTGTTGCATAAAATATGCGCATTTAATAAGGGAGCAGGGAGACGGGAGCCTGGGCCTGCCCCATGATGGAAATGAATATGTAAATGTTGGCCCACAAAAAGGGAAGAAAAACAGCAGCAAACCAGCCACATAAATGATACAAAAGAAACGTACAAATATTTCTTTACAAATGAATGTGTATGCAAATATGTATGTAGTTATGTATACATATTATGTATGTAACTGGCGTACATCCATTTGTGCTGCTGCTGTTCAATTTGCTTTCCTTTTTGGGCGCTCTCTGTGGCGCTTCGCGCTTCTCTTCGTTGCCGTTTTTTGGTTAAGGGCATTTTTATTATGTAGTTCATGCATGTAAACGAATTCAATTGAATAATATCCTGTCATTTTGTTGTTACATCCTCGAACGGTATAACCATTATCCCTCCCCTCCCCGCTCCACTCCACTCCCCTGCGGACTGGGCGCCTCGTTTGGCATGTCACAATTTTTATCATCGCACAAAATCCGCCAATGCCAAAGAGGATGAAGGATGTGGAGGAGTAAATAAATAAATCCCGACAACACGCGTGTCGCTCCCTCGATGCTGCTGCTCCATCAGAAGCTTTCCCAAGTATGCAATAAATTTCGTGCAAAAAAAAGGGGGGGGGGGGATAAATATCTACATATGTACATATGGCATTTTAGTGGGTACGCCGCGTGCCTGTATGTGTGCCTGTGTGTGCGCTGTGGCGGTGCATCCAATAAAAACAAATTAAATAGTTTTTGGCCAACTTTTGCGCCCGGTTGTGCAAATGAAAAGTGGAGCCCAGTTGGCACAATTTCCTTATGTTTTACTTCATGTAAACCTACATTAAATGAGCGCTTGGGGCAGAGATAAAACTTATGTGTAACTCTTGTTAAATTAACTTTAATTTATGTAGCTATGAAAACACAAAGAAAATAAAACATTTCGCTGACTTGGAACTTTCATGTCCAGCCAGTATAACTCCGTTTCTCTGTCCACTGCGACACGTACATACATATAACAGTGAATTATGCCGCTGCAGCGCACTGGGATCAACTCTCCCAAAAAGCAACTGCACTCAACGCATGGCAAAAGCACAACGCAAAGACAATCGCTAGCTGCGACGCAGTTACCTTTTGTCTCTCACTCCTTCTAACGCACGCTCATAGCTACACACGCTCGCTCTCTTTAACTCCCATCGTTGATCCTCTCTGAGCTCTGCACGCTCTCGCACAAGCTCTCGCACTCATGTGCAGCAATGGAATAGGCAAATGAGTGAAGCAACGGTAAATCAAGCAAGAAAGTGAAACACAAAACACGCAGGTAGCAGAACTTAAGACACTGAGAACAGCCTCATGGTGAATGTATGAGCAGAAGAGAGACAGAGTATTCTCAAATATTCTCCTACATCTTGTGCCTAAATATATGTTGCATCACTTGCCCCTCACATTATATGATATTTATACAAACGTTACTCCCACCTAATTGTAACCCATACTCTGTCACTGTATCAACTTTGACAACAATTTGCTTCATTTATAAATTATTCATTTTTTGTTAGACTCTCGCCCGTTGCCAGGGCAATTATCATTTTCAGTGGGAAAATGCGAGTTTTTGGTTGTTTCGCTCACTTCTAGGCTGTCCCAAAATGTAGGCTACCCAAAATTAATTTCTGAAGGTACATACAAATACATATGTACAATGTGTATGCATCTGTGTGTGTGTTTTGGCATGTGCGTGTGCTTATTTATTTGGCAACGGAAGGACAGAGCCGAAGCAACTCTTGTGTCTTGTGTGCGGCTTGGTCTCGGTCTCGGTCTCGTGCCTGGCGGCGGCCAAAAGCAAAGGGCATAAATTTATTTGCCAAAAACACAGAGCACCGAGATAGCAAGAAAGAGCGACAGAGAGAGAGAGAGGGAGGAAAAAACTTTTGCAGACCGGAATATTAATGAGTATTTAACCTAAATTGTTGCTGCCTTTGATAAGTGCCACAAAATATTCCCCATATACCCATACCCATGTGCCATGTCTCAAGTTCTCTGCCCTCCGGTATCAATGGCAGACAGCAAGAACTTTCCATATCTATAAGGCAGGAAGGGTTTTCCCTGGCATTAAATTTTTGCTTAAAAGAAAGATGAGAAAAAACGGGTCAGAGTTTGCCTTTAAGACTTACTCCGGGGTGCTGTCTGGGGAATTTCTGGCAGCAGGTATTATTTGCCCAGCCGCAAGTTAATTGAAAAAGCCCAAGAAATTATTCTCTCTCTCTTCTGCCAAAAAGGGCAAAGGGGCAACGTTGGGCATAATAAAGTAATACGGAATTAATTTTTGGAGTCTATTAGATGTGAAAATATTTCGAAAATTGAGTGTAAAGGGTTTCAAATATTTCCATTTGATGAATAAAACACAATACAGTCATAATTGACTAAAAGGTAAAGGCAGGGATGTGCCAAGGAATGCCCAGAAAATTGCAAGAAATTTGAGCGAAAATTAAAAGCAATTTGTGGGTCGCTAAAGAGGGTTACAGCAACCCATAAACATTTATATAAATTCGAAATATATTTCCAAATTGTTTACTGTAAGCACTGCACACTGTAGACCCACACTCAAATTGAATGCAAAGCAATTACCAGCCAGCTTTCAGTCCATTCGTAACGTGTGTTCTCCTGGCTTTGGCCAAAATGTAATTTATCTTAGCCTTAGGCCAAAGGACAACTCGTTCAGATAGATAGTCCCATTACAGAGCACACGAAAACAGACACAATCCAGGACACACACGCACGCAGGAGAGGGAAAATTTTAATTAATTTCTGCATCAATTGAACGGCTGTCATAATACAAATAAAAGATACACGAACACACACGAACGAATAAATACACAGACACAATTGCATGTATTTATTTATTGAACAAACAATGGAGAACATAAAGGACATGCCAGGCCATGCAGGATACCCATCATTATGGCTATATTTTGATTAAGTTAATTAAGCGATTTTACTCGTCAGTTGTGCACAAAACACACAGCCAGTGCTCAACAATGTCCATCAACAGCATTTCCTTGCTAATCCAGCAAGGAACCACTCTCCCTCCCTTTATGTTTCTCCCCCAGCATGATTACCCGCTGAGTGCCAAGTGTTTGCCATGTATAAACATAATTCATTTCATTATGGTTGGCCCAAACTAGGCCAAAAACGAACAAAAGAACAGCGGGGTAACAAGCAGAAACTGCAACACGAGGCAATTGAGCCTAATGAATTGCTCGGTTGAGCCATGGCAGCCCAGGCGCTGGGAGCCCATCAAAAACTTTAAAGTGCTCGAGAATGCCATTAAAAAATAGGAGCAGGCAACAAATAAAAACAAACAACAGCAAAACCATAGACTGAAACGCGAGCATAAACAAAAGGAATGCAAATTTTCATAATGAACCAAGGCGAAACTTTGATACTCTCCTTGGGAGGAGCAAAAGTTTCACTGCCGTTGTTTTTTGGGTATTTCCCTGGAAAGCAACTAAAACCGCAAGGCAAAGCAAGCACGAGAATATCTTGAGGGAGTTCTTTGCTTGAGCTTAAGACGAAGCTGCAGCCTATTGTGACTTTCCGATGCTATTGCTATTTGACAAAGTTGACGAAGACTGCGACGCGCTTTCGGCTCATCTCTCGTGGGACTTTGTTTGTGTTGTGCTGCAATGCAATGCAGAGCAGAGCTTAGGCAGCGCAGTTGCAGAGAGAGAGCGCGCTTTAGTTGGCAACGACTGCCGAAGAGGGCGATCGAACTACGCTTCGCTGCCGCTGCGCAGCTTACGCAGAGTTTTAAGCTGAGCGAGGGAGAGAGGACGAAAGGCATGAAGATTATCCGCTACCTGAATGCATTTTGGTTTTGCATATCCCAACAAACATTTAGTTTACAATTCTGATTGAAAATATAACAGCACATTCCACATAATATTTCCAGATTGCTACTTAACCCTTTTACCCAACAAACGTTAAACCCATTGTACTTTGTCTGGACAAGAAAAGAGTGTGTCCGTCTATGGCGACATAAACAAGTCTTGAGCATATTTTTAATGGCAACTTTGATATTTTTTTGCGCACCCAACACCCCCTTTCTCACGCCGACTGTGGCGCCGTCAAGCAATCATAAAGCACCCCGACAACAACAACATTAACCTCACAACAAGCGGAAGAAGTGGTAAAAAAAGGAGAAGAATGTCATGCGGTCAGAGTTGATGTCTGGGGAAGTTCGTTCCCCATCGTATAACCGTCTAGCCGGCTTGTTCGCATTTCTCGCGCATTTTTCAAATGTTCCTACCCTTTGGGCGGCAGAGACCGGAAAGGGTCGCGAGTCGCGGGTGCTGGACCTGGAGACCAAGTGTCATTGACATTTTAATGTGCTAATGAAGATGACGACCCAAAAGCGGAAGAAAAATGCTTAAAAACATAATATAATCAAATTGTTATAAAAATAGTCAGCGGTGGGTGGCGCTTTGACGAACTCCATCGGGTCTGCCTTCTCCTCCTTTTCCTCTCTCTCCCTTTGCAAGTTTTGCTGCTTCATTATCGTCATCCCATCGTGAGGCTTTTAATTTTTTTATATTTTGTGGCTCCTCACAGCTGCTTGAGGACTTGCGGTGTTTGCGAGTTGTTGCGATTTTTACTTTTTATTTTCTCTCTGCCATTCTCTACTCAATTTTGTCGCTTCTGTGGCGTTGCTTTATGTTCTTCCGCTTTTAGTCCTTGGGTCGGGTACTTCAGTCAATTATGTCAAAGTTGTCAATTCATGAAGCAAAATTGCAGGGCGTTAGTGTAAGCAGCTTTTGTATAGGGGCTAAAAATGTTAAATGTAGGTTATAATTTTGAGGGCAGCCAAAGCGAAGAAAGGGAGTGCACGAGAGCAAGGGAGAGGGAGAGGAAAGAACCACAACTGCAGTCTGCAGCTGACAAAACACAAATTAAAGCAGGTGCTAAAAGGGGGTTTCCTTTAGCAAAGGAAAAACATAAATGGCAAAGGCTGAAGTTTTTTGCTTTTAATTTTAAAGCAATTTGGTGCATTTATTTCCTAATTTTATTGTATTTTTAAAAGCTTGAGAGAAACACTCCAGAAACTTCACTTCAATTAGCATTCGAATTTAAACTCTCTCCCGAAATGTAAACGCTGTGCCTTTGCCCCTTCCATTGCTGCACTTGTGCTTGCGAGAGAGCGTAAAGAACGACGACGCGCAGAGAGAGGATCAAAGATAATAGGAGAGCGCGCGCTTGAGCGTGGGTTAGAAAGAGAAAGCGAGACAGGGTAACTGCGTCGCAGGTAGCGGATTGTATTTGAGCTTTGGTTATGCTATGGAGAGTTCAGACCAGCGCGACATTTGCTTAATTTTAAAGCTCCCTCTCAAGCGTTCTCCTTAGCACTTTCAATCTCAAAACTCTTACCGCGCCAATCCTTCTTAGCAATCCTTTCCTTAAGCAGCTTCAGCTTATGGGCACTTAAATTGTAGATTAAATTTTATGACTTATAATTTTTGCCAACTCATTGCCTTTCGCTGAAGTAAAGGACGAGAAATCAGCGCGCCTAACCATTTGTTGCGCCTTCCCACTGGAACGGGACTCCGACTCATGGAAGTCTGCATAATTTATCAATGTCAGGACTAGCCCTGCTGCTGGACGCACCCAAAAAGCGCCAGACCAGCAGATTGTGACCTGCCCTTGTGTGTCCTCGTCCTCGAGCTCATTTTATTGTCCTTTCGCCTCAGCGGAAATCGATAAACTTGTTGCCAAAAGAAAAGGCCATAAAATTTGAGCTTTTTAACAAGCAAATCGAATGAAAGGCAGAGACGACAACGACGACAGGGATATCGTTGATACGAAAAGAAAAGAAAATGGGGAATGAAAAGAAAAAGGAAAGGACATGCCTGCTTTGCTGACCCAGGTCCAAGCTGCTTATCAATGGCCTAAGCTCAGCATTCCCATTGCCAGTCCCATTGCCAGTCCCCTATCCGTATCCGTATCCGTATCGTTATCCCTAAACATCTCTTGCGAGTTCCCAAAATTGTGTAGACTTACCTTTTGTTCGACTGGGGGAACTGGACACATTTTATATTTATTAAAAAAAGAAAAAGAAAGAAAAGAAAAGAAACGAAACTCTGGGACTCCTTGGACTCCCTTTTGTGTGTGGGTGTAATAGGCCTCCGGTCATAAAAACATGAATTGTGGCTCTTAGCAGCAAATCCAATTGGGCATAAATCGGCTTTGTCGCCAGCACATGAGATGGATCCTTCCTCTTACAACAAAAAGTCCTTTTCACCGAGAGAGCTCCCGGTGCCCGGCTCCTATTTTACGACTCTCCCTTGTAGAAGGCCTTGTATTTTATGTGCATTTAAGCACAATGCGCTTATTGACTTAATGACAAATGTAGTTTGGCCTCTGCTGTCATGCACTGAGGCAAAGACAGTGGAACTTGAGAATTTCTCAATGTTTATTCCATGAAATATTCAAGTTGCCGAAAATGCTGATGAAAGTTTTCTTGGTTTTTTATGCACTAAGAAAAATGAATTTCAATGTGGAAAGAGCTCTGCCAAAATGTATTTTCATTTTAGTTTCAGTTTCAGTTTTCATTTTATTTCAATTTAAAATTCGAAACCCCCAAAACTTCACTTATATTTGCATACCACGCCTCAATTTCTCTCAGTGCTCCCCTCCAGTTCCCCCTCCATTCCCATTACAACTGCTTCCCCGCCTTCCTAGCTCTCCCCGTTACCGTTACCGTTACCGTTTCGCCAACGCTGTTTGTGAGCCAAAGTGCTTGAGTTTCCTATTATAAGAGACTTAACTGAAATTGCATTGTGGCCGTGCATCCTGCACTTGTCACCGGCGGGAGCCCCCAAGCTATTTGTTGCTGTTGCTCCTGCTGTTGCTTCACTTCATTTTTCAAGGATGTTGACAAATTTACAAACGCGAAAGTGAATTTTCTTTCAATTTTGCAACGTCTTAGTCCTGTCTGTCGAGCAGGCAGGCTGGCAGGCTGGCAGGCAGGCAGGCAGGATGCGCGCCTAAGTAGTTTTTGTATAATTGCACTCGTCATTGTCGTCGTGCTGGTCGTCCTCCCTTTAACTTCGCCTCTGCTCCTGCCGCTGCTGTACCTTTGGGTCTTCACTGCCTGCCGTTCTATCTCGTTGCAGCTCCTGCTGTGTGGCAGCTACCCCCTGTGGCAGTGGCAACAACAGCAATTAAGGAATGTTAACAAGCGCACTTTTCAACTTTGGCTCGCGGGCCTCCAATCTCTCTCTTGCTGCTGCTGCTGCTGCACTTCAAAGGTGTGTCTGCGTCGCCCTTTCTCTCTCTTTCTGTGTCTGTCTCTATCCTGCAGCCTCCTTGGCTCCTCCTGCTGTACACTAGATTGCTGCCGTTGTCGCTTCTTTTAGCAACCGATTTGAATGGCTTTTCTGCTGGATTTTGTCAATGCAATTCAGATACAAAAGAGATTTAAGCAACGATTTCTTCTGGCTAATTGGCAGATTCTTATCACAGTTGCTGCTCTTGTGAAATATTCACCAACTTACTCCAGTAAGCGTGCAGTCAACCCTTTTGGCATTCAATTATTCAAACCACTTATTCGTAACCCAGTTGCATTCATAATCACACAATGATTGACACAGGCTGACAGCAAACCCTCACTTAAAAATCAATTTGCGGGGAGCGAAAATCGAGCGACACTCTAGCTCTAGTCTCTAAATGATAGTTTAGGACTAAGCCTTAGAGACTTTAAACAATTAAAAGGTATAGAAAATGTTAGTAAAACTTCCCTACACATAGGGGACTTTTGCTGAGAAAGAAGATCAAATCTTTACAGAAAATACCAATGAAAATATCGAACTCTAGCCGATATTTTCTTCAGAAATAATATTTGCTTAAATGAATATTTATTTACCCCCCATTTCTATTAACCCCCACAAAGTCTCCTCCTAATTAAACAAATCTGAAAATAATTGAAAGTTTTCGCTCATAAATCCCAGAGACCCCTAGCCCGAACCCTTACCCTTAGCCTTATCCTGACACAACTATTTCATAGTTTTAGAAAAATTCCCATGTTGACAATTAAGTTAAGCAGAAAACACAACCAGAAAACATGGCACCCCCACAGTAGACATAACAAAAACAACAACTAAAATGCGTCAAAGGCACGCAACCCAAAGCCCGAAGCAGGACACCCGCCACCCACACACAGGACTACCAGAAGGACGAAAAACTGGTTTTGGTTTCTGCCCGTTAGCAACCCTAATTTACTTTTAATAACTTCATAGGCAGAGAGAGAGCTCTGTGTGGGGAAGCATCTCTGGGGGGAAGCATTAAAAGTGTCCTTTTTCACATGGACGGAGGACGAATTGTACGTTGCGTTAATTTCGATTTTGCTTAACGAGGGTTAAATGCTCACCCCGTACCCTTCCCCGCACCCCTTTTTTCAAACAGTTTAACGCAAACTTTGAGCTTGTCAGCAGCCAGAGCTGCTCGAATGAGCGATATCGATAACGATAATTACACATGCAGACATGCTCCCCCCTGCCTACGGTGCCTGCTCCTCACTCTACCCGAACGCATTCAGGTGAAAAATTCAATTTGCAACGTGCAGATAGGCCCGCCAGCACCAGGAACATGTCTAAGTGTGTGATTGGGTTTTTCGTTTTGGGGAAAACTTTTTTTCCATGGCGAGTGGTGCCAGAGGGGTGAGTGACTGGGGGGAGCTTGGGCATCAAGTGTGTGGCTGCATGACTGAGTGACTTTGCTGTCAGAACATAGATTTGTGATGCAAGAGCGCAGCCAGTCAGCCCCCACCCCACAAAAAGACTGAAAGAAATCACAGCCAAGACAGCAGACATGTGACGAGGCTGAAATTTGTCAACGTTAGAGATGACACTTTCGAGAGATTCCTAATATTCGATGGATAACTAAAAAAAAGTTAAAGTTCATTAAAATATTTGCTAGTTGGAATAAAATTTGATTGCTATTGATTATTTCCCCCCCATCAACAAACGATACCCTTCCACACCTTACACCCAGCTCTCCCATCTCTAATCGCCTTCACAGGCGCAGACACATGTCAGCCCACAAATTCGAAGACGAAGCGACAAATCGAAAAGACACAAACAGAAACGAACAGAGAGAGGAACACAACCATAACTGTAAGGAACGAGAAACACAACCAGAATCCCACAGAAAGAGGAACACAAGCAAGAGAGCCACAGCCAGCAATGAAGTGAAAGAGAGACACAACCCAAAGTCGTAGCGAGCGAAAGACACAACCAAAATTGAAGAAAGGGAGAGAGGAAGAGTACGGTGAATGCCAGCTTCTGTGATTTCATGCGACGCTGCTGCTGCTGGTTCCATCTTCAGGCAGAGGCCGCCCCATGACCGTGTAAATGTCGATGTCGATGTCTATGCCCATTGCCACTGCCACTGCCACTGGGACAGAGCCATTGGCATGCGTTGCCATTGCCTGCTTTTGACAGTCGTTTTGCAAACATGTCGAAGCCATTAAGACAATCATGCGTTCCTTCTCTCTCTCCGCCTAACCCCTCTCTAACGACTCTTACAACGCCTGTGCTTTCCCTTATATCAAGTGTTTTTTTCGTGACATGTAACAGGAAGGGTATTACAATTTGGTTGAGACGCTTGGCAGGCGCAAAAACGTAACTTGCTTCGCTGCCGCTGCGACGGCCGAGCAACGGATCTTCAATTTGCATTTACCTTTGAGAGAGTGGCACAGAGAGAGAGAGAGCGCTTGCTTTGACACCTTTGCTCTCTGCTCAAAAACGTTTCTTGCTTCGGACGGCGACGCTGCCGGCTCGTTGCCTAGAAGTTAAACGTAAATGGAAACTCTCTCACCGTGTCTGAGAGAGAGAGCGCTTGCTTTGACACCTTTGCTCTCTGCTCAAAAACGTTTCTTGCTTCGCTGCCGCTGCGACGGCCGAGCAACGGATCTTCAATTTGCATTTACCTTTGAGAGAGTGGCACAGAGAGAGAGAGCGCTTGCTTTGACACCTTTGATCTCTGCTCAAAAACGCGCCGAGCAATTGTGCCGCGAAGCTGTTTCTCTGCCGCTGCATCGGATGCACAAGAAGCTTTTACGCTGTGCATGCGCCGACTGCGCTGCCCGTGATCTGTTCTATGCAGCGCTCAAACGACGCTGCCGGCGTCACCAAAAGTGTATGCAATACTTCGGTTTGCTCTTCCCTTTTGGCTCGCCTCACTTCTCTTTCCACTCTTTTACAGCTTTTCTCTGCTCGTTTCTCTCTCTGTCCCTTTTGCTGTGTGTGGATTGTTTTTGTGATGCATGTTTTGTTTTTTGAAAAATGGCTGTCGCGTCACTTCTATTGTGTTTTTGAGTGTTTGTCCTTCATGCTCTTCATCTGCCACCCAAAAGCACTTCTCCTCGGCCGCTCTCTGCGGCTCTGTCTGTTTGTCACAAAGATTTATGCGTTGCAATTTACACAAAAACAAAAAACGAAAAGCAAAAGCAAAAGCAAAAAAAGTGTTTGCCCAACGTTTAGATTGAGTGGAAGTTGCTTTTGTTTGTGACTGCCTCTAGGTGTTGAAACGGATTCCAACAGCGGGTGGGAGCGACAGAGAGACACAGACTAACTCTAGTGGGTGGCGCTGGGCTACAGAGACACCTCTCTGGTGGCTGTTGGGTTGGGTGGCACAGACACTTCCCTTTGCTCTACAGGCAGTCATCAGTATTTTGTTGGTTGATTTCAAAGTGAATTATTTATTCAGCAGGCTGTTAAAAAGTTGAAAAGTTTTCAAAATATATTATGGAATATTTCAACAATTTTACTGCATTTTCAGGCACATTAATATTCTCAGATAAATCAAATAAATCCCCCCATTTAATACCCTGCAAATGGTTGCATAAATTCAATTTACTAAAATCCAAAAACAATCAAATTTGATGACCCTTTCCGACATGATTAAACCGCAAATACAAAAACCGGCAAACTGGCTGCCAGCTTCCACGGATTCGATTTCCATTCATAAATATGGCTTAATGCCGCCATTAAGCTCCAAAGTGGTGATGCAATGAATTTTAATCAAAAACACAGCACAAAAAACGAACTGAATGACCTATGAGAGGACATGAAATCGAGAGGCAGAAACAAACTAAATGAGGCCCAAGAACTGCCCCAAAAATGGGGGAAATTCCACCACTCCACAACCAATTTGAAAGCCTCTCTGGGCCCGCTCTGCGCAGCACAAAAAGTTGTTCCAGAGACCATAAAAAGGGAACGCAGCAACAGAAGCGTGGGACAAACTAATGAAAGCAGCGGGTGCAGGGATCGTAGGATAGCGGGGAGACAGCAGCCCCAGAAATACCGAAAGGACACGGTGGAACGACTATAACGACAGATTGAACCCTTCGCTTTTAATGCAATTAAGTTTAATTGAAAATTTGCACTCCGAAATTATGAGACGAACGTGTTGGGACATGCCAGGGAAGGACACACAGAGAGTGAGAGAGAGAGGGAGGGAAAGGACCAAGCAATCAGGCAGATAGAAATTAACATGAACACGAGCGTGGCACGTACTGCTCCGCGTTCTGGTTGGGTTCTGGTTTGCTGGCAAAAAGCAATCAAGCGTTCAAATCACTAGCTGGCCCCCGAAAACAGGCCAAGCCTGAAGTTTTCTTTGATGCTGCGGCTGTGGAGGAGGAGTAGGATGATATGACACCCCCCCCCCCCTGGCAGGACTTTATTGCAAAACAAACAAGCAAAACCAAGATCCAACGGGACAGGACAGGACAGCAGAGTATCCCCTGTTTGGCATTTAACTTATCTTTTATCTTGATTGCTGTTGACGATGACAGGGATAATGACGATGATGCCGATGCCGATGTGCCAGTGTCCTGTGTGCCGTGTGCCGTGTTGCCTGTCCTTTTGCTGTGATTTTAGTTTACCTGCGGATAGGATTCGTGTTTAAACAGGCGAATGGCCGCTTGATTTTAATTAGCATTTGACACAGCAGCTTGACACGAAGCAGCAGCATCCCTGACTTCTGCTGGGAGTTCCTCTGTTAGTCCTGCAGGGACTAAGCTGCTGCTTAATGAGCCATCACACAGCTCGCATTGCAAATGTCGTAACACATCGTAACAGCTTCCAGCTCTTCTTTTTTCTCTTTAAAAATTGCCCAAAAATTGCTAAAAATTCGCAGCGGTTCCCATTTCAATTCCCTTCCATTCGCCCAGCTTGCACTTTAGGCTGGCAAATCCAGCTTTACAGCTGAAGGCTCACAGTTGTGCAGCTCCCACAGTGGAAATTGTAACTGGGGGATAACTGACACTTTGCATCCCAGAGCCACACAAAAGACAACCAAAAGCAGCCCCAACGAAGGTGAGACATGAAAGCCCATGCCAAGGATTTGTCACAGGAAGCGCTGCGCTGGAAAATTCAATGTGAAAACTTTGCATGCAACGAGTGGAGTCTAAGCTGCGACAGAGCCAGCGCCCTGGAGCCAAACTGGAGCAATAGTTGGCCATAACCCACATGTGGGAGCTGCCACAGATACGAGTGCGAGTTTATGTGGCGTAAATATGCATATGTCAGAGCTACAGACACACCCAGCCACCCACCAAGGAGCATTGTAATGCATTCATGTAGCACCTCCGAGCGAGGATGGAGAACTTCTCTCCCAGCCGCCTTCTAGTGTGTGCACTCTGGCGTGCATGTCCTGAATTATTTATATATTATTTGCACTCTATATGCAGCAGGAGCACAGGAAGACCAAGCCCAACAAAAAAAACATTTAGTCAGCAGAGAAAATCCAGCAATGACTCCCAAACGTTACACAATTTTTTACGCAGAGTGTCAGAGGTCAGCGGGGTGTTGGGCCGCCAATTAGAAAGAGTGTCACTTGGGGACACCCTCCAAAATACAAATGTGAGTCACGGGCACCCTTGTCCCATGTCCAACAATTGTAGAATTGATGGTCCTGCTACGTTTTGTTTCTCCCGTTGCCACAGCGATGGATAGTCAATGGGTGTGTGCGTCGCTATGATTCATAACTAAACAAGCCGCAGGGCCAGGAGTCGTTCCTTCCACATCCCCGGAAACAACTTGCAGCACACGAGTTTCATTTGAATAAGGTTTTTCGGGGGTTTTTTCTTTGACTGGTCTATGCTTAAGGGAGGAGAATGCATGGGGGAAAATGTTACCCTTAAAAAGTGTAATGGAAATTTTGGTAGGAACTTTTCATGGAAGCAGCGCTCCTCTTTCGAGTTCAGCTCATTGAGAAAATATCCATTCTTCCCCACAAATTTGTGCGCATTTTTTGCAGGCAAAAGCATGACTGTACTTGGCCCAAGTGGATTCTTCAGCCCAATGATGAAGCTCCTCATAATAATTCCTAATTAACACATAATTTGTCTCTCGCAAAAGCAGAAAAATTGAGATCCATGACTGACAAAAATGTGAGCACAACAATGATGATGATGCAGAGGTTGAAGTGGAGGTCTTAAATTCCATTTTTGTGCCTGTCCTGGCAGCCATTTCCATCCATTATTACGCCCCGCCTGTAGACACTTTTGCGAGCAGCTGTTGTTGCTTTGCTTTTTCACGTAAATTATAGCAAAAATTTAATTATTGCATTGGACGCGCTCTACTTAAGGTCCTGCAGAGCAGAGCAGAGCAGCAGGAGTAGGAGGGAAGCCCGACTAACATAGTGCCTTAGACTGAAGACGAAGGAATCAACAAGAAAAGTTGTGTGTCGAAAAGTATGCTACTAAAACAATTAGCAGGTCCTGAGCCGGGGCTATAATTAAAACAACAATGGGTGTATCAGGAAGCCGACAGAAAGAGAGAGTGGGAGAGAGAGAGAGAGCTTTCTCCTTATGGGCTCTGCCTTTGATTGATGATGCGAAAGCAGCTAAGGCCGCTGGCTCCTTGAAGTATGCAACACATAAGCAACTTCCAAAGGCGTTGAAGGAGCCCGTTGGAAGCAAATAACGAAGGCTGCATGAGAGAGCCATTGTTTTATTTTTGACCCCCCGAGCGACGGCTGCGACGGCAACAAACTATGCAGTGCCCCACCCCGCACACAATAACAACAACAGCTACAACTGCTGGCAGCACCTACAACAATAGCATTGAGAAGGAAAGTTTTACTTAGAGCGAGAGAGAGAGAACTGTGAATACTCTTTAACAGAGCTCGGCATGCAGCCACGCAAAAACGTTTCTTGCTTCTCTGCCGCTGCGCGCAGCCGATCAATTGTGAATGGGCCACAAAGCCACGAAGCTGTTTCTCTGCCGCTGCGTCGGATCTCTGTGCACACGAAGCTTCCACGCTGCGCTCTAGCCGACTGCGCTGCCCGACCCAAAGCATTGCTACCTGCTGCATGTCGTATTTGGTGGGAAGTTAACATGTCCAAGTGAGACAACAGAGTCTGCACTGTTAACAGAGCCAGTAACAGCGCAAGTAACAGCAAGAGAGACTGTAACGATCGCTGCCATTGCGAGCGCAAGCTTTGTACCGTGCACGGGCCACATGGTTGAATGGCTGTATGCATCGTTAGGGTATTTTTCCGAGGTAGCCATGCAAATGTGTGTTATTATATACATACACATGACTGCCTGCACTCTCTCTCTCTCTCTCTCTCTCTCTCTCTTCGCTGCTCCCCCCACTTGCTGCTGCTTCCAGTAAAAGGAAAAGAAAATGTTTAAGGAAATTGCAGCAAATATTTTGCTTGTTAAGTGAAACCCAGTTTGGCGAAACGTTTTCTCAGCAATTTCTTCAGGCATTTAGACAAAGTCTTGGTCGTTGGTCCTTGGGTCTACGTCTTCGCCTTCGCCTTCACCATCGCCTTGGTCTTGCCACTCCAGATGCCTGGCTGTTGGATTTTAGTTGCTTTCGGGTTGCTCCACCAACTCCTGCACCTCCCATCCACTATTTGATGCATTTTGCATAAGCGTTGGGCAAATGCCTTTGCTGCTTTTATGCAAATTTCAACCATTTTCCATGTCGTTACATTCTTCGTCCTCTATGTTTTCCTTTCTATCCCGTACATACGATATGCGATCCACTCCTCCCGTGTGTGTGGCTTTTCCCTGGCATGCAATTAAAACTAAATTAGTAGGCCTCTGGGCCAGCACACAGCCATGTACGGGGAAATCGTTGCAGTTGGCTAAATTTTCAGCGTCCACTAATTGAATTATTCAGCTGCAAGTCGCCAAGGTTTTCCCTGGCTTTTGTTTTTTTGTGTGCTGTTCAAACAAACTGGAAAATGAAGCGTAATCAAAACAAAGGCCCGGAAAAGCCCTTTTTTTTAGGTGTTGAGCATCACCGCAGGGCCCAGAACCGCACCAGCCCAACTTTTGGTGCTGTCGTGGTCTCCGCTCCTTGTGCCTGGTCAGCAAAGATATGCACAAACAAGGACCCCAAAAAAAACGAAAATTATGTCCATGGTTGAGCAAGTTTTGCCCTGGACAACCCGAAGGGTGCCCACAACCCCGCAACATGCGACATTTAACCCTCGAATTGTGCAGCGGCGAGACGACACATTGAATGTTTTTTTTTTTTTTTTGTTGGTGCTCTGCAGGGCGCAAGGTTGATTCACTTTGTGGTGGTATTTGCTTAGAGATGAGTGGGAGATGGCTTTAAGGGCGAAACTTATTCCTTTGAATTCATTTCAAAAGATTCCGCAGCTTTGAGACTCTCTTCTTGGCAGCAAAACTCATCATTGGACGCAGTTTTGAGCAAAGCTTCTCCCCACAAAGAGCATCTCTTCGTCACCTCAGGCAGCACCTTTTTCTCTTCAAAAGACATTCCCATTCCCATTCCCATTCCCTTTTATTTACTTTTTCTTACTTGCATTGCATGTTGATTTTTCGACTGCTGTCATAACTCCCCGCCCACACCCATACACTTGAATGTTTTATTTTCATGTTCGTTGTTGAAATAACATTGACATGCCGTCTTGCTGGTTGTCCCCAGCGCACCCCTCAGTAGTTCTCCTGGACATGCAACACGTCTGCTGGTCCCACACCCCCCTGTAGAATGGTTTTCTCCGAAATTTCGGAATTCGATTTCCAGCTTGCAACATCGTTGATTGTTGTTGTTGTTATTGCGGGATGACATGCAACTTTTGCCTCGAGCTGTTTGCCATTTGATGTTGTTGTTGTCTTGTTGCAATCAACAACAAACTGGCAGCGGCAACAAATGTGCTCGGCGGTGGCTTTTATTAAATAACGTTTCAATATTCCAACATTTTCTGACATATCAATTTTCAGGCGGAATGGCCTGCCGGCACACAGTCACAGAGAGAGCAAAGCGGCAAACGTGTCGCGACATTAAGATACCCAGTAAACAGTTTTCACATATTTAATCCCTCTCGACCGCTCACTGCAATTTATTTATAGAATTCCTGCTGCATAAAGTTGTTGCATCTTCTGCCATTTACTTTTCGCACTCAGTGTGCGTACGTCCGTGTGGGCGGGGGCGTGACTGTAGCTGACAGCAAATTGTTTAGATATGGCATGAAAATTGAAATTTATGTCTTTTGCCATTGACAGATTTGCTGGCTGGCTGGCAAACACTCGAGAGTTTTGCGGTTAGCAAATAAAGATTGCGGTATAGCGCACACTTCCCCGCAGATTGGTTTCGGGGCGGTGGAATTGATTTGGGTGGCAATAGTTGTGGGTGATAACCATTGAAGGAAACTCACGTTAAATGGGATTTCTCGGTGCTTGAGGCGGCAGAAATGTGAGAATAAACAATTGGAGTTTGAAGCAAATGGCTTTCAATTTATGCACATGAAAGTACTGCAAGAAACAGAGGAGTTTAAGTATTAAAAGAATTGTGTGGACAGCGATCACACGCTTCCACAGAGAGCCTAACAGAGACTGTGGAGTTAACAGAGCAAGTAACAGTGCGAGAGAGAAAGACTCTGTTAACAGTGGGCAGAGCAGAGAAGCCAGCGTCAACGATGGACGCGTCGGTGCGAAAAGCTCTCTTCAGACACATACAAGTGCGAGGCGTCCTCATTCATTTTCTCCAACATCTAACCAGTAAACGGCTCTCCTGCATTGCACTCCACTTGCACTGCCACTGCCAGACAACATTATTTTGTGCAGCAACCTGCTTCACTGAGCAGCGATCACTGCCAAAGAACTAACGGAATTGACAGTCAAAGCAAATACAATGCTGTTCATTCGAATAGAAGCAATATGCAGAGGACTGAAGGACCATTGCAAATGCTCCAGAGAACAGCGGCAACCACAAAAGCTGTCAACTTGGGACTAGGCTACAACATTTGCTTAATAATGTTCTGTAAAAAACGAGTATGCTAATCCCTGGGCTTATCTAACCCATGAACCCTGTCAAGGTGTACAGCCTTTTTGCTATCGCCAATCCACTCCACCCTCCCCTTTTCCACCCAACTAATTTCCCTCAACGTTTGCATTATGCAAAACAAAACAAAAAGTAGAGGAAGAAAAATACTTAACTGCTAAGCTACCAGCTAGCTGGGGTCCTTTGCCGCATATGCAAATCTAAACAAATTAATTCCAAACTGAATCCTTTGAGCAAGTCAGGACACACCACTGCTCCTCCCCGCCCCGCCATCTGCTGCTGCTGCTGCTGTCGCAAATGCAAACTGCAACTTCATTTGCAACGTCAACGGCAATGCGCATTAACATTGTTTTCATTTGGCCAACGAGCGTTTCTCGTCTTACTCTTCTTTTACCCATTTGCTTTTGCTCCACACAAACCGCTGACGATGATGATGTCGACTGACGCAGCGGAAAACGGAAAGCCCCGCATCACCCCCAGCCACCAGAGCCAACACCAACCCAACCCCCGTTGAATCCTTTTGCAATTTTTATATTCAACATTTCTTTCCCTCTCTCACTCTTTGGCAGGTTCACATCCGCCACGAATAGTGGAGCATCCCATAGATACGACAGTGCCACGACACGAGCCAGCGACGCTTAATTGCAAAGCCGAGGGCAGCCCCACGCCCACCATTCAGTGGTATAAGGACGGAGTCCCACTGAAGATACTGCCGGGCTCTCATCGCATCACCCTGCCAGCTGGTGGATTGTTTTTCCTCAAGGTAAGCAAATGGCAAAAGAATGTGTGTGGAGGAGGCATAAAAATTACAAATTATTTAAAAGAGAGAGAAAGTTACGAGATGGAAGTCGACGTGGGGAGTGCCCTATAGAGGCTGGGAGGCGATGAACCATAAACGAAAAATAATAAGAATTTAAAATGTATAATCAAAGGAATCGAAAGATTAAATACATATATTTTTCATCTGTCTTTATAATAAGTTGTGTTCCAAGTTCTTCCACAATCTTCGTTCTCCAACCTGCTGCCATGCTCTTCCGATACTTTTTCTCTTCCTTGCACTCTCACTGCTCTTTTTCTCTTATTTGCATGCATAATTATTATTTCAGCTCCATGCTTTCTTTCATTCATAATGAAAGAGCTGGCAGCAGCGCGAATGATAGTAACAGACAGGACCGAGAAGAGTGAGAGCCAAGCGAAAGGTTTTAAAAAAAAACCTGCCATCTGTTGAGTGATGAACAAACTAATTGCTTTTATTTTTAATTCTCCCTACGGCTGCCACTCCTTTTTGCTCGATATCTTCCGCTCACCATCGCTCGTCTACTCCTCTTTCGATTCCCTTCTGGTGTCTGTTTCAGTCTTTTTTCCCTCAGTCCAACATATTATTTGGTGAACTGCAAAAATATTTTTGCAAAAATAACTGTTCACTGGATGTGGCTGTCGGCGGCAGCAGCGCGGCGGCGGTGGGCAACAACTTCATTAACGAAAGGTAAACATACATTAAGCGAAAAAAAGCAAAGGAGCGGCAGAAGGAGAGTGAGAGTAAGAGAGCGCAAAGAGCAAATGTCAGACAGACAGACAAATAAAGACATAACGGAGGTTGAGCAGCGACAGCAGCAGCTTCAGCAAAAGTCAGCGCTGCCGCTGCCGCTGATGAGCTGTGAGCGAGAGGGATAGACTGAAAGAGAGAGTGTGGCTTTGGTCTAAGACACATTTTGTAAGGTGCGTAACGAAAGTATACGACGGCAGAAGGGTTTAGCTTTCTATTTAAGCCGTTTATGCGCCTTTATCAATAAGGAATTTTCGTTATGGAAATTAATTAATTAATGAGGTTGTATCCTGATCCCTACAGGAGCCACGCTTATCTTATCGGACGGCTGCTTAGCTTTGAAGCGGCCCGTTGGTCTAGAAGAATGACGCTCGCTTTGGGTGTGAGAGGTCCCGGGTTCATATCCCGGACGGGCCCCAAGCTTTTTTTTCCCGACTTCCTAAATTAATTTCTGATCTGCGCTGATTTCTGATCTAAAGTAAATATTCCACAGAATTTCCTATTTAATGAGTTAGTTTTGTTACGCACCTTACGACTTTCGGCGACGCCCCTGCCATGACCAGCAGAGCACTCTGTAAATTTACGACGCAAAAAGCTAACGGAACGGGTGGGGAGGGAGAGCCGCGTTGATTATGCTGATGATGCAGTCGGAATCGCAGTCTCAATTGGGTAAATGGTGGGGGTGGGATTTGGCACACCAGAGCATGGCACTCTGTGTCGGCTTGGCGTAGAAGCTGTACCGTTGGGTAGTGGAAGAGGAGTGGGAGCGGGTGCGACTCAGAGCTTGCCACTTTTCACACTCGATCTGCTGGCTTTGCCGGTTTGGTGTCTGTCTGTCTGCGCGCTTATGCATTCGCATCTGGATGTGCGCTGGGGGAAGAGTACATTGATTTTTGCATGAAGTTTGCCTAACAAACGAGAGTTTCATTTGCCTCTACCGTGAAGCTTCCCTGCTGTTTCTTTGCAGGGCATCTAAAAGTTCGATCCCCTTCGCTGATTTTCCTCTCTATATTTGTGTGTGTTTAGTGTTTGCCGAATAGCAGTGTATTTGTTTATCACTTAAGCGCAGAAAAGGATTTCAGCTGCCGCTGCTGCTGCTCCTGCTGCCGCGGGCTTTTGCCGTCTCCGGTCTCTCCCCGTTTCCGTCAAATGTTTCCATCTATTTTTTTATGGCTCGCTCCTAACGACTTTTAAATGAATTAATCCCGCGTCCCGTTTCACTATCCAGCCTCTCCGTGTGTGTGGAGCGACTTTGGCTTGGGGTTCGGCTTGAATGGTGTCTGAAGGGGCTGGGATGTGTGTGTGGAGCGAATATTTCTTTGACTATTGGGTGCCTGTTTGGGTTTAAATAAAATATGCATATTTTCATGCCACTTCTTGGCATGAACTCCTTCTAAATTCTTGACCTAAGCACATGCATAAACTTTGAACATAAACGGAGCTCTTACACATCATTTCATTGCTCCCTCGCGGCACAATTTAAATTCTAATACCGGCAGCTCTCTCTCTCTCTCTGTAAGTCTGGCAGACAATTCATCTTACTTATAAGTATCCACTCCACACCACTCCAGAGACCACTCCGCAACCCACTTCAAGCAGACATTATTACTATGGCAACCCGGACAAAACACTATTTTGCCGAAGTAAATCCCACTTTAATATGCCGCGAAAATAGGGGAAAAGTCTGCCGCTTTAATACAAATGTTGGCAGAGAAAAGAAAACTTTTTCTCGTTTTGGGTCTTTAAGTGCCGAAGGGGCTGGCAGAGGGAGTGAGCAGAATGTACAAGCCAAATGGGGAATATGCAATAAAATACAAAACATGTACATGGCTGCCATGTGTGGAGCTTTGGACACAACAAAAAAGAGGAGCGCCAAGCTGAAGTGACATGAGGAAGAGCAGAAGAAGACAGGGGAGCAGAGGAGCGGGAGCTGAGCAGCGCAGAGCAATAGGAAGAGCAGACAATAATTTACGTAACTGCACGACAGACAGGCAGAAGCGGCGAAAGGTGTGAGGAGGAGGGAGTGGGAAAGAGAGAGGGAGTAAGCCAGAGAGCGATGGCTAGAAAGTAAGACGAAGCCTGCGCGAGCGAGCAGCAGCACTTGGGTTTGCCTTCCGCACATCAGCTGGCGGTGGATACTCCAAAAGTGACAGAGATGCCAGCTGGAGGGCATTCAGCTCCCCTCACACATGTCTCCTGTTGCTCAGCTCTGGGGGAAATGGCAGAATAATCATCATCCATTTTGCCCGCGTCCTTGACTAAAGTTAGCCCAGAAGCTCGCTCGCTCTCTGTTTGCCCAGACTGGCTGCCACTCTGCGTCAACCTTCTTAACGTTTATTTAAATGTCTGCCACATTTGGCATTAGTTCAGCAACAAATGGCAGTCCCAGACCCCCAAACTACTCCCCAGAAAGAGAAAACTTTAAAAAGCCAATCGACTGGCACAGCGAATATAAATCAAAGCCCTGACTCTCGAGAGCTCGTCTTAATTAAAAATCGCTATAGACTCCAAAAGGCCTCCCGCAGCGGCCATAACTTTATGCACCGCACTGTATGAGCACAATGAGCACATTTTAATGAGTTTACAAAACGCTCGACACATTCGCGGCTCTATAAAGAAGCAAGAAATAAAAATCCTGCAACATAAATGAATAAACATGAAATGTGGCGGCTTAAGCAGAGTTGAGTGGCATCCTGGGATGGGGCCAACGCTGCGTATGAGTTATGTTTTATGGCCCAGGCGACAATTTTTACTTGAGTCTTGCCTTTGCAGTCAAAGCCTTTGGGCTACAGGGCTAAGGGCTAAGGGCTGTTTATTAACTTGAGGTGTCGGGTGGCTGGGACGCGCCTCTTGAGCTGCGTTTAATGAATGTGTGAGGCAGACATGTCCCTACAGGACGATTGGATTAGTGGACGGATAAGGGGCCAGCCAGCAGGAGCAGGCAGCAAGTAAAGATTTTTTAATGAGCAGATTAACAGGAAAGTGGGTGGAAGCAAAAAAAATAAAGAGGGAAGGAAGGCAGCGATGATGGATGAAAAGAATGAACCCAAGAAGGAGATGTTATGACAAGGAATTAAATGCAACAGCAGCTCGCAAATTATTTCAGTCAGCAAAACACCTTTAAGTAAATTCTTTAAACCTTTGCCACTAAACCTCTCCTGTTGCACCTTTTTTTTTGGCACTGAAAGCAAAAGTGTCTGCCCTGCCCCGCCGCTTTGCAGACTCGTTTTCAGGCTCAACTAATACCATTTACACCTCACATTTTACACGAGCTTTAAAATTTAAACCAAATTATAAAACACTCAGAAGTGAGAGAGCGAGAGAGAGCGCGATAGTTGTGGCCGTCCCGCTCTGGCACACGCACAAGACAATTACGAAATGTTACAACATGAAAACGGAAAATGGCTCCCAAATGAAATGTTGGAAAATTTATGGGTATTTTAAATTAAAACGGAAGCGACACACGGAGAGAGGGCGGAAGTGGGAGAGGGTGGTGGAGTTGGAAAGGGACTTGTGGGGGAAAGAACTGCACACAGATACGGCCAATATATTTTATGGACGCTGGATGCTCCTTTCGGAGTTTTGGGTAGCACAAAAATTGCACGTAGCACACGGCAAACATTTGGAATACTCTCTACGGGTGGGGGAAATCCTCTCTTTGCCCTGAGCTCAACCAATTCGCAGCGATTTTCCAGCGGCTCAAGTCATTAAAGATATAAATAAATTGATGTGACTTTTGGACATGTTTTCCGTCCCACAGTCGCTCCCTTTGGCGCATTTTCTTTGCTTTCGCCTGGGAAGTCTCGCGAAAAAACGAAATTAAATTTTCAGCAGCGAAAAGGAGGGGCAGGGCAGGGCAGGGCAGGGCACAGAGAGGACTTAGTCTGGTACTTGCTTTAGGGACAGACAATCAGACAAAGTATATATAAATGTATTTATGGCAGTACAGTGCGTTTCGGCAGAGCATGAACACATTTTAAGACATTTAAAATGGAGCAAAAATCGTAAGAAAAATCAAAGAAAAATATAAAAATGAAGGTACGAATTTTCGTGGCCTTAAACTTCCTTCACGCACTGTACTTCAATTCATTTTGCTGCTCAACGCGTTGCCATTGCCAACGAGTGAATTTTTGTTTTAATTTTATTTGATATTCCCCCAACCCCAAAAAGGGATAGTCGGGGCTTGCCCACGGCTGCTCTGCTTCGTAATTCATTTCAATTTTTAATAGCAATTCCGCTCCGTGCCTAGCTAATGAGCTTAGGCTCAGGGTTTACCTCTGCCAGTGCCAGTGCCACTGCCACAGTTCAGGGACCACATTGCGTATGCTTAATATTATGACAGCGGTGGGAGCTGCAGCTAAAGCGGGGAAGATGCAGCTGGGAATGGAATGAATGAATGGAAAATGGGTCAGTCGAGTTGTCGAGTTGAGGTTTAGTTTGGATTTTGAGAAGTGGTCAAGGCACCGGGCAGGGGGCGAGTTTAAAATTAAATTTAAATTAAAGCAAAGAAAACAGAAAACTTGAGTTTAAATTTGCAGTAAGGAGACTGGCAGCTTGCCGCACAAAACAGTTGATTAATCAGCAAGATAAAAGGATGAAGTCTCACAAATGTATATGTATCTCTACATCTACATATACAACTACATCTACACGCCACTATTACTTTGTGCCGCTTAATCCTGTTGCCTTTGAGCGCTGTTTTGTGTCTGAAGTTTCCTCTTTCACATATGAAGACCTGCGCCTTCAGGCCTCGACATCTTATTTGTTTTATAAAGCGCCCCCGCGGCTCTCATCTGCAAGGATATCTGTGCGTGTGTGCATACAGCTGAGGAAGTGAAGATTAAATGAAAGAATAATACAGCTGGAGAACCCTTTTGTCATCTTCACTTAGCGCAACACTTAATTTCAGCCGAAGGAGGAGCAGGAGCAGCAGCATCGAGGCAGAAGTTGTGTGTAAATTGTGCGAACTTTGTTGCCTGCCAGTGTGCTGTGCTCCTGCAAGGAACAGATAAATATGCTACACACACACACACACGGATACACTTAGTTTGACATTTAATTTTAAGCGCATGTTGGGGAATTCTTTTGTGCTCCAGAAAAAAAAGCAAATAAACAAACACTGAAGACAACACACAGCCAAAAGGAGCCATGTGCGGGGCAGGAGCCAGAGAGCTAGACAGAAGGGACATGTTGTAACTATAAAGTTGCTCAAGAGACGTTTTATGATTTGAAGGCAGCAGCAGGGAGCAGGCAGGCAGACGCGCCACATACAACAGATTGCTGACTGTTTTAGGGCCAGAGGAAAAAGGCAGAGCCAAGGAGGAGCACTTCCCTTGCCAGCAAATCAACGTCTTAGGGCGAAAGTTCTCTAAGAGATTTCGCTGTGTTTGCCATTTGTGAAATTACAAATATGAATGGGGGGGATTTGTGAGCTAGGGAAAGGCGAATGGGAAGTTACACTTTTTGGGGCATACAGAAAGTGAGTCAAAGAAAATGAAAGGAATTCCATAAATAAAACTGAATAAATGTACGAAGCTACCGCAGAAATGCTTACATTATCTCCCATGAAATCTTTCAAACAGCCTGAAAAATGCGGCATACCTCTCTTGCGCTTTTCGATTATAATTACTCACATTGCCACTTGCCTCCCCTTGAAGCCATTCCTTATGCCTCTTTCTTCATCTTTTTTTCGTTGCAGGTTGTCAATTCGCGTCGCGAAACAGATGCCGGCGTCTATTGGTGTGAGGCAAAGAATGAATTGGGCGTGGCACGAAGCCGGAATGCCACATTGCAAGTGGCGGGTAAGTCAACAACTTGCCCCTTTCCCATGCATCCGGAGTCTCCTTCGACTCACTCCTTCTCCGTTCCTACAGGGAGCGTGTGGTGTGCGTTTTTAATATTCTAAATTGATGTTGATTTTTGCCCCTTGTCGTGGGGCCTCTCCTCCTTCCTGCTACTTCTGCTGCAGAGGATAGCCTTTTTTTTGCCTTTGCTTTTTGCTTTTTGGCCCTCAAACCCCGCCCACCCAACTAACTAGCTCTGTGGATCTGCCTGCTGCGTTTACAAGTTTTACGCTCGAACGCACCCACTTGTCTTGTCAGAGTTTCAGCCGTTCCTCCCGCTCCCTGCCAGTCCTTTTGGCTCTCCAATAGAGCGTATTCCAGCCTCCATTAACCCGTTTTCGTTTCAGACTTTTCTTTTTTTTTTGGTTCGCTTTTTTCTCGTTTTTGCTTTTCTATTTTTGACTTTTGAAACCTTTTTACTCGAGCTGAAGCTTGATGTGTGCGGGATTTATTGGGGCCATATCTAGCATGGCACATACCGTGGTTGGCAGTTTGTGAGTTGGGACAGGTCGGGACGGAATTTTAATGGGGTCTGAGTGTGACTGTTGAGGGTTCTTCTGGGACTACAGAAATGATGCAGGAATCATATTGGAAAAATACTAGAAAACGCTCTGATGGGGAATAAAATAATATAGAATAAAATACCAGAAAATACTAAAAATACCCAAAACTGTGTCCTGACAATGCCATAGTATAAGAACCATGGGTTAGAAATTCGAGCAAGAAAAATACTAGAAAATACTAACAAAATACCAGAAAATACCGTTAAAATACTAGCAAACGCTCTGCAAGAGATTACTAGAAAATACCAGAAAATACTATAAAATACCGCAAAATACCGCAAAATACCCATGTCATTCTCGGCACTGCTGGAATATTCCCTTCTTGCAAATATTCTCGAACAACAGAAATAAGCTCAATCTTGGATTTTTTTCTACAATTTCAAAGCTGGTCTTGGGCTGCTCGAATTAGTTGCACAATTTATTTAGAACAATGAAATTTAGGGATCAAATTAGGGTCTCCTCTTTCCCACTTGCAACTTAGTGGCTGGCTCCCTCTACAAAGATCATTTGTCGCTTGAGCGAACCTAAGGCGAAACTTTCTGGTTTTTGGTTACTTTTCCACATGCTCAGGGAGAGAGCCATGGGGTTAAGCAGGGAGATACCGCGCTGATAGCATTGCTTTTAGGCACCATGGAAAGTAGGTACTGAAGCCCACGCCCAGGGAGCCCTTCCATATCAGTCGACAGAGACCGCCACTTTGTCTTTTGTTGGCTAATATTTCTTTTATTTGCCTCTGCCTTTTCATTCCTCTCTCCCCCGTCCGCCTGTCCCTCTGTCCGTTCTGTCCGTTCTGTCCGCCCGCCTGTCATGTCCGTGCTCCCTGCTCCTCCCCCCACATAAAAATCGATATTTGGTCTGTGGAGTTTATTTTTCCTTCATGTTGGATGTGTGTTTCCTTCTCGTTTCTATTTTTTTACTCTCTATCTCTCTGCTGGTTTGCTTTTTGCGGTATATATCCTTGGGGAATATTTTTCAATATTTGCATGTAAATCACGAAAAGCACGTCAAATTTGTTTGCTTGGTTAAAACGTCGTTATTGCGGCTTGTGGTTGGGTTGGGCTGGGGCTGGGGCTGGTTCTGGGGCTGGCAAGTAGGACATGCAGGATCTACTCGCAGAGGACAGCGACTGAGACCGAGGCAATGGCAGCAGGCGTTCACATTGATTGGGTTAGGCAATAAAAGAGCTAACAGCAAAAAGGGAGACTGGGAGCTGAAGCAGCCATCGAAGAGGGAGTGGATCCAAGAACACGAATCTGAAAGGTGGAAGGACCTCCAAGTGCCTGTGGGCTTGGGGCACTCTCGTAGGCGTTGCACACTTTTTTCCCTGTCATTTTTTGTTCCTGTGTGGCTCGTCGTGAGTTTGTCAATAGTAAACATAAGTTGCACATTCGTTGTACGATATTTATGCCTCGTATTCCCCCTCGTTGCCGTATGTATTTTTGATGTTGTCAGCGTTCTGTCAGCACACACGCACACAGGACAGCCACAGTCACAACCTTTGAACTGATATTCGAGTGAGGGAAGAGGTAAATTTATCTATCGCCTGGATGGGTTTTCTGCTGTTTAAAGTATAGGAATTAGCGCTGGGTTTTCGCTGTGTGTTTGAGTCCCTAGCATTAGCGAAAATTGAGGGGAGAATTATTTACGGCATTTTTTTCTGTGCTTTCGGGGTGTGAGCTGCTCAGGGAAAATAATTCTGGGGAGACTTAATGGTGGAGTTTTTTGCTTGTTTTTAGCATAAATAAATACGTATTATCTTGCTGATTTTAACCAGATTTATTGGCAATCACTTCCTCAATCAATGATTAGCGCAGCATAACTTTATCCCGCAATTAGCCCAGCGGCCGAGTATTTATCACGTCTCGGCCGTTCCAGTAGTTGCCATTTTGCTCGTAACTCTGTGATACATATAGACAATCATTATCGCTAGATGATGCCCAAGCACTGAGCACCTTCAGCCGCTGCCATGGCCTTCCACAGGACAGGACAAAACAGACGAAAAAAAAAAAATCACAAGCCAGGCACGAAAGGCCTACGTGGCAGCAGCAGAAACTTTCGCCCATTGGCAGTGAACCTGACACTGATTATGACTTTGATTAATTTATTGATGGCTGGCGTGTTTTCCTGCTGCTTTCTGCTGCTTCCTGCTGTGTGCCGCTTCGATACAGTTTGCTCTTAAAAGTTGCCTTCCTCCTTGAGGGCCATTTTCTCGCCATTGATTTATTGCGCTTCAAGTTTAAATTTTAATAAAAGTCATGATTTTAGCACATTTTTGCATAACCCAAGAAAGCAGCAGCAAAAAAAGCTAAACTAAAGCCAAAGCGCAGTAAAAAGATGGCAGAAAAAAGAAAGAATTCGCTTATTCACTTTGTAGATTAAAAAAAAAAGGAAGCAACAAAAAAAAAAGTAACGAAACGAAAAGCGAAATTTAATTTACGTAAAAGCTGCTTTCGCCATGGATTTATACGTTGGGAATATCCATGCAGATATATTTATTTTTTTTGGAGCTGCACAAAAGGTTGCTTCTGTGGGTGGAAAACATAGAGTAGAAATTTTACTTGGCGCTGCTTTTCAAGTGCTTGAAAGTTGCTTGATTTATTACACGAGCAGCAATCCACCCGCAATGAAATGCACACAGGACAAATAATAGCCTGGAAGAGCGGTATGTTCAGGTGTGTGTGAAAATTACAGGTTTACCTTTTCTGACCACATTCACAGAAGTTGCGTAGAGCGAGCGACAGACCGCTTTGTCATCAGGAAGATAAGAGCAGAAGAGCTAAGAGCGGAGAAGCGAAGAGCCGAAGAGCTGAAGAGCGAAGAGCTGCAAAGCTGCGACGTGAGTTACGACTTTTTCGCGCTCTCTTTGTGTCGCGCGCTCCAAAACTGCGACTGCAACTGCGACGCCGACTGCGATGGCGACAGCGACAGCGACTGCAGCTGCAGCTGCAGCTAAAGCAAAATGATGATAATACTCTGATTTAGTATGCACAAAGGCAGAGCAAAGAGAGCTTTTGAAATGCATGATTGTGACAGATGTATGGTCAAAAGAGGGAGCGAAGGGAAATAGTAACAGAAAAATCTGGCGAGGCATAAATGCTGAGTAAATTTATGCTGGGCAAACCTTTATAAGAAAGATTTATAATTAAATGCCAAAAGCTGCAGTTTAACGGTGAAATATTACAGAAGATTTTGATGTTTTTTTTTTACATTTTTCGCTGCAATCAATATCCAATCGAATTAAGCTTGAAAATTCCACCACGGCTCTTATTTTTAACAAATTATAAGATATTCTTTAGCAGCTAACCAGCTTCCTCTCTCTCTGTCGCTCTTTGTCCCACTGCCTGTCTCCCTTTGTGTGTGTGTGTGTGTGTGTGTGTGTGAATGGCGTATAAAAATCACATTTGTGCCATTTACCAACAATTTATCTTTGCTGGCAGGCCGCAAACACGCGCTCTCCCTACACACACACACACACACACATGAGCACCCACAGGAGCCGCAGGTTAAGGCAGGACTTTGGACAGGACACATGGGGCATTTATCATGCAAAAACCCACCCAAGATAATTTATAACCCCTAACAAATGGACAGGGTCCAGGGCCAACACACACAGAGAGACACTCACTGTTATAATCATTTGGTCATCCTTCTTCTGCTTCACTTTCTCTCTGACGCTCCATATTCACGTTCTCTCTCCTCCCCTCTCTCTCTTCACTTCCAGTGCTTCGCGATGAGTTCCGCCTGGAGCCACAGAATACACGCATCGCCCAGGGCGATACGGCACTGCTGGAGTGTGCGGCACCGCGGGGCATTCCCGAGCCTGCCGTCACCTGGAAGAAGGGCGGACAGAAATTGGATTTGGAGGGCTCGAAGCGTGTACGCATCGTTGACGGCGGCAATTTGGCCATTCAGGATGCCCGACAGACTGACGAGGGTCAATACCAGTGCATAGCCAAGAATCCCGTTGGGGTGCGCGAGTCGTCGCTGGCAACGCTCAAAGTACATGGTAAGCGATTAGCCCGTAGATGGTGCCCTTGGGTTCAATGGGGAGACACATAAATGCAAATACGCAAAATATAAGACATAAGATAAATCAGAGGTTAAAACTGTTGTCACTGTTGAGAGCCGCGCGGATCGTGAGAGCGAGCGCAAGCCCACGCTCAGCGCGCTAACAGTGAGCACTAACAGTGTGCTGTTACTGCATGCTGTTAGCCGCGCGCGCGCTAACAGGCGGCTGTTACCGTATGTTGTTAACATCGCAGTGCAGCGCTCAAGGAAAACTCTTAAAATTCCAACACAAGCAGCAGCTGCGCCCATTCCAGGGTTAAGGGCTAGCAAAAGTTACCCCACAACCACGAGTTTTCCACACACCACTTACGAGCGCACCTCAAATCAATGTGTCATGTTCAATTTGTGAAATGTGACTTGGGTTTTGGGTTTTGGGTTTGGGTTTGGGTTTTCAGGTTTTACCTTTCGTTATGGGTCGCCGCTAAGCGTTTTCCTCCGCCTAATTCCCATTTGCAGTCAAGCCCTACATCATACGTGGACCTCACGATCAAACCGTTCTGGAAGGTGCCTCCGTGACGTTTCCCTGCCGTGTGGGCGGTGACCCCATGCCGGATGTGCTGTGGCTGCGCACCGCCTCGGGTGGCAATATGCCATTGGGTAAGAAAAGGAATTGCCAGTGAGAGAATGCATTTGAATTGATTATTTTTACTATTCTCAGATCGCGTGAGTGTCCTCGAAGACCGCAGCTTGAAGCTGGAGCGTGTGACCATTGCGGATGAGGGCGAGTACAGTTGCGAGGCGGATAATGTGGTGGGCGCCATCACTGCCATGGGCACACTGACAGTTTACGGTAAGTTTTAGTTCCAGTCCCTCCGCTTAGACCACCGCTAGTTGCAGCACTTTTAGCTAATTAGTTTCCCCATCTCCCACCTTTCCCCCTCCGTACTGCACCGTAGCACCCCCGAAATTTATACAACGACCGGCCAGCAAATCGGTGGAACTGGAGGCGGACACCTCCTTCGAGTGCCGAGCGACGGGCAATCCAAAGCCAACGATTTTCTGGACCATCAAGAACAACAGCACGCTGATATTTCCGGGTGCACCGCCGCTGGATCGTTTTCACAGCCTGAACACCGAGGAGGGACACTCCATACTGACGCTGACGAGATTCCAGCGTTCCGACAAGGATCTGGTCATACTGTGCAACGCCATGAACGAAGTGTCCAGCATAACGTCGCGGGTGCTGCTGAGTCTCGACTCGCAGGAGGATCGTCCGCCGCCGATCATCATCGCGGGGCCCGTGAATCAAACGCTGCCCACCAAGTCCCTGGCGACGCTGCAGTGCAAGGCAATTGGTCTGCCGAATCCAACGATATCCTGGTATCGCGATGGCATACCCGTGCAGCCGAGCAGCAAGCTGAACATCACCACAGCGGGGGATCTGATCATCTCCGACTTGGATCGCCAGCAGGATCAGGGTCTGTACACGTGTGTGGCCAGCTCCCGGGCGGGCAAGTCCACGTGGAGCGGCTTCCTGCGCATCGAACTGCCCACCAATCCGAACATCAAGTTCTATCGAGCGCCCGAGCAGAACAAATGCCCGACGGCACCCGGACAGCCGAAGGTGCTCAATGCGACGGCCTCGGCCCTGACGATTGTGTGGCCCACGAGCGACAAGGCGGGAGCCTCCTCGTTTCTCGGCTACAGCGTGGAAATGTACTGCACGAACCAAAGCAAAACTTGGATCCCGATTGCCGCACGACTGGCGGAGCCCATCTTCACGGTGGAGAGCCTCACGCAGGGCGCCGCCTACATGTTCATTGTGCGGGCAGAGAACTCGCTGGGATTCTCCCCCCCATCGCCCATCTCGGAGCCCATCACAGGCGGCAAGCTGATCGGCGTGCGGGATGGCAGTGACATTGGTTCCTCCACGTCCCAGCTGCTGCTCAGCGACGTGGAGACGCTGCTGCAGGCCAACGACATTGTGGAGCTGCTCGATGTGAATGCGAGTGACTCCACGACGGCACAACTCTCCTGGGACATAGACAGTGGCCAGTACATCGAAGGCTTCTACTTGTACGCCAGGGAGCTGCACTCCACGGAGTACAAGATGATGACGCTGCTGAACAAGGGGCAGGGACTGAGCTCCTGCACGGTGCCGGGTCTGGCCAAAGCCTCTACGTATGAGTTTTTTCTTGTGCCATTTTACAAGAGCATCGTAGGAAAGCCATCGAACTCGCGGCATGTGCGCACGCTGGAAGATGGTAAGAGGAGATTGACACTGCCTTGCCTGTTCTCATCCTTCATTCAGTCATACTCTTCTGCCCATTCCTGGTTCTGCCTCTGCTTATCCCTCACTCATTGGTTGTCTCTCTCGTTTGCAGTGCCCGAAGCGCCGCCATATGGCATGGAAGCCATTCAATTCAATCGCACTTCGGTCTTTTTGAAGTGGTTGCCACCGCAACCAAATCGAACACGCAATGGTACGTATGTAAAGAGACGAAGAGCTTTCGCACGTGGATCGTAACGCATCGTGTGCATCGTGAGAGCAAGCGCGAAGCTTACGCTCAGAGCGTTAACAGTGATCGCTCTCAGTGAGCGCTAACAGTGCGCTGTAAGGGGGAGCGGCCACAGGCTGTTAGCGCAGAGCATTAACAGTCGGTTAGCCTAGACTGTTAACATCGCTGTTACTCTGTAGCTAAGCTTTGACTGAGGCGCTGTTCACCTGTTTTGGTGCCATTAAAAATACAAGAATAAATCCCACTTCCTTCTGCTAAGTATCCAGAATGCCAGAAAGCAGACTTGCAACATTAAAGCTACAACATTTGCTGCATGAGTCCACAGAGAGACAGAAAGTCGCAACCACCATGTCGAGTCTCTTCTTTTGTTTACATTTAATTTCATTGCTCTGTCTCTCTCTTTTCCCACTCCACTCTGGCACTCGCGCACAACAGGCATCCTCACCAGCTACAATGTGGTCGTCAAAGGACTGGATGTGCACAATACGACGCGGATATTCAAAAATATGACCATAGATGCGGCAACGCCCACACTGCTGCTGGCTAACCTCACCACGGGAGTCACCTACTACATTGCCGTGGCGGCTGCTACGCGGGTGGGCGTTGGACCCTTCAGCCATCCGGCAGTGCTCCGCATCGATGCACGCACCCAGTCGCTGGACACGGGCTATACGAGGTGAGTGGCGGAGGAGGAGCGTTGTCGGTGCTCATTTGACTGGCTCCAGCATCAATCCATTAACGTGGCACAAACGACAATGGCCCACGAACGACTTTTGTGACCATTAAACTAAGCCTCCGCCAGGCCACGTACAAAAGCGGCAATTGGGGGGATGGAGCTAGGATGCGATGTGATACTCATTCTCTGTGTTCTTTATTGTGTTGTCTATTGCAGATACCCCATCAGTCGTGATATTGCCGATGACTTTTTAACACAGACCTGGTTTATCGTCCTGCTGGGCTCCATCATTGCCATAATTGTGTTTCTATTGGGCGCATTGGTACTATTCAAGCGCTATCAATTTATCAAGCAGACCTCGCTGGGCAGCTTGCATGGTGAGTGCGATTACATTTCCTTTACCCAACACTCTTTATAGCCTGTACCCAGTTTATCCTTAATTTAAATTTATATTTTTGGGTGCCATTTGTCGCCTTTTGGGTGGCTTTTGGTGATTGTTGGAATTTATGTTAACATTCAACTTTAATTTAGTCCGAATTTTGGAGGGTTGTTTGGTGTTGTAGAATTTCCGATATTCAGCTAAATGGGGGAGTTACTGAGCTCTTATTTACCCAAGACAATCTTCAATCGTTTCGTCCGGCTACATGCAAACATTTTGTTCCTGCTCTCTGTAATCTATGATTTATGACTTGAGCATTTATGTGCGTTCGTTCAGTCTCAATTAGGTTGCCATTTTGTAAGGCCACAAGAACTGCAGACACGCACTTCATAACATTGTAAAAGAGGCAAGAAACTCCCCCAAAACGGAAACCCAAGGGTAATAATCTTTGGCAGCAAGCCACACACAGAGGGACCACAGAGCGAACGCCAAGGTTAAAGCGACTATAAAAAGATAAACAAGCAACGATAACTGGAGCAGAGCAGAGCGTGGTTAAAGGTTGAAGAAGACTCCTAGCTAGAGGGAGGTTTGGCTAGCATATAAAAACGACAAAAGCTCACGTGAAAATCACATCAATTGTCTAACTGCAGAACTCTAAGCAAATGGCATAACAAAAGTAAACAAAAGGGAGTGGGGATAAATGTGTAAAGACAAGAAGTTACCCTAGAGGAGTAGCAGCAGAGTTTGGAGAGCGCTGAGCTAAAGTTTTATTGCTGTGCCCAAAGCAGAGCGCAGCAAAAAGTGCAGGCAGGTAGCCAGCCGCCCGCAATGGTGGTGGAAAAACGGTGTCCCATATCGCGACGCATCGTTGCGGGAGTGAGAGAGAGATAGAGCGAAAGAGTCTCCGTACATGGAACGGTAAACTAGCTGAAAGCGGAGACGAAAAATACAAAAGCAATGCAACAGTGCAAGTGCGCACGTAGCTGCTTAGCTAAACAGTGGGGCTCATGGCAATTTCTGCTGGAGAATTCATTTTGATTCCGTTGCTGCTGATCTTTTGTCTGCTGCCTAATCCAATATACCCACAGTATGATTGTGATTCCCTTCCTTTACAGCTCATTCCATATCGTTTCCTAATGGGCGTTGCAAAAGCTTTTGCCAATTGAATATAAAAAGTAATTTCCGTCTTTTATTATTTGCACGTTACACAGCTAGGCGACCCCACCAACTCCCCTTCGCCGTTTTAGTTTTAACGAGCCGTAATCATTGGCAGTGCACACATACAAACAAACAGAACCCTAACCATTCCGATATTTAGTCTTTGCTCATACATGTACCCGGGTTTTTCTTTTATTTCAGGCAATCACGCAATCGGAACCGTGCGAAAGTTTCCAACATTGCCGCTAAATGGAGGCGGACCTGTCGGTGCCGTCGGCTCAAATTCGACATCAACCACCAACGGCCCCAATGGCCTCTGGATCGATCCCAGTGGCGGTGTTTGGCGACAGGCAGCAGGGGGAGGCGCTGCTGCTGGCGCTGCCGCTGGAGGTGGTACGACAAAGGAGCAACTTCCGGGATACGCACAGGCCACCGCCCAACAGGGACAACAGCAACAGCCAACGCTGCTGCCTGATTACGAGAGGTGAGTGTGGGGCTCTGTTCGGGGAAGGGTTGTTTATCTCCACAGGAAGTTACCTTAATATCCTGTCTACGCTTCGCTGACTGTTTAATTACAATAAAAATTGGCAAGCCGCATGGGCCAGAGTGGAAAGGGGGATTCCCATTCAAGGATCCATTGGTTTGGGCCACTATTTACGAGCGGGCTAATAAAAAATATTTGCAGCAACCGCTGCCTGCCATAAAAACCGAAAACCTCAACCAGAGTACCCCCGAAAAACCCGCCCCTGACTGGCATCATCTTCCCTCTGCCATTAAATTGTTACACTTGAACGGGTTTTACTTTGGGCCATGGCAACTTACCCCCACGGAAATGTTAGCGTCATTTCATTTGCATATTTCCACGCATTTTATTAATATTTCCTCGGGGCTGCTTTGCGTTTTTGATCTCTCTTATATTTGTGTGATTTTTTTGCAATTTTATTTATTTTTTTGTGTTGTAGTTTTCTGCTCTTTCTGATCCGACAGCTGCCAAAGTAATATCAAAACAAAGAGCTTAAAAATCAATTTCAATCATTTACAAAACAAAACAAAATCCCTCAAATATTCCCCAAGTAATCCTCTCAGTTTCCCACTTTAAAATTTCACACAAACTTATCAACTTATCAGCCAGCTCAAACAGTCATTACAAATTCTACGCAACACTCTAAAAACTTTTAATTTCATATATTTCCATTGATAAATCCCTCTCGATTTCTGTCAACTCATCCGAGAATTTTCCCTAAAAATCTCCATCCTAATCGCTTTAATCGCCACATTGAAGCC
This sequence comes from Drosophila guanche, assembly GCF_900245975.1. Classification (NCBI taxonomy): domain Eukaryota; kingdom Metazoa; phylum Arthropoda; class Insecta; order Diptera; family Drosophilidae; genus Drosophila; species Drosophila guanche. The sequence goes on from NW_022995746.1 coordinate 7,719,301, forward strand.
GCCTAAGCCCGGATACATGTGCCACACTTTTCCTTCAAACTTCTTACTTAGAAAAAAAGAGCAGACCCCTAAAGTTATTTCGCTTTTGTATTTTCCTTTTCCTTTTCCATTCCTTACTCCTCTTACGTTGTCTTAAAGCTTAATGTACCGTTGCGGCAGCAACAATAAAAATAAAACAAACAAACAGGAACAAAAACGAAAAACAGCAACGTAACCAGAAATGGCACAGTAAATGCAAAGAAAATAAAACAAAAGCAAAGAAATGCGTAAGAAAATCCAAAACAAGACGCAATAAAAAAAGAAAGCAACGGAATGGCAGCTGCTGGCGACATGTTGCTGTCCTGCTCTGGCACACGCACACACCTGTCTTGGACTAGCATTTGCTGTGCCACTTGCTCTTGGCATTTTTCGGCACCCTCGATGAAAGTTTCGCGCATTTATTTGTTTAGATTTTCGTTCTTTTTATTGGGGGCTATACTCCACCTGCCGTACTCTGAGTTGCATCTGGCATAAGCTTTGCTCTGCTCTCCTCCAGGGTATACACAGCTTCGACTTCAGGCTCTGTGTCTCCTCCCGCTTTAATTTTTGTGCCTGCCCATATCCCCCAGTTGCCACCTTTTCCCCCATTTCCCCCTCTTCCTTCCACTTCACTTGCAATTTGAAACATTTCCTATCCACCCTGCACACTCCCCCCTCCCGCACCGTTCCGTGGCATTCCTCCAATGCTGTTGCCACTTCCGTTACGCGATTTTCATTATTTCCGTTTCAATTTTTCCGTTGTGTTTCCTTCGAACTCAAAGTTTTCCTTTCTGCCTCCCCGCCCCACGCCGCCTGTCTGTCTGTTGCTCACTTTTTTAACAACGTTGTAAAGTCGTAAAAAAGTCCAACATAAGCAGAATTACAATAAACAGAATCTTCTTTTATTTTTGCTTGTTTACATAAACACAAACCCCCATCCCTTTGCGTAATTTCGGGACACACGTGGCAGGCAGGTTGCGCCATTGCCTACAAAATTTCCAATTAAAATATTTAATTTCTTTCGCGGGTTGTTGTCTGTTTTGAGCAACGCAATCTTCAACGCTAAATTAACAATTAAAAATTGATAGTCCTCGGGCAAGGCGGCACTTCAGATCATTTTTCATTTTCCATACTGTCTACAGACCACAAAAATTAATTGCTGAAAAATTGCGTAAAGTGTATTATGACAGACTTTTGTGGACTTTGGAGCTCAGCAAATGGAACTTCCCTTAGGCTTAATGTGAGGCCATGAAATAGGAATAAATTCGAACAATAATTATTGCAATTTTGTATTTTATTTCGATTATTTCTAGTGCTACAAGCCCCTGTGGTTCTGTTCCTTTTGTCTGCTTAATTTTTACACTCACCGAACTCTTGTTTTCCCCTGCAATCTGCAACGAAATTTGCGATGGATAAGCATTATCTCATTAGCTAATTAGTGTGCCAGCACCCAAAAAATTGAAGCAATAAAAAAAGTTGCACTGGCAGGGCCAAAAAGTTTTTGATTTTTGCAAATGGAAGTCCTGGCAGTTCCCTGGTCTGCCCCCCTAATTACAAAGTTAAAACTGGTAAATTTTTCGTATTGTTGCAACGCAAAATTTGTAATGAGTAACGAGTGAGAGACAGAGAGAGAGATAGAAAGGGGGAGGGGGAGGGAGAGTGGCAACAATTTCCGGGAGTTGCATGAACAAAAACAAAAGCAATTTCCCTGCCCGAATGATTTATATGCAATTGGCAGACACAAACCCATAGGTACGACTGCGACTGCATTGAATACAATTTTAACAAGGTTCCCGCTCTCTCCTTTGCAGACTCTCGCCATTGAATATGCCGGATTATGCGGAAGTGGCATGTTCAACATTCAAAAGTCCCACCCATGGTGGCATGGGTTCGACGGCATCCTCATCGCTGTATGATAGCTGTGGGGCCTATGCCACCACCAATGTGGTGGCCAATGTCAAGCTCTATCAGAATCGCTATGCAGCCAAGCCACAGGGCCAGGCCCAGGCCCAGGCCCAGTCCCAGTCCCAGTCCCAGTCGAACAACAACAACAATCAGAGCAATAATGACTATCAATCGACGGGAATGTACTCGGCACCGCCCAGCGCCCACTATGGCTGCCTCGATGGGAAGCAGCAACCAAATCTGATGACAACTTCGACAGCCTCCACGGCCATAATGGGCGGCTCCCCGGCCAAACTGAAAAAGATCAACATTACGGAGAACAAGATGGAACAAATGGAATGCGAGACGGAGCGCACGAATCCTTTCAATCAGCAGCAGCAACTCCTGTTGGCCAGCAACGCCCTGAAGCAGGGCCTGGGCGCCTATGCCAATACCACGCTGGCAGCCCAAATGGCCAGCGGCGGCGGGGCTGGCACACTGCGGCGCCAACGACAGCCCAAGACGCTGTACAAGAGCGAAAATAATATACTGGGCAAGGCCTCGGGGCTGCGGCATCCCATTGTGGCATCCAATGGTAATATGGATTTCCTCACTGGAGGCCCGCCGTTGAATGCTGAGAACCTCGAGGCGGGTGACTTTTCCGGTTTGGGTTTGTGCAACTCCACCAATCAGCTGCTCAACGATTGGGCCTCGAGTGCCTCGATCGCCGCTGCTGGGGACTATCATTTTGGCAGCAAACAGCCCAGCAAGCAGCATTTGTATGTCAAAGCCAAGGATGGCACTTGGTCGGCTGTTAGCTCGGACGCCTATCAGTCCTTCAAGCAGTCCCAACATCAGCAGCAGCAGCAGCAGCAGCAGCCGCCACATCACCAATTCCTCGCTGGTTCAGGTGACAACAACAAATCCTTAGCTAGTGTCAACAGCTTAGCTGCTAGCGATACCAAATTCATGAGTAGTTTTGGCTCCACTGCCAATGTCTAGGCGTTAGGACACACTCGATGGATACTCGAGAATTGCTCAATGAGAGAAAGAAATACTAAAAGAAAATAGTTGTGAAATTTGTTTGGGTTGTGGAAGGGTTTTCTAAGGGCTGAAGGAGAGGCTGGAATTGTACTAGGAGCGTTGTGGGGTTCACAGGATTGGAGGCAATCAAGGCAACGCTTAGAATATATCAAGAACAAATGACAGGAACAGAAAGTGAAACCGCTAACGTTAGTCTACATCAGTCTTTAAAGAGTTATAGTTCAAGTTGAAGTTCCATTTCCATCGATAACGCAGGAAAATTGTTCCACAAAATCTACTTAACATTGAGCACATCTTAAGGCTATGGACACAAGCATAAACTTCGATATTTAGCTAGATTTTTAGCTAGATATTTAGCTATAGAAACAACGCAAAAGCTACCGATGATTTTCAGTAGATTCTGTGATGTAAACCAAACCCATAGCTGCCCACAGACACCTTATAGCTGCCCCAATCGAACATATCTAGAGAACAGTCCAGACCAAGTCCTTACAACCAGTAATATCCAAGCCCTGAAACCACACTAGAATTCCACCAAAGAAAACCCAAATGAAGTAAATAAAAAACCCAGAAAAAAAACAACGAAAAGTATGTAAAGAAATACAGCATGAAACACCCAAGAAATATTGGCTTGTAAATAATACCAACTAAATACTTAATATCTTAATAATACCCCTTCGAGCATATGGAATATTGCAAACAGAAATATTATTAATTTACACAAGAAATCAACTCAAAATAGCACCGAAAATGTAGTTAAAGTAAGTGAAAGTTCATAAATCAAATAGATTATAGAGAGAGTTCCCACAGAAAAAACAAAAACAAAACAAAACATGAAAAGTTAAAGCCAAACGAAAAAAAATACCAAAACCCTAACGAAAAACTTACTGAAAAAGAAAAACACTGCACGAAAAGAGAAACCATAAATTGTGTGAAGAGTAAGGATTAAAAAGGACACCTACAACCTACACGCAGAATGAAAGCTAAATAAATGCTAATAATAAGGCTGTTAAATGTAAAATATCATAAATGAATAAAGTCCCACATTTAAACCGTGTAATTAAAGCATTAAAATGTGTAATTAACTAAAAACTAGACTTAGTTCGAATAGCTAAAAAGGGGCAATGGCCAGAAGAGGATTACAGCGAAACATATTGCAAAATTCGCTGCACAAAGAAAAAAACTAAATTAAAATCTAATCAATTAATTGATAAATTATGCAATGAGAAAAAGCCTAAAAATAAAAATAAAGACAAAAATATTAAACTAAATGGAAAGCCGCCAGCAGAGGCAGTGCGTTACATGACTTTAAGGTTGATATATTTAATAACAGTTAGTTTGCATTGGAGTTTGGTCTTATTGCCATGAAACGCACTGTTTATATCTTTTATTTAGAAATTTGTTATTAGCATTTCCCCCCCGCAATATAGCTATAGTGCTCCCTTTGTCGCCTTTAAAGCTTTCTTTAGATCATCACTATTTGTATGAACTGCACTGTAGCTGCTAAGAGAGAGAGAGAGAGAGAGCCCACACATGCGACTTTCATTTTGCTTTGTATTTGCCTTCGCGTGCGCATTGTTGTTGTCCACCCGATCGTGTAAGCAAAAGCAACCCCCACTCCGCAACAGTGCTTGCACTTTCAACAGCAACAACAATGCGCCCGCAGACGATGAAGCTGACGACGAAGCTTCTTATTCGTATTCTCTCTTGCACACGCGCTCAGTCCCAACAACAACAATGACATAAGCAGCGACTGCAACTAACTGTATGCAATGGATTCAACGCCAGCAGAGGCGTGGGCAAAGCAAAGCAAGAAAAGTGCGCAGCTTAGTGCGTTGGCGGCAGAGGCATTTGTGAGAATATTCTGGAACTAGAAAGCTTCAAGCAGCGACGCTGCAGCGTCTACGTACATATATATATATACATATGCATGTACAAATGCAGTTTAAGTGCTCCTGCTGCCGCTATAGAAGTATGCAAATCCGATTTCTATGTATCCATCCATCTAAACTATCCATAAACATATATACATGCACAACATATATGAATTTATGTAGTCATAAATAGCACTGCTAAAGAGACGCGCATATTTGCGTATAAAACCGTCTCTAATTTGGCGCAAAACATTTTCGCATTTATAATTTTCCAGCAGCCAGCACCATTTGGCGACGGCATAGCTCTGCCTACATGGTCCTCGACAATTCCATGGATTTTGTGATTTGAATTCCGCACAGCCAGCAGTGTCCGGAGCAGGATGAAAGGATATACGGGGGGGCATCAGGTAAACCCAACTATTTTGCGGCCTGGCCACAAAACTTTCAACTGATTCCACACGCTGACCAGCTAATTAATTATGCACTTTGTTGCGCTACCATAAACCCAATTTGTCCTACAAAATCATTAATGTTGCGGAGGATAGCCCTAATGAGATATTGTCTGTAGCTCCGCGACTCTCTCATTTGCAATTGAAAATTCATGATAAATGCAATGATTTCAATCCATTTGCTAGCAGCTTTTTTGTACATATTTGTAAAACAATTTTACAAATATGAATGTCTCCCGGAAAACAGCAGCAAAATGAAATCAAAATCAATTGAATCAAATGTAGCGGAAACATTTTTTTATTTATTTGCAATAATTATGTTTAAATGAATGAGTTTTAAACACAGTTGGATGTAAGGAAGCCCCATTAACGAATGACACCAATAAGCAGTCAAATATACAATAAGTTGCATGGACTTTTTTTTGTGTGGTTTCAATGGGTTAAGTGGCATAAAAGGTTAAAATTATTGCAAAGCTCTCGGAAGTGATTATGGTAGGTATTTGAGAGGAAAACAAAGGATCCAGTAGGGTAATTTAAATTGAAATTCATTGAAAAATATCCTCTAAAATTCCTTCATTTTCCATTCGTCGAGCTCCCAAAACTTATTTATTTCCCCAGTCAAAACTCCCATTTTGCACACTTTCCCACTCCCATTATAAGTCCAAGCTTTAACTGCAAGCTTATTATTCTTGACTGAACTTTAAGCTCGTTGTTGCCGCTCGACCAACACCAGCTGCAGCGAATGAACGGCTAATGTATCAGTGAGCAGACCCACCCCCCACGCCATTAGCTTCGACACCCCCCCAATAGATTGTCGTTCCCCCTCCCCGACATTCGATGTGGGACACAAAGGACTACAAATAGCCTTAGTGTCCGAAACATTCGACGCTGCTGCCAGTGCGTGTTCTGCCGCTGCCGCTGCCGCTGCTGCTACTACCAATTGCCACTGGCCACTGGCTACTGGCTACTGGCCGATAAATAAGCCCAAATTTATCATGAACATTGGAGCCCAAAGCACACAACGACGAGGGGATTTTCGGGGGGGATAGAACGATGTCTGGGCGTTCGGCTGTCCCATATATCGTGGAGACTATAATAGCGCTGGCTGAGGCTCATAATTTTTGGCACAAAATTGTACGATAGGCGTTGAAGCGTTCAATTGAATGTCGTCCGGCATGTAAGACCTTTCGTTAGACGCCCACCCATTCATTCCTCGCTCCCCCCTGCTGCCCAACAGCAACTATTGTATAATCAAAACTAATGGTCTATAAAGAATCAATTCTCAATTTGTTTGGCCAGCTGCTGCCCCCGGAACACAAGGACCCAAAACCGGACAATGCCATCCAGGATAACGATGCAAAATGTTCGCTTTGCTCGCTCTCTCGCTTTGTGCGTGCAACACATGTGGCAAATAAAATTTAAATGCATTTTGTAAATAATTTTATATTGAGTTTGTTATTGTGTGCGTACAGTGCGTATCATAATATGTGAAGGGATTGTATGCTAAGCCGTTATGAGAATTGCCAAATGTGCGTTGAAAGTGTTCGAAATGGAGAGCTAAATTTTACTTTCAATCACAAATTTCTCTTAAACTTACAGCACTTTTTGGCACATCCTTTTCCCTTATTATTAATATTTCTCCTAAATTAATTTGCAGCTACATTTTGTGCATCGTAAAAACATTGAAGCAGCGATGTGAGCACCGGAATTTTGGATTCGATTGTATTTAGGCGCTGAAGTGTGTCCCCCCCCCAGAAACACTGATTCAGCAGATTTGTCATAACGTTTAATCAGCAGCTTTTTGGCAGCCTCACAAGAAGAAAAGAAGAGAAAAACTCGTAAAAGAACGCACATCCCCCCACATGCCATGCGACGAGTTCGAGTACTTGGCGGAGCAGACAAAGTTTTATGCGCATTTGAGTGACCATAAAAAAGCTGCATGTCCTAGGATCTATCGCTGCCATGTATCGAGTCGTGCTTCAGTTGCTGGGATGTCTCTCCATATCCATGGTTGCATACCAGTAGGACAATGGAGCAAGGAGACTGACTGTTGATAAGAAAATTGTGCAGAAGTAATTTGCTGAAATTAGCCAAGGACATTTTGTGGCCACACAAACTGAATAGAAACTCGTTACTATTTCATGGGTGGCTTCCTTTTCTCTGGACTACAGCCAAGGGGAAAATAAGTTCCATGCTGAAAATAATTTATCGCGGGGAAATTGTAAGAATTTCGTGAGTAATTCCTATTGGAACCCCTTTTCTATTCTTATATCCATTCAGATCTCGGTCACTTGTCGACTGACTTGGTGTCGATGGCTGAGCTATTGTTTCCACATCTCAGCCGTCCGACCAACAGTTGCAGGTTCGAATCCTGCCTCGGGCATGGTTCTGTAGATTTTTAGTTGTTTAGATTTTGAAGTAGCTCAAACCACACACTAGAACTAAGTACTAACCTAACTAGTCGCATGATTGTAGTCTCTGTGACTAATAAAGTCCAGAGAATATTCCATGTTTGACCATAAACTTCCATCTCGTTTCAGCAGTAACTTAACTTCTGTCTCTTTTCAGTTTTGATGCAATTTTTGTTTTTAATTTATTTTGCTTTTGGTCTGGCAAATTGTTCTTATTCCTGTCTCACTCGCGCTCTTGGGATCAGCGCTGCTTGCGCTCTCTGCTCTCAGCAGAGCTCTGTCGCGTCGCTGCTCATGTTCCGTTGCTGTCGCCCGCTCTGTCGCCAGCTGGCTTCGCTCGTACGCTGTGTGTGCTTCGGGGATCGTGGGCCGACGCTCGTTTTGTGTATTGCTTTTCTACCTGCACGCACTCTCTGGTCCCGTTCCCTTGCTGCCGGCTCACAATTTGCTTCGTGCCCAGCTGCTTTCATTTTCGTTTGCAAAAGTCAAAGCAAAAGCAAAGCTCAACAAACGGACAAGTCCGAACATGTTCAAAGTGTTGACGCTGCCATCATTTTTGCATTTCCCCACCCCTCCCTCTTGGAGCGACCTTTTCTATTGTTACTCCCACGTTTCTCCTTTTGTTTGGGAGCCCATTCAAAGAAATTCTTGTAAATTGAAAAACCAATTTCATTTAGAGCACTCCACCAAAGAAACAAAAGCAACAACAATCACCAAAAAGTCTGTAAAACAGAACAGACATTGGACCAAAAAAAAAAACATGTTTAAGGGGAATGATTTTGGGTTTGGAAAAATTCTTTTTGGGAGGCGGATACTCGTACATACAAAAAAAAAGGGGAAATCTAGTGGGGAATTCGTGTAGAGCAAACATTTTAATTTTTCAATTATGTTATTTTTGATTTTTCGACTTTTTCTCTGGCATTTCTCCCTCACCCCCTCTGGTATACGCATTCAGAACTTAATTGAAAATGGTCAGCCAGGCGAAGAACGCAAAACCAGCAACGGACCCAGGACCCAGGACCCCTCAAGGGTTGATTACACTCCGTTTCGTAGCTCTGTCCGGCACACACACACACACACACACACACACACACACACACACACACACACACTAATTAAATGCCCCCCAAAGAAGGAAAGGAAACTTTTGGCCAGTACTCGTACTCGGACGATGTGCATGAAATGTTGGCCGTGGCTTTTCCACTTTAAATGGCTAAAACTTACATGACGAGTTAGTCAAAAAGTTTAATTTTTCCACTGCCCCCCCCCCCATCTGTCTAGTGGTTCTGGTACTTTTACTTGTCCCACTTCCACTTCTGCCACTTCTAATTCTTCTCCCCCCTTTCGTTACATCTCCTGCTGTGGGGTCGAGTAATTAGTAAAATGCATTAAAATAAATGAGCTCAAGGAGTGACAGTCCGGGGGGAGGAACCTGCTGGACAAATTGAAGTCAGTACCGGAGTTCCACCTGTTTTTTGAGTGGCTGCAGAGGGACCTAGCAATTGGTTATATTAAATTTAAATGAAATGTAAGAGCGAATGCACTTTAGAGGAGTTTGTTTGTTGCTGGAAGTCGGGTGGAAGTATTGGCTAGCTAGCAAATATTTAGGCACAAATATCATGTAAATATGTAAAAGTGTATGTAAATATGTATGTAATATGTATTATTTCTTGAACTATAATTATATTATAACTAATCCATCAAATATATTCCAATATCATAATATTGTAACATCTCTTTTTACACTCCCACAATCGTAAGACCTTTTTGTGTCTTTTGTGTGATTCAATCAACACACCCAATGATGTCCAGCGCCTAAGGAGCTTATTCTCCTAGACATTCGGAGGACACATGACAACCGGGACACATGCCCAAAATGACTGCGACAGGACTGGAGGCAGCAAAGGCTCCTTGTGAAGGAGACAAAGCGCGAGACATTTCAACAGGCCATAAAATCCATTTTGGGACGCCTTTTGTGAGCCGTCGTCCTTCTTGCCTTGGGGGCTTTTGGCGTTGTAATTTCTTGAATGTGTCAGACACTCCGTCGTGGCATTCTTCTTCTATTCTAATTGCAAAATATGGCGACAATTTCAAAGAAGTTAAGGACGGACATTCGCTGTCGCTGTCTTTCCGGAGGATAATACAATTTCGAATGACATTTTCAGAGTGCTGCCGTAATAAATATCCAGTGTGGTAAGGGTCGCCCCACCCTCTTGAACTCCAACCCCCAGCCCCATGCTTGTTATGTAATGGATACTTAGTGACCGTAAAGCAGACGAACACAAAAATGCAAACAAAACTATTAAGCGAGCATAAAAAAAGAGAGAGAGAATAAGGAAAAACCTAAAACTGTAACCGATGCCAAAAGTAGGGGACAGCCGACTGTCTTTCCCCCTTTTGTGTGTGTCGGGCGGGGGTCGGTCCTCCACTTTATGAAACGTTTTATTATACTAATTTGTAGGACGGCAATGGTCGAAACGGTCGCCAGTTTCGGTTACATCGAATGGCCAACTAAAAATGGCAATTTGCCATTGCATGAAATGAGCGTAGACCAGTCAGTGACTGCACAGAGCAGCAAAGCTTGGGGGTGTGGAGACACACACACTCTCAGTCTCCGTCGCAGTCGCAGTCGCAGTCGCCGTCCTCTTCTGCTGCTACACACACTTCACTCAAGTCTCTATTAGCAGACAATGCTCTTGAGAGCGTCGCATGAACGGGGGACGGCGGTGGCAGGGACGCCGCTGCTGGTGGCCAAACCAAACTGTCTCTGTCTGCTAATACATATGGAAAAGGTAGTTAGACGCATTAGTTACAGGGTAGCAAAAGGGATAAGCGGCTGTGTAATGATAAAGCTGCAGAGCTACAAGAGAAGCGTAATAATTCCTTGACAAAAAACTTGGGAATTCTAAGCACTAATCAATGAAAATTAAATTCAATTAAATTCAATTTAAACGTGCGCTGCGACGCTTCGCCTTACAGGCAGCGCTGCTTACCGCTGCTCACATTCTCCTTTGTGCTAACCTTCGCCTGCAGGTAGGCGCAGACCCGCAGCGACGCGCGCTGTCGCTGCCTCTCACAACTGTGTTTTCAGTCGCGTCGCCGCTTTCTTGGGCATCAACTATTCGTATACTTTGTCCGCTCTCTCTCTCTCTCTCTCTCTCTCTCTCTCTCTCGTACCACTTTCAATCGTTTTAAATGCGCTCACCAAAAATTGTTGAAGTGTTCTTCGTTCAGGGAGTGTGTGCGCCGTCAGTAAAGGGATTTTCGCCTGAGTTTTATTAAAATGCCTTTGCATGGGTACGGGTCTCTCTGTGTGTGTTCCCCAAGTGGACAATGCCCTACGCATATACGACCCCGACTCAACCCCGAGCCCAACTCCATTTTGGTGGATCGTTAGCATTGCATTTCAGTTTCAGTTAGTGAGCAAAAACCACTGTGGGATGGGGGCCCACCTGAGGTTGGGGATTGCCAAGTTTTAACGACTTTGTTTCCGTTAAGTCTAATTTAATGAAATTCGTTCTGCCCTTTTGGTCTCATTCTACAATTTCAATCCTTAGGTCCTCCATTCTCCTTTGCACTCTCTCCAGCCCCAGAGGCTTTTCCTTTCTGGGGTTTTGCTCCTTTTTGTGTGCAAGTTCTGTGCATAAAACTCTTCACCAAAAAGAGAAATTCTAATGACTTGGGCGTTGTTGCAACATCTCCTTCTTGCTTCATATTGTGGTTGAGTCTGGGTCGGGTCTGTGTCTGTCTGCTGGTTCGTTTTACAGTTTTGTTCTACAATATTTTGTTTGGGTTTTTGATTTAATGATGGCGGTAGGTGTCCTTCACTAGCAATTTCAGGGTAATGGAAATCAAGACATGCATGCCCCGTATAATCATGTGCCCTGGGGCATGCCCTCCTCTGTGTGCAGTCTAGAGCCATCGTATGAAATGTTAATGCAGGAGGCGTGTCGCTCCCTCAGATATAATTTTCCCGATAAGCAAACTATTATGTGCGCACTTGGTAATTAGTTGAACTTCGTCCTTACCCGAGTTTTGGTTATACAAATGGAAGACTATAGAGATTTGGGAGTCAACATTGATATCAGATTGAACAGAAAAGCGAAGCGGTTTTTAATCCCTTGAAAGTTGTGCTGAAAATTTAAAATAATACCAGAAAAATACTAGGTAAATGTGTAAAAACATACTAAAAATACCAGCAAGAATGAAAAATGCATCATGATTCTTCTTTCATCTCTGCATCATAATTTCTTTCTCCCACAACATTCCGCAACTCCTCGCAATATTCCGCCCCAAAAATACTCGCTTAAATCGAAACCCCTCTGGCTGTCTGCATCTTCAATGATGTGCCACAAGTAGCAAAAGGTTGCAACGTGCAACCCAATAACTTTGCCAAACGAATATCAATTTCGTTGCATGCTGCACTCTGGTCACGCCCACGCGTGGTGCCATAACCGTAAGTCGGCAAAAATGCCAAAGAAAAAATAAAACAGTTGCAGAATAAATTTAGTTTGTGGATTGCAACGCCTCAAAAGTTATAGCTGTTTGTCGAAGATAAACGAGTGAGGGGCATGCGGAATAAGCAAACTGATTTGCATTTATGGAAATGGCATTTTAGCACACATTTAACCCCACAAGGCAACTCCCCTACCCGCACAAGCGTCATAAAGGGGCTCAAAAATGTGCAAAAAGGAAAGGAAATGTCTGGGAAATCCCTTTCGACCAAAACTCAAATATAAATGTCCGTTGCACTGGGTCCTGTGTGTCCGTGTGTCTGTGCCATAAGTAAATATTTATGTTTTATGTTAATGAGAATATGTCTGACTTTTTGCTATTTGAATATTGGCAAGAGCCCGGACCCGTACCCGTGCAGTCTCTGGGGCATTTGTTTGCCTTTTGCCCCGCCAGCCAGCCAGCAAAGAATGACAAATGCGTCGGGTTCTGGTTAAAGCTGCGGTCTGTGCACCATGCATATTTTTCCATGCAACCAACAGGCAAACACACGCAGAGACAGCCGGCTGGCATTACTTTATGGCACGCACTGTGCTACTGCTTCTGGCTGGCTTTTTGCTTGCCAATAATTGACAATTTAATTTGGCCAAAAGTGTTGGGGCGCTGATGGTAGCGAAAATGGTATGCTAATTAGATTGCGGAATATTGAATACGCTTGCTGGGAAAATATTTGCTTTAGGTATGCGCCAGCAGCGGTGTGTTTTGGTTAGTTTAAAGGGAATCGTTGCTTCAACTGCCAAGCCACGCTGTGAAAGATTGATAGAGGAAACACCCATGAAAGAGTTGTTTTCTTTGCACTAAAACTCATGTTTCTCTTTCATTAATAGTGTTCGATAGCCAAACGTTCAAACAGCCAAGCGAGAGATTTACTTAAAATATGTATACAAAAATATTCATAGCATACATTTTCGGGCAATAAACTTTCTGCTAACTATTTCTGTTTATTTGTTTGTAGAGCATTTAATTGTTCGCTTTTTTAATATATTTTTTTTCATTGCACATTTTTTACATGCATACATTTATAATTAGTTTGTTGTTTATGGCCTCCACTACAGCTTTTTGTTTGTTTGTTGTTTTGCGGCTGTTTTTTGTTATTATTTTTTGTTTGTTTAACCTTTTTTTTCATTGTTAATTTATTAATGCAGCACTGATATAACGCTTAAGTTGACGTTTAATTAAATTTGTTTAAAAAAAAACAGAGTATCGGAATAAAAAGTGCATTATTTGTGCGGTTTTTCGTGTTAATGAAAAATGAAATCACACAAAAAATTGCGATTAAGTAGACTAATTCAATCATGGGGTGCAACAAATGTATTATAGAGCGTGAAAAAAATGTTTCAATTGTTAAAGAAAATGTTTGTGGAGAGTGAACAAATATTTGAAACAGCAGCGACAAAAATGTAACAAATATTCCTGAAATTCTGACATGAAATCCCATAAACCCCACAAAATTTATCCTGCTTGGGTGCGGGGTGCCATGGGCTATGTTGCCAATGCATTGCCATCTATTTAGCGTTAGTTCAATAAACTTTTATGCTAAAACCCTGCTATCCATTCCAGCCTGTCGGAGGGGTTTGGGGTGGCGTAAAACGGGCATAAATACGCTCGGGCATGTTCCCAGACACTAAATATGGGGTGTGTGTGTGTGGGGTGTGGTGTGGTGTGGTGTGGACACACACTGAAACCGAGATTGTCAACAGGAGGCAGCAGCGAAAGTGATACGGGGATTTTCCACAACACGACTACGATGTGATGAGAGTCACGGGCATGAGGCACCAAAGTAGACATCTAGAATCGTTGCCGTCACTCTCCTGCCGCCTGATGCCTGATGCCTGCTGCCTGCCGCCTGATGCCTGATGATGATGATGACACGGTGTGATGGGAGCTAGAGCGAAAGAGAGAGAGCGAGAGAGTGGGTGTCTTGTGTTTGACTTCGATGCTGAAATATGCATTATAGTTATGGTAATGGCCTGGCTGGAAGAAAACTACCCATGCTCCTCTCAGCAGCAGCAGCAGCAGCAGCAGCGGCAGGAAGCTGATGTCAAAATGATGACAGGCATATTTACGCTCGTTTCGGGTACGGTTTTTTTTTTTGGGATACACTAACCAATAGGGAGGGTATATGGGTTGGCAGTGGAGAACAGAGACAGAGACAAGCGGTGGGTAGATTGGACATTCATTGAATCCAATCCCCTTCATTATTTTGTTAAGTTTTTATTATTATTTCATGAATTTTGAATATTCTTTGTACATTTTTATGTATGTAAATATGTATGCACGCATGTGCAGTGCATTCAAACTTCGACCAACCCACATTTAAAGTCTCTTCTCATCGTTTATTTTTGTGTTCCGCGCTTTGTCTTTTCACCGTTCACCGTCGTCTTTTTTTCTGCGCTGCGTTGTTTGCTTGCTTGCCGCGTCGTCTTTGGTTTTATGGCTTTTCTTTTCATTTTGCATGCCGCTTTGCGCAAATTTACAGAACCCATGAAAGACGGTGCGGAGGGAGGAGAGAGAGAGAGAGAGAGAGCGGCAGTGTGGTGCTACTGACAGGCCGTGCAAGGTTAAAGTGACAAGTGCGATGATGTGGCGCCTTGCATAATGTTAAGGTAAGGCTGTGAGAGAGTGAAAAACAGAGAGAGGGAGAGTGACGGCAGACCATGTTGTAACAGAAGCAGCGGCATAAGCAGAGGGTGGGTTGGGGTCGCTGCCGTTATGGCAAACATATTTGCGTCGCGACAAAAGCAAAATTACGTGCAGCCATCAGTCGGGTACGGACGCGGAAGGAAGTGCAAAGGAGAGAGAGAGACTGCCTGCCTGCCATGGAGAGTGGGAGAGATATAAAAACTTTTGCAGACTGCAAAACGGGATTGTTCTTGCTCTGCAGAGGGTACGCTGCGGGTGGATAGGCGCTGGCGGAAAGCTTCGGCGGCTGCAAGAAGCGATCGCCGCTGTGGGTAATAAATATTCGTTTCGGCATTTTGAGAGTAAGCACAACGAACGATCACTGCAGTTGTATCAATGTTAAGCCGCTGGGTAACCTGTAAAGCCTTCGCTCTCACCTGCTGCTTATGTTCTGTGTATTTAATGAGTACTTTCCTAGTCGCTAGTCCTTGGCTCTGCCAACTTGTTGTATAGTTTCACTTGTGCTTGTCTTTGCTGTTGCTTTTTGCTGCTGTTTTTGTTGCCTGTTTTGGTGTTAGTTCGCTGTTTGACTGCGGCTTTTGCCTTTTGTTTTTATGCCAACAGTAAAAAACATTGAAATGCGATACTATTGTTGCAACAATTGTTGCTGGGGGGTGACTGTTGTTGTTGCTGTTGCTGTTGCTGTTGCACATTACCCAACCAACACCTCTGCTGTTGTTTTGTTGTTAACGGTTGTTGTTGTTGTTGCTGCTGCTTGTCTCGCACAATGTGGGGCCATGTTGCCAGCATGAAATCTATGGATTTAGCAAGCACTTAAACTTTGTCATACACGTACAATGCCAGACCAGAACAGCCGCCACCATGTATGGGACTGAGGTTTACATACCCAGATACATAAATACATACTTACATACATACATACATACATACACATGTACATCTGATGATGATGTTGTCGTCGCCAGCTTTGGCATTGCTTTACACCTTCCCCTGCCCAGTCCCCGCTTCGCTCTCTTCTTTTCTCTCTTCCGTTAGTGCACTTGAAACTCGTCCCGTTTGGTCAGACGGCAGTCAAGCGGTACATTAACCTCTGATATTTGAGACACTTCACGTGGACTGGACTGAGTGGCATTCAATTGTGATTCAAAAGTGGAAGGTTAATGGGGGCCACAAGACTGCGGGTACCGCCCGTTTCGATTCTAGCTACCATCCATTCCAACACTCCCCCAAAGCGAAAATCAAATCGAATCATGGAACTTGTCAATATGTTTTTTTGTTTCTCTTCTACTTTAACTGGAGCTGAAGTGAGTGCCAAGAATGATCAGACATCGTTCCCCTGCAGCGTGTGCGGACGAGTATTGGCTCGTAATCCACGTGGATTATGTCAAAATTGGTATATCATAAAAACGTCGCGTACGTGATGGGAATCATAAGCTCAGATGAGATCCGAAAAACAGCCCAAACCATTGAGTTCGGGGGCCCTGCAAATCGTTCAACACTCAAACCTTTCGTTTCCTGGATTTTCCCTCTCGATTTTTTCTGTTGTCGACCAAATGATTAATTTGTATGCGCCAGGCGGTGACTTTTGCGGTCTGCGGGACAAAGGCCAAAAGTGTTTGGCATGTAACGGAAATGCGCGACGAGAGACCACGCGACCGGCGACCGGCGACCGGCGACCAGGGACCAAGCAGCAAGGATCAGGCACCAGGCACCAGGCACGGGCATAGACAGACAAGGAGACTGGGGCCAGTGGTATGCTTTTGAATATGCAATCGGGAAAATAAAGTTTTAGTCCCCCCTCCTGGTTTTTCGGCTAACGGATTTTCCTCAAGGGGAAGTTTTTCCCTTTATGGGAATGCCATATAAATTTCTTGGCTTTTGGCCAACAACTTGTTTGGCGCAACAAAAAGGGAAAGAAAAACCTGAAGAAAAGGAACCCGAAAATACAATTCTCTCCCGCTCTCTCTCTCTCTCTCCTTTTTCTTTGGGCTTAATTTTTTTACAACTTGTAAAGAGCAAAATAAAATTCATTGCGCGACAATTGCCTTGGAGCTGCTCCTACCTACAGTCCCGTGTCAAGATTTCATTAAAGTTTTTGTCCATGCAGCCAAAGCGCGACCAATGCATGTTGGAATGGCAATGGGGGAAATCTCTTCGCGGGGAAAAGCACAAAACGGAGACCGGAAAAACTTTGCCTCATTAATTGAGTCGCTCTATTAGGCAAGCAGCGCGGGGGGTTGGAAAAGGGGAATTAAACAACAGCAAAAAAAGCAAACGAAGAATTCGCATAAATATAAATGATTTAAAGTTGTTTGGGCCAAGGGGTTGAAGGTTTTGAAACAGGAAAGACATTGAAACGATGGGGAAGGGGGAGGCGAAGCGAGAGAGAGAGAGAGAGAGAGAGAGAGTAGAAAATAGAGAGAGAAACATTTCAATCAAAGTGAATTCGTGGAAGAAGATTTGAACAAGAACTTTGAACTTATCTTTCTATGAATTTTAATTTTAAATGGTTAAATTTTAATTATTTCTTTCAATGACAGGTTGCCTGTATTCCAACGAGATATTGCCCAATTTCTCAAATATTTTCCAGCATTTATTCCACACAAGTTGCTTCGCATTCGGCCCAAGAGCCGAAACGATTTCTGTTGCCACCGCAGCCGCCAAAAGTGAAGCGCACGCATTTTTCTCCATTGTAGGACCAACTGGGAATGGCAGCCAGACACAAGCCATTATTTAGGCTACTTGGAAGGCCACAAATTTCTGCACAAAGTGAAGAATACTTTTAAGTTATAGGTAGGAAAAGACATCTCAAGATGACAGACAGACCGTTCTTCAGGCACAAGGACTGGGCCACAAATGCAGCAAGCACAAAAAGCAGCAGTAAGAATTTCATTTTTCTGTGAATTGAGAGGACAAATAAACTGAACTAAAGCTAGGGAAGAGTTGCGCTATTTATACGAAAATCAAATCAAAATCAAATCTCCTTATCAGCCAATCTTTATGGGCGTGCATTCAGTGGAACTTGCTATTAGTGGAAAGTAGTTCTTTGAGCTCCAGTTTTTTCTCAGAAATTAATTGCGATTACAAAAGGGAATTTTACTAATACAAAGTGACAAAATAGCAAGCGTCTCGTCTCAAAGGTCAAAGGTCAGATTTACTTTCCATTGAAAAGCAGCTACAAACTTACAAGCTAAAGCCGCTTGCGAGCCGTATGGATCGTGAGAGCGAGCGCGAGTCCACTCTCAGAGCGGTTATCGCTAACAGCACAGTAGACGGTTGCGCTTTAAAGGCTGTTAGCGGGAACTCGCTGTTACGCTATGCTGTTAACAGTGGGAACAGACTGTTAATCACAAGACTACAACGAAGACGCTCAACCGAGTGTACAATTATTTGTGCCAATAAAATAAAACTTTATTGCCTAGTTTTGATTTGTAAGATTTACATGATTAAATTTAGATATTTCTGCAACACATTGCTAAGAGAACGAAAAGTAAACTAAAGCTGGGGAAGGGTTGTGCAAATCAAAATCAAAATCAAATGCGCCTTATCAGCCAACCTTTCACTTGGCTGAGCGGCACCCACAGAGTTGTTGTTTTCCGGTGTATTATCAGATTGCCTTTCAGCTGCTAACAGTCACCACAATGTACATAGAACAATTCTTGGAACTGCAGTTGTTCTCAGTGTTTATTTTCCCACTTTAATATTAGACGGCAATCTCGAGCTCATGTCAGTCGTGCTGCATTAAAGTAAATTCTGTTATTTACCCACTGTACCGCATGGTCATTGAATGCAATTTAAACATATTTACATATGCACATAAATATGTGCAACCGTTCTTTCTTCTCTTTCTTTCACGCCTTTCTTTCCTTCCTCTGCTTTCAGTATCGATCTCGCGTACTCTCAATCGCTCTCTTTTGCTTTGGTCGCAGCAGCGCTCTCTCGCGCTCTTGTCGCTGCAGCGCTAAGCGCACTGCCAATTCTGCCCGCCTGCTCTCTTCGGTCAGTTGTTGACATACGAAACGCCGCTCTTGCATCTTTCGAGCTTTCGCGATCTGCCGCTCTCGCTTGCTTTAGTGCACGGGCACTAAATATATTGCACAAAAATATGTTCTCTAAGCAAATGAAAATTCTCATGCATATACTTCCTTAAGACATCATCGATACCCTTTCTCAGCGGCCTCATAAATGTATTTCTTTCCTTTTGCCATTCCCCGGCAAACGTTTGCGCGGCAATGAGTTTCCTTTGGGAGGAAGGAGCCGGTGGAAGGAGACGGCGACGAAGCCGGAGACGGAGCTTCCTATTTCAATTTCGTACATCAGGCAATTTTCCAAAATGAACTTTACACTTGGCCTGCGCTCCTTCGAGTTGGATATCTGAAGCATCTGTATCCTTTTCTTTTTATTGTATTACCGCGAGTGTTATGCTAATTTCCGGAACCGGAATGCCCGACTCTGCCTTGTCCCTGTCCGTGTCTCGCGTCGTGCCCGTAGCGGGAAATGAAATTTAACTGAAAATTTGCATTGGAATTCGATTAAATCGCTTATGCAAACATTTCGTTTCATTTCATTTGCGGGTTTTCTCTGCGCTTTCTCCCGCCTGAAAGGAACTCAATCCCCCGGACTACCATGTGAATGTGTGTGGGAAATCCTGAGGATAAACCAACGGCCTCAAGTTGATTTTAGCGTTTATATCATTTGCATAATTTCTCATACATTTGTTTGTTTGTCTGTCGGGTTTGTTGCTTGTTATTTATGAATTAATTTCATTTCGCCATGTGCTTCAAGGTAATCGGCCATGCTCGGCGAGGCCTTTGAAAATTGCCTCTAAACAATTTGCATACAAAATATGAACACATTTTCGTGCGGAAGAGCGCAAGAGATTGATGGGAGTAAATGATGACAGTGTTGCACAGCGTGGGATGTGTGCCGCAGTTGGCACGATGGTTTTGATTGGGTTTGATTGGAGGTATGACATGTCGGGGATAAAGGGGGGAATTGACGCAGGAAAGTAATTTCTTCTCAGTCTAAGTATTTCCTTCTTCCCTCTATCAGTCTTTCCATTTGAATTTCTGCCCAACCTCCTACGCACTGCCCACACCCCAAGTCGTAGTCTTAAATCGTTTTCCAACACTTGAAGTGTGTGTTTGTTGAGGGTGTTGCTAGTGGGCGTATTTGACAAACACACCCCCTGAACGCAGCACCCAATCTAAAATTATAAATAGCGGTTATTATGAAGCCATAATTTATGCAAATGAAAGGGTGTTCCGTGGCTGGGCCACTGCTCCTGGGCATCGACTTCAACCAGCTCTAATTGTTTGATTAATGGTTTTGGTTTTAGCTGCGTGAAACTGCGAAAGCCACGGCACGTGTCCTAGCCAAGAGCCACCCTTGGACACACTTCAGCCCTTTCCCTTTCCCTCCTCTCCCTCTCTTCTCACCCGGCACTGATGTAAACTGCAAATATTGTTTCAATGCGAAAACTTACCTTTTAGCTGGGCAGAGCCACAGGCGCAAACTTGAAAGTATCCTGTGGATGCGCGCACGTAGCTGCAGCAGCTCTGGGCACACATGCAAATATCTCAGACACACAAAAACACACACACAAAATCTCACATATATCCTCCATGTCATGTCCTTTCTTGCTGTTTTCTTGCAAGTTTTTTTCGCTCCTGGCGCTGTAGTTTTTCCGGGAACATGGAACTTGCATTGTTTGCCTTTTGGCCCTAAAATATTTCTTGCATTTCATTTTGAGAAGTATTTCAGTCCCAAAGATGTAGCTTCATATTCTGTGATTATAGACAGCTAAAGGAAGACCCAAGAAAAGCCAAAAACAAACATCATTTGAGCAAAACCCTGGACCATCTTTTGCGTCAAAAAGGAAATCGTCAATATCTGCGCAGCATAAAAGATCCTCAAAAAAGTTGTTAAAGTTATTTGAAGTAGCGACACACAAAAAATAGAGAAGATGATGAAGACATAAAGTTTTGGGCACGCCAAAAAGGGAGACAAAATGAGGGGCAAAAGGACAGGGCAACAAAAGTGATGCAACAAATTGAAAACCCAATTGAAAAGTTATTGAAATTGCACAATAATTTCGGAAATTGCATGCCCTATTGAATTTCTCTTAAAAGTTTTCGCCCTCACCCTCAGCCACCCTCACAACTATCTTTCTGTCACTCCCTTTATCTTCTCAACCAGTTTCAAGCACCAGTGCATAATGGAAGAACTCTAAACTTGGTTGGCCCCCGCAGCATATTTCTTCCCATTGTTTTATTGAATTGTTTAATTGTGGCAGGGAGAAACTTTATTCGGGTTTTTGCATTCAGCTGACAATGAAGCAGAGCATGAATAAATCTGCGAAACAATTGTGGGTTAACATCTTTCATGAAAGTTGATGGAGAGAAAAGGTTTGTGCACATTTCAAGATGGATTATTTGGCAGTTTTAATGTTGTATAGGGAAAAAGCACTTGGGAATTATAAGGAGAAGAAGGAAAGACAACAAAGAAAACTACAACTTGAGAATTACAATTGGGTTCCGAACATGGATCGAGAGAAAGGTTCTGAGCTTCGCTCTGAAGAAAGGTTGTGCACTTCGCTCTGAAGAGGGGTTCCTAGACGGGCTAAGGTTGATCAATTACGGATTGGGAACTAGTACAAAAAAGACATCAACTGAAGCTGCAGTCATTACCACCTCTCTCTTCCACCTTAATTATTCCCTTAGCAACATTTTCTGTCCTAAAATCAAAGCACATTCCCTGACTGCATGCAGCTTATTGAATTCTGCTGCCACTGCTGCCAATAATCGTAAGTAATTGCCGCACAAAAGGACACTCGAATGGGAGTACCCATTCAAATTAAAAGCTATAACCCCAAACGACAATTATCGGACTGGCACAGGGTTGCATAACGATAACAATTAAAGTGTACGACAACTGCAAATTGAAGATGTTTGCCAATATGGCGTCCAGCCTGCCTGGTTGGAGGGGAAAAGGGTTTACCGTGCTGCTAAAAAGCATAAATAATGGCTAGGAAATGAATGCCAAACGTGCAGTGCCAAGCAAACGCCAATGACGTCAATGCCAACGCCATGATTGTCAAGGCAGGAAAGGACACAGCCAGGGACAGGGCTGGAGTCTGTGACACTGTTGAGTGCAAGGACGAGATACCTGGTGACAGCGTCAACGAAGCCTGAAGCTGGAGAGTGGACCTCAAGGGGAAAGGGACACAGGAGACTGCAACTGGAATAGGGTCTGGGATTGGCACTGGGTCTATGTCCCTGTGGCTGACAGACAGTTGCAGCGAAGTGCACTGAAAGCAAGGAGGTACTCAAAAAAGAGTCAACGAAAATAAATGCAGAGTTCTGAGCTGAGATTTTCTTGCAGTGTGCATTAGCAGAATTATTGGAAGCCTGTCCACCTGACCAGCACTCAAAGAGAGAGATTGAGCGACTGAGTGGGAGGAAGCACACACAGAGAGCGAGCGAGAGAGAGAGAGCGAGTGAGGAGCTGGTGCAAAATGTTAGAAGACAGTCAAATGGGTTTCGCACTGGCCCCCCCCCCCCCCCTGCGAAATGAGAAAAAATCCCCCCACATGGACGACACCGGAAACTGGGACAATCATCAGGCAGCCTCTACAATCCCCCAACCCACCCTTGTGGCAGCCACCCCAACCCCCTCGTGGACAGCATCAGAAAGCAATGGCTTAAGTGCCCTGGCATTGTGAGGCTGACAGGAGCAGAATGCGTTTATTGGTTGGGTAAATCGGGGGGCTGCAGTGTCGTGTCGTGTCGTGTCGTTCATTGTTCTCCCTTTTGCCTCCTCCCCGCCAAACGCGTTGAATTTTTCTGCGCCAGTGTTGTGCAGTGCAAATGGGAAAAGGTGCGCCCCCTGAAGGTGTTCGAGTTGACGGTGGTACGGGTTTGGGGTTCGGGCTGTACGTGGCATTGGCACAACTCTCGAGGCATGCCATGGGGCAGCAACGAGTTGATTATGGGGCAGGAGGCACGGTGCCCCTCGTGGACTTAAGTGGGCGGCCAGCACGATGAAGCACCTTTTGTTGTAATGAGTTTCGAGTGCAATTTTTGGATGTGCTCGTACTTCCCCCGTTCCTTTTTTGTAAGCGGCTTAGGGGAGTGTCTGGGCGTCGGGCGTCTGGGCCTGGCGGGAATTCTTGATGTACATTTTTAATATTTTCGCTTTCATTTGCGAAGAACGGCGCGAGATTTTAATGCGGAATTTACACGAATAAAATAAGAATTGCAGTCGCAATTTCCAGCTCCCTTTTTGTCACTTTCTGAACCAACTCTAGTGTCCAGTTGCTCACCCAATTAAGCTCCCATTTGGTACAGTCTCGCACACAATTCTTAGTCCGTTAAGTAGTACGAATTGCAGTTGTCCAACTCATCAATAAGAAGCAGGCAATAGCAGATGCTGCTTGGACAAACCTTTGCTCTGCCCCTCCACTCATAGACCAGTGCTGGACAGTCCAAATTGATGATGCATACAGCAAACAAGACACACAGAGAGACAGTGTCCCGGCAAAAGACAATGACAATTGCATTGACATTTCGACAGAGAGAGAGAGAGAACTACTCGAAAAACCCCCACAGCATCCTGGTCAGTGTCCTCCTGGGCAGCCAGACCGAAACATGACCATTTACTGTGGAAGCATATCGATTGCTATTGCTTGATTTTGTCATTGGGATTTGTTGTCAGTTTGATTTTTGTGAGTGGAGAGAGACAGATACGAGCTGGAGTATCATGTGAGGATGGGTCTTATCTGGCATTGGGAATGGCATTTCCAGGGTGGGTGTGTGCCTGCCTGCCATGAGTATATTTGTATTGGTTTTGGTTCTGTTTTCCTTTTTTGCAGGAGTTTATTTAGTTGTCATTGGAAAAATGTTTGCTTATTGTTAGTGCGTTTTTGGGGGCTAGTTTTGTTCTAGTTTGTTCCTGGGATATGCCAAAGGGCATTGCATTTCATCAACGAACACAAAATTGCCTTCCTCTTCATTTCATATTCAAAATTTCAGCCAAAAGCAAAGAAAAACGTGGAGAGTGGAGTGCCTGCAGGCAGCTCTGCTGCACTTTTCTCTGTAATTGGGAAATGGGAACTGGGAAATTTTACAAATTTTATACACCCAACTCTGGCATTTCCTCTTGAATTCAATTCAATTCATTTGATTCTTGATTTTGGCAATTTGTTTTGGGCCTTTAAGGGCCTTTTTAGGGATTTATTTGGGATATTTAATGCCTCATTTCATTGGGTAACATTAGGGGAATTCTGGTAAGAGTGGTGGGACTGGAAATTGATTGGAATGTGTCCATGGCAAGCGATTTAAATCGAATAGAAAAGCCAAACGGAGTATAAATAAAGTAATTCGTGGAGTAAAATATTACAAAAATAAAGGGAAAAGTTATGTAAATTAGATAGATTGAAACTGAAAGAAAAATTGTAAGTCTTAACTTCAAGAAATTGTTACTAGAACTTATTATGTTCCGTTTTGATGGGAACTTTCTACTTTTTCTGCCATGTACCACCACTTTTCAGTGTCAATCTTGCCCACTGTCTTACCATTCCAACCACTCTCATTTTTTGCACCGCCTTGGCATCCCTCAAGCAGTGGCTATCGACAATTGGGACTTCCCTCTCGGGGCACAGGACAGTACACCGTATCGACTTGAGCACGTTCCATTGTTGAACTTCTTGGGAAGGTCTCTGCCGGGGCAAGCAAGTGAAAGCCTCGAGAGTGTACTCGTTGGGAGGCCGGTTGTCGGCTTATCATTAGACCAAACACAGATGGTTCTGCATCTTTAATTGGACTTCAATTGGATTCTTTCGCTTTTATGAATAATTGAAGGAAAACTTTATCCCATCCTTCAAGCTACGTGCTGGCGCCGTTCTTGCCTATCAATTTCAATTATATAATAATCATTTCCGTCTGGCAAACAGAGTTTCAAACACTTTCCCAGCTAGTCAGCCCAATGCGGGGGGGTGTGAGCGCGTGTCTGTCAATCATAAAACGCCTTCCATCCAGCTGATGAGAGGGAGTTAGAGATGGTAGCGTGATTGGAGTAAGAAATGGAAGCTACTGAGGGACTTACCTGAAGTTCCTTCTCCTCCCCACAACTTCTTCAAGTCTCTCATTTGCTCGTGTCACGCCGCCATCTCTGACGCTTCGACCTTTGCCAATCGGTTGCGAAGGCAGGAAGCTGCTTGGCATTTGCTGCAAGTTCATGCCAATTAAAGCTAATCGAATTATTTATAATGCCTAACCTAATTTCTGCTGCTAGACGAACGTCACTGCAGCTCCAACCATCGATATTCACTCCACTCCTTTATGTAACTCAATAAAAGTTGCGCTCAATATGCCAGCGAGCAAGCGGGAGACAGAGAGAGAGAGAGAGAGAGAGGGAGAGAGGCGTCCAACACTTTCGCTACTTGATGTCGAGCCTCGCCGTACCGCACCGCGCCGCGCCGCTCTTTGCCAACTTTTGCAATAACCACTTAAAATTCACTCAGCTGTGAATTATGCTCACGATGCCAGAGTGTTGTTGTTCCTGTGCTGTTTCAAGGCGTGAGAGCCGACCAAGGAGGCTGAAAGCGAAGGCAGTGGCAGTTGGTGCAGTTACAGAAAGGGTTTGTCTTGTAATTTTAAAAGTATTTCCTATTCATTGGCAAATGTTTTAAGTGTGGAAATTTCCATTAATTATTTCACAAAGTACATATGTACATTTCCACGCATCTTTTTTAACCCTTTGCTCCTATGGCCCCTTCTCCTACGCCCCTGCGCTAGCGGCTCCTTGCGCCAGCAGACAGTGGCACTGGCAGCAGGCAGGCCCTGAGTGGACAGACAGACAGCCGGACGAACGCATGTGACGTTGACGGTGGGTGCGGCCTGGCCTCGTTATTGGGCGTCAATTTTAATTTGCCCTCGATGCGGAGCGATTCAAGTGTGCGACTCTGCCCCAGTCATGGCTGTTGGGGATATTTAAGAGATTGAATCTTTAAAACTGATGGAAGCCCATAAAAATGCACATTGTCAAAGCGGACCACGCAAGTTTGTTGGTTGCTTAACGGGACCCTTTTTATTTCAATTTCGCAGCAGACTACCTACGAGCAGTTAGCGGAAACGAAAGCGACAGCAGAGACACCCCATCAGACGTGCTCTGTCAGAAGCGACCTCGGCGTATGGCTAGAGATGGGAGTATGGGCATGTGGCTGCCGAGAGGCTACTGCAATATGAAAGCAAAAGAATATTAACAAATAAATGGAAGATTGATTAAAAGTCACAAGTTGACATAGTAAATAAAATAGATTCAGTGGAAATCATATTCAGATTTCATTCTGATTCCATCATTAACTCACATCTCTAGGAGATCTTTTCTTCTCCCTCTTTGCGCTGCTGCAGAAGGGGCGCTGCAGTATAAGTGAGCTTTCCCACGCCTTGATCGATGCGTACGGAAGCAAAAGCTCGCCTCGCATCACTATCTTTCTCTATCTCTCTCGTTGTGTTTATGTTTCTCCATTTCTGTCTGTCAGCTCTCTGCACTTGTTAATGAAAACTTGCAAAAATAAGAAAATCTTTCTGGGCCCCGAAGCGCAGGCAACTTAATTTGTCAACTCTACGCTCGACTGTAATTTATCTATCTCACTCTCCTATTATCGTTCTCTCTCTCTCTCTCTCTCTATGCGACAGACAGACAGCTCTTTTGCCATTCCTTCTGCCGTAGAGGAAACTCATTCATTATTGTAATTTATTTGCAGCCATGAAAAATGCCAAATATTTATTTAATTTTCGAGTATTCTTCAATTTATTTGTTTGCACAAAAACGAATATCAGACTGCCAGCAAGCCAAGCGCCCATTCAGGCTCCCATTCCCCACTTGAGTGACATTTGGCAAGGCGTATCGATTGCGATTAGTGGGAATATTTTCAATTTTGCTTGGCAGAAATGTCAGCCTCAAGCTGGCGGGGAACTCAACCCAAACGGTGGACAGGGGAAACAGCAGAATGAGCGGCGGCAAATCAGTGGAAAACAAACTTTTGGTTTGCGCTTTCGCTTCTGGCGATGTTGACACCCGATGGCGGCGATGGCGTTCGTTGCTCCCCACCGTGCCTCAGTCCTTAAAAAATTTGCCTTCTTGGCGTAACCGCTGTGAAAATATTGTGCGCCGCATTATCGACAGGCTACAGTGGGACAGAAACTAACAATGTGCAGTGAAATTTCAGGTTATTTATTGGAATAGTTTTTATATCACATTCATGCACTTTCCTCCCACTGTGCCTGTAACAATGGCAACAGAACCCTGCTCCGTCTCAGACGATTTTCCCCTGGGGGGAAGTGGAGAGGCTGCCGAGGACATCTCGTCCACATCCTGTTCCCGTTGCTGGTCCTGTGCCGCGCTTCTCCTCTATTTGAAATCCAGTTTTGTTTGCCTTATGGATTTGCGGGGCTTAAAGTGGCTTCGTTGCTTCGTTTGCTTCATTTTGCTATTGTTGAACATTTTGAAGTTGCTCCCCGCACCACCCCCCGCACTCCCTCCAGCCAACGTCAAGTGTGTCGTCTGGCCGTCGGGTTTTGTTTTATTTTCCCATGTTGACTATTGGCTCAGAGTTATGGCCCAGCGGCCAAGAACTGTGTTTGCCATCGCAGCTAGACGGCGGAAATGCGCCACTGGCGTTGCCTCTAAGACCTTTAATTGGGCCCAACAAAAATATAAGGCGCTAATTGAGGATGTGGGGGCAACAGTTTATATGGAGGATTAGCTAGGGGTTAAGGCATAGACAACAATGGAGAGTTAGCGGAAAGGGCAAGAAGTTTTAAAGTCTCAAAAATTCTTCAATTTACAGAAGAGACTCCCCATTTCTGGATGCCTATAACTGGATTACCATTCCTTGATTACCATTAGACATTAATTATAATTACTTTGCGCACATTTTCCTACATGCTCAAATGTCTTGCTTTATTTTCGGCATTTTCAGCCATAACTTTTTCTTGCAATTAAACTTTCTGTGGCATTGCCTTCTTCTTATTTGATTTATCTGGTCAGCTCATTTCCTTTTTGGCCATTGATTACGGCTCCATGCAGCTCCGCAGCTCAGAGTTCAGGCGTGCGTGTGGCTGTGTATCTTTGTATCTTTGTATCTGTGCTCTGTGCTCGTTGTAAATTCGTTCTGGCAGCTTTAATGTTTGCCAAAGCGGAAATGGAAAACTTTCGCACGTAGCGAAAACCGGTCGCTGGCCCTCGTCTCGTAAGTGGCCAAGAATGCACGTCTCTCAGTTGCTTATTTTGCTGCCATTTTGCGATCGAGCATGAAAAGTTTTTGGTTTCATTTTGGTTGTTCACGTACTTACACCCAGACGCACACACACACACACACACACACACACTTGGATTGTGTAAGGACATAAGCGGGAGCCCAAAATGCCAGACTCCGACTCCGCCTCGAGCTACAGCTGCTCTAAGCTGAAATTTGCACGCACGTCTGCTCATTAAATACGCATAGAAACAAAACTGAAATGAATAGATGTTGGCTAGCAGTGGCGTAGGTGCATTAGTTGCAGGGGGGATTGCGAGGAAGAGCGTGGAGAAAGAGGCATAGAGATAGGGAATGAAAAAAGAGAGTAACTACAAAGTTGAGACTTCAAAGCACGCATCTGTATGAAGACTTCCAGAGCTCTCACATTCGCTTTTTCACACAGTGGCTTAGCAGCAGTAATTCGATGCCCAGAAACCCTCACAAATCCCTTGCTAATTGATTTATTTAAACTTCCACCGCTCCACACAAACATTCTGCATCCTATTACAGCCTCCTGCCCGACCACAAGACTACGCCACTGCTGCCCCGCCCTCATGTAGGAGACGCACACACTTGGAATTGTTGTGCCAGATAATGAATCTTTCAACTCTCTAGCTCCATCCTTGAGGTTGTCTATCTTTGTATCTGTTGAGTTGGCTGTCTGTCTGTTTTATTTGCTTTTATTGTCTTCAACTTTATTCATATCCTGTTAAAATGTATAACTTTGGGTTTTCGGGTTATAAATTAAATACGAGGAGGCAAGTCCCTCTCTGTGTTGTGTGGTCCTTTAGGGCGGTTAGGCACTTCAAAGTAGACGATTGTGTTGATAAACTGCGATATGCTGCATAATTAATGAGCTTGTCATACAATGCCAATATTTTACATTAAACACAGAGGACACACAGCACAGGATGCAGACGGAGAGCTCTGTCCTGCCCGGACATGTGCATTGTCTGTCCGACCAAATGTTAAACGCTTTTAATGAGTAAATTACATAATGCACTTGAAATTCAGCTCCAAGCAATGCAATTAATTCGAGATAATTGCTTGGATTTTGCAGCCAGCAATAGAAATGGCAGAAGGAAGGATCTCCCTTTTCATCTGGCTAAAAGAAAACATGTTTCCATCTGCTTAAAGATGTTTAAGTGATTACTTCCCCTGGAGTTTTACTCGCACCTTTGGGGCATTAATTAACTTGTAACTCAATTGTTTGCACTGCTCGTGCTTCCCTTGCAATTCAATCTCCCCTGCAACTCCTGACAACTCATCAATAAGTGAGCTGGAAGCAAAAGCGAACTGGAAAATTCATTGCAAAAACTTCAAATGAGCAAAACCGCCCCCCACCTGAAGCAAAAGTACACCAAAAGCTTTGACTTTTGGTTACTTTTCATTAGCTGTGGCTATCGGCGATTGAAACCAAATTGTGAAGTGAAAACAATGGAGAATTTTTGCTATTATTAATATATAGTTGAGATGCTGTTTCTGGGATAGATTTGATGACTGCCAAGAGTATCTTTTGCTCATAGCTAATCTTTAAGTTCTTCTTCTCAGCTCTATTACTCCTCCAAATCGTAGCATTTCCTAGGGTTAAGCGAAACTAATTTATCGTAATTACCCGCCGTTAGGGGTATAAATAATAGTAACGCCACTGGAAACCACTTGAACAAGTCAAGTCCATTCAAGTGGAAGATACCGGCAAATCAATACACACACACACACAGGACATTCAGGACATTCAAAGGGCAGAAAGAACAACCAGTGGAATAAGTACGAGAAACGCAAGACGAAAACGATAAAAATCAAGTTCATTTAGCAAACCAAAAGAGGAGACAGCAAGTACTTGAAGGGGCAGTGCAGGGAGCGAGAGTACAACGAACAGGTGGAGACAGGGACAGACGGACAGGGAGACAGACGGACAGACGGACAGACAGAAACGGAGACAGACAGCAGCTAGACGGACACAGATATACCCGTAGATAGACAGAAACATAGTTAAAGGTATACCCTCAACTAGGGGTATTACGATGTTGAACAAGAGCTTGAAATTTATACTGAATAAAATGCAATGCTCCGCCTCAGGCACTCTACAGCTCCAGCCCTCTGCCAAAGGGTATCCTCTGCTTCGCGTCCACCGAAATTTACTTCATTTCTTGCGCTTCTACTGCTGGCATTAAAGTTAATAGAAAAAGTTGCTGTTGCCCAAGATTCAATCATGCGATATAAATAAGCAAAGACACACACACAGTGCCACATAGACTTACAGTGAGAGCGAAAAGTTGGTGGCCAGGTAAATAAAACAATGGCCAAAGTCAGCACCCACCCCCACACAACTAGCAGCAAAACGATAAGAAGTCAGCAAAAGTTTCCTTTTTGTTTTTTATTCTTTATGCTCCTCGTAGTTGGTTTTCCACTTTTCTTAGCAAGTTGAGAAATTACACAATGCGGGACAGTTTGGTCAGTTTTTGGTCAGTTTTAGTTTGGTTTTGGGTGGGGTTTCTATTTTTTGGTCAATTCATCGGTTGGTCGGTTGACTGACTCCACTGTCGGTGACTGGCTCTTTGCTCTGTGGCTGTGTCTGTGACTGGCTTTACTAGCTCTAATACTTGTGGACGCGTCTGTGGTGCTTGCCTATAGATCAGGTGTCGGCGCGCAGGTACTTGCATGTTTTACGAAGCAAAAAAACTTTTCTTGCTTCTCTGCCGCTGCGGTAGCAGAGCAACGGATCTTCACCACGCATTTACCTTTCAGCGCGAGCGTAAACGAGAGAGAGCGAGCTTGCTTTGGCACCTTTGCTCTCTGCTTAAAAACGTTTCTTGCTTCTCTGCCGCAGCGGCAGATGCGCAAGTGTGCATGGGCCATAAACGAAGCTGCTTCTCTGCCGCTGCGTCGGTTCTCTGCTACTGCGGCTGCCTCTGTGCATAGGTCGAAGCCACGCGAAGCTTATACCGCTGTGCGTGAGCCGACTGCGCTGCCCGGAATCTTTTTCTATGCTCAGTGCATGCAGCGCTGCCGGCCACAGCTTTGGCTACAATTTTTGTTTCTCTCTCTTGCTTTAATTCTTGTTCTGCCTTGCTGATATTTACTGTAAAAGAGTCATTTAGAAGACAACACCAAACGAAAGTTCACTTCATAATTCCATTAAAGCTCCAACTCTCATGCAAAGTCCAACTCTGCCCCCACCAAAAATAATGTGGTTCTGGCCCCCCCCTTAACCACCATTGATGCCATTCAACCATGAGCCCGCATATTGAAATCTCATTTAATTCAATTACGAAGCGCCACAACTTAAAGCAGACAAAAGACTCAAGGGTTCATGGATGTGCGAGAGAAAGAGAGAGAGAGAGAGCTAAGGAGGGGTCAACATTTCCATCCCCCCACCCAAAGTTTCACTTACGATTATTGCCTTCTGTTGAGAGGAAGGATGTGGAGCTGGAGAATGTAGGATGGTGGACCAAGCAAGCTGATTGCGATTGTACGACACGGCTTAAGCGCCACATGCAACATGTACGACTCGTACCTACCCCTCAAGCTCTCACTCCCTGACTTTTCCTCCTGCTGCCATATACTTTGTATATACTTTACATGCTCGAATTGTCATTGAAGCGTTTAGACATTTTATTGGATTGCTGTAAAGACCAATGCCGGGGTCTCGTTTGAGATTTATGCGCATATGCCCGGGCACTTTGGGGGGTTGGCTTGGAGCTGTTGTCTCGTCCAAGGGGTTGGCCCTGGCACTGCCTCGAATTTCCCTGTGCGGCTCCTGTTTTGTTTGCGCACTTTTCTTTGCCTTTGCCTTTTCCTTTTCGCTTGTCTTGGCATTTTTGCCCCACCTTTTCGTTGCCCTTGTTTTTCCCCCAAAATTAAAATTGATTTGATTTTTGTGTGTGCTCCAAGGGGTCCTTCATCGTCCTTAAAGTGCACATATGCCTGTCTGGTGTGTGCCACGGCCTTGCCCTGATCCTGGCTATGGTTTGGCATCTTTGGCATGTCTGCTAATAAGGGCAACAAATGGCAGCGCTTGGCATTTTAATTCGATAATGAAAAGGGGAAAAGCACAAAGAATTTTGTTGGATGGGAAATTGGTTCTTCGAAGAGACTTATTGATAGGAAAAAACGCTGAGCAGATTTAAGAAAATATTTCATATAAATATTAACGTGGAACAGCACAACTGCTCATCAAATAAAATGTATAAAAAAAGAATATTTTATTATATTAATAATTTCTGCAAAAAATGTATTAACATTTCTTTCAACGCAGGAGGAACGAACTCGAACTAACTAAACCTTAAACTAATTTCTACTCACTACTACAAACACAATGCATCCATGTCCGAGGCGGGATTCGAACCCGCAACTGTCCTGCGGCTGATGGTTGAGAGGATGGAGCTCTACCATCAACACCAAGACAGTCGACAAGTGGATCGAATTGGACTTTGGTATAGAAAAAGGATTAGTTCGTTATCGAAGGGTTCTTGTCTTGGGTAAACAATTTCCCTAAGATTTTCAGCTGATACTCCTTTAAATTTCCTCTCAAATATTTACCATAATTATTCACATCTCTCACCAGCGTTTTGCTGCACATTCCTTTGAATCCTTTACAGACAAACTTCACCACTTAAGCCAATCGCTGCTGCATTAATAAACAAAACACGTTCTCCCCAGCCGCTCTATCCCCCAGGAATCTGTCTTGCATCTCCGGAATTTGTGTTAATTCCAGCAGAAAATGTGCCACACGAAATTTCTACGCATGCAAAGTCTGTGGCAGGATTTTTTTAATGAAGCCTGCGGAAATCTCTCTGGGATTTGACATGAGTGAAAATTAATATGAAATCGAAAAATCATTTACCGTCGCTTATCGCAGTGCCGACAGGCAGCGCTGACAGGCAGCCAGACAGACAGCTACACAGGGGACACCGCTGCGTATGCGCAATGTTAGGCATGTGGGCGGCGGGTTGGGGGGGGGGGGGGGGTCTGGGGCGCAAAGAGTAGCTTATTTAAATTATCAACACGTTCGATAGGCAGCGCACGGGCACGGCTGCCATATGTTTGGTCCATTAAGATAAGCGTCAATCGAACGAGAAACAATGACGGGGCGGGGGGTTGGGAATAGGATTTGGCACCCCCAATTTGGGGATTTCTTTTC
Source organism: Drosophila guanche (assembly GCF_900245975.1). Taxonomy (NCBI): domain Eukaryota; kingdom Metazoa; phylum Arthropoda; class Insecta; order Diptera; family Drosophilidae; genus Drosophila; species Drosophila guanche. Next base: position 7,752,582 of record NW_022995746.1, read on the forward strand.
TTTTGTAAATCCGGCAAAATGTGTAAAATATTGTAGGGCACGTTTTAAAATTACCATCAATAATGCAGGCAAACAACAACCTGAATAGAACGCAGCGGAACAGCACGGAACAGGCCTTCAGGGGTGGTTCTCCAATCCCAACCCCCCGCCCTGTTCGATGTCACTGACACTTGGCCTCTCGTCCACCCACACCCAGTCCTTTGACTTTTTGTCTAAGCCTTGGCGGACAGGGACACTCGTTTGCCAGTTTGATGGCTTGATAGGCATCAGACCATGGCCCCGGAACCCAACCCCAGCCCATCCCCCGTTCATGTATTTCCTGGAGGCAGCTGAGAGTTTTCGGAGTGGAATCTTTGATTCTCGACTCGGTTGACATTTTATTGTCTGCAGCTCGTTTCGTATTTATTGAAAATCTGTTTGTTCTGTGAGCGCAGCCAGGAAGGATATGCCCCACACTTTGCGAGGGGATTTGGATACCCGAAAATATTGGGAAAAGAATGAGAGAAATTGAGCGAAAGTTAAGGAATTATTTGGGAAGAAAAAATTATGCAAAAAATATAATTAATTCGCATTGATCTATCCCCTATCGCAAGAGTATTCAACATTTCCCCCGCTTATTCCTGGCTCTTTCAGCTTTAACTTTCGACTGTGGCAAAAGGGCAGCTGGCCTGCCACCTGTCCGGAGCGCTCTTTGCACTGCCAAAAGCGGATTTCAGGCGTATTTCATGCTTTAATCCGCGCAACTGTAGTCAAAGGCTTCTCTTTCCTTTTTTTTTGCAGGTAAATGGACTGGCCAAGCGGCGAGATGGGACACAAAAAAAGGGATGAATGGACAGGGGGAGACCGGGGACAGTCGCATTCCAAAGCTGCTCGCAATTCAATAAAAATGCCAGAGTTTTCTATTCGCGTTGGCAAATTTGTTTGGACTCCAACGAGCGACCAGCGACCAGCGACCAGCCATCGACATGGACATGAACCTGGGATCGCATTCGCTTTCGGTTCTTTTCTGTTTTTGGTCTGGCCATCCGACTTTTGCATTAATCACTTTTGCAAGCTTTCCGCTAGCCGACCAGCAACAACAGAAACAAATAGATGGGAACGTGTGGGGGATATGCGACTGGAGGGTACCCTTTGGAGAGGAACTTGGAGCGAAGGAGAAATGTGAGCTTTGGATCTGCAGTAGTGGCATTTGTTGATGAAATTGTGTGCTTAATTTATTGTATTTAAATGCAATTAATTATTAATATCCTAAGATGGCATGTAAGCAATATCCCCTACTCTTTTCAACGCTTACCTCTGCTTCAAAGAAAGAAATGCCGAAACGAAACCGAAGAAAATCCCCACGCAACGGCATAATAAATGGTGGGAGCGACAGAAAGAGAGCGCGGCCGATGGAGAGCGAGAGCCGCAGCGGCAGTGATGGAGTGCGAGCGCAACAGTGAGGCTCAATGGAGTGCAACAGAGAGCCCCGTTAGGGTGTGAGCGAAGCAGAGTGACCCGTTAGAGTGTAAGAGAGAGTTAGCGGGTGCTCACTGCTTTAATCCGCTGTGCAAATGAGCGTAGGTCCAGCAGCACCAAATTTATGGCCCTCTGCCTCTCTACCCTTCCTCATAGATTTTTTCACTTTTGCAAATCGTGGATGCGAGAGCTTTGGTAAAATATAGATGTGAAATTTGATATAGAACTCTGTGAACGTGAATGGCGACCGGCGACCCCTAATAGAGGGCCAGTGCGGGCGATGTTCAATCAATGAAAGTGCATGTATACATGTGTGTAGGTATGTACAAATATGTACATATGTACAATTGTCGCTCTCTGAGAGCGCATCCGATTGCCCCTCTCTCTGTGCTTTGCTGAGGGTCGCTTGCTTTGCGCTACCTGCTCGCAGGTAGTCGGCGGCGCAAATAGATTTAAGAGAAGAGAGGAAAGACGAAAAGACTGCTGGGAAGCTAACTGTAAACTTGTGTTCTCTGCATGCACCGAATATTCTTAATTTAAAATTTCTCCTCCTTAGCAAAAACCTCATCTGGAATTGCACAAACTCAACAAATATTTGCTGTGTTTAATTTAACAAAATGTAAGGCTCGAGCAGAACCGATTTAAAAATTGAATATTCATTTGGTCGCAAAGTTTTCTTAGTCATTCTGCCGCCCCTCCCACAGCCATTCATTCAACTGTGCACAGGGCCTGCCGCGGGCCATTTGGCTGCCGCGATGTAAATTGTCAAATTAATGTTAAATTTGTTGTAAAATTCGAATCGAAAACTTGGAGTCGCTAATGTTTGATAATGGCCAAGTTTGCTCTGCAGCAAAGCATTATTAAATTTTGTGTTCCCTTGATTATTTATTAGCGAAAAGTTTTGTTTCTTTCAGAGTTTTCCCAAATGGAGCTTGAATATTTGATGCTCTGCTCCTGCTCTTCTTTTGCCGCAAATATTCAAACAATTTAATGGGAACTCCCTACCCAAAAACGGGACCAATGCACGAGAGCCATATGAAATTAGTGCGGTTTGTGGAGTGCAGAGGGGGGGGGGGGGGGGGGCGGTAAGGAGTGTAACAGAAGTATGTGTGTCAGCTGTGCCCGCGCTTGACCGCGCAC
>NW_022995746.1:7755763-7982796 GCF_900245975.1 Drosophila guanche
GAGTTGTTCCGCTGCCAGCCTCTCTCCATGCGCTGCTCCTCTGCATCTTTCTTTGCTCTGCATTCTGCTTTTGCCAGATTCGCAAAAATGCAGTTTTGCTGACGTAAATTGGGTTTACATGACCATGAACAGTGCGCGGCATGAGTGTAAGAGAACTATTTCATGGTTAAATACATGTTTCTGTGATATTTCCCGCTCCATTTTGTTGAATATTTAACTGATTTTTGCATGCACAAATGTTAAGCATATGCCGCCTTATCTACACGAAACGCACTGTATTGCATACAGCAAGAGTAAGTCACACACATATGCTTATTTATGAACCGTATCATAAACCGCAATAAAACGGAAAATTGTGCTTGGCTTTTGCCATCTCTCTCTCTCTCCTCCTGCTGCTGCTCTATTTTTGGCTTTCCAAAGGGTTCATGGAGGGTGGTTCGAGTTGGTTCGAGATTCTGCAGCGAGTGTTCTAAGAAGACAAAGTATGGCCGCATTGGGTTACGACTCCTTTGCATCCTAATGTGACTCCTGCGGTTTGGCTTGCATTTGAATGCAATTTGTGGCAAAAAGCCCAAGATAAAAACTGTGGCAATAGGCAAAAGCGTATATGAGGCCAAATATAAGGCAGTGGGGAAAATATAAACCATACAGGCTTATGGGAATTAAAGATTTAAAAGCATAAATAGTTGCTAATGGTTTTGGGCAGTCTCTCGGCTATTTTTCATGCATAAAATTGGAATATCTATGAAGAATATTTCTTGCTTTGGCTTTCACATTGACAGCTGTAAAGTTTAGCAGCGCTGTTAGCAATCCAGGTGTTAACAGCCGCTGGCCGTTCCTGTTAACAGCGCACTGTTAGCTCTCTTAGCTACGGCTACTCCTTGGGCTCGCTCGCACACCAGCTGAAAGAGGAGTTGAAAGCGCAGCCGAAAAAAGCAACAACACTGCACCAGCGAACGAGCTCACATTGAAAGCTCTCTCATCGATCAAGCATGTTTGTTGTTGTTCTCCCACTCCGCTGCACAAATCAATGTTTTTGTAACCGCAATAATGAATTTGTTAAAGAGCTTTTCCATCAACACTTGTCAGCCGGCAGCAGCAGTGCCTTTGCTTTTGACTTCATCAAAGTTATCTCAATTCGCATTTATTCAATCGAAATGACGAAGCCAATAAAAGAAATCGAAACGCAAGGCAAGCCAACTGGAAACTTGGATAAGTTAAATCAACAAAAACACGCACACACACACACACACACACACACACACACCAATTTACGAACTAAATCAAGGAACTTTAAAGCGGAGAGCAGAGTGCTACCCAAGGTGGGCGTTTTGCATGCATAAATAAATCAGTTTGTGATCAAAAACATATCCATAAAGCACACACAGAGAGAGAGAGAGAGAGAGAGAGCTTTACAACAAAACGATTTTCCACTTGACATAAGCTCAAGCCCCGACAGATGCTCCCTGTCCCTCTCTACGGAAATTCAATCTGTTCATTCCATTTAAACAATTTTCAAAAAACTTGTTTATAACTCAATTTGAGCACACACACACAAACACACACACAAACACAAGAAAAAAGAAAGTAAAAACGAAAAATAACACTTAAATAAATATACACAGAAAGTGCTTCCTTCTGCCACACAGCCAACAGCAACAGCCAATCCAATGCCAAAGTTTTTGAAAATGAACAATTCCCATTTTGTGATTGTGAATATCCTTCTGCTGGCACTCGCATGTGTTTGATTGTGAATATGAATGCGAATTCGAGTGCGGAATGTGGCGAGTGGTGGTTGGGCTCTTGTCTGAGTTCCCGTTCACACGCATGTAATACACAATGATGGAAACTTTTTTGGCTCTTAACATGCCACGCGAAGAATACTCCAAACATGTGTGCTGCTCTCTCCCTGTGTTTGCCAAAGGATTGCCAAATGGTATTTGCAGGAGTCTATTGGAATGTTGGGCGTGTGCACAAAGTTTCCATCAATGGCGCATCTGTCGATAGTTAACACACAACAAAAGTCCCCAATTCAGACAGACTTTCCCTTTTTTCATTGCAATTATTTAATTATTGCCACAATTTCCGCTAATTAATAAACGTCACTTGCACTCACTCAACCCCAGAAATAAATCAAAGCAAAGAAAGAACATCGGGGGACGGCGCTTCTTTCGATTTCAATCATTTGTTTGTTATTGACATTTTTTGCATGACATTCCCTTTGCGGGCAGGTCCCTTGTCACGTGAGCAGCGGCAGCAAAAAGTTTCGCCTGAAAATGACGCGAGTTGTCAGCGCGAATTAAAATAATTGATTTCTTTGAACGCAAGTTGAGCGAATAAACAAACGAAGCCAGGAGCCAGGAGCCAGGAGCCAAGAGAAAGGCATAAAAAGGACAACCGCACTTGAAGTTGTCAGCGGCAGGCAGAAGAGTTTTCATTTGTATTTTAAGTAGATCCTTAAAAGGGAAAGTGCAATTGTTAAAGAGGAAAACGCCAACCCTTTGGCACTGGTTTCTTATCTGCTCCCGAATGTTGTGTAAATTGTCAGGAATTATTAATTGCCATCGCTATGCCCGAGGCGGGCTTTTTCGGGTCAATTGTATTCCTCCTTCGGCCTCCAGCCCGCTTTAATTAGCCAATAAATGCCGCTGCGAATGAGTATTAATGCCGCTTGCTAACTGTTGCCGATTTGTTATCGTTAAAGCAAAGTATTCTGCTGCTGCTCCTCCGAGTTTTCTTTACCGCCTGGCGTTTTACTCACTTCTGGGTTAATCGCTTTGTTGCCTGCCGGCTCCACAAAAATATATTTATTTCGCTCGCTCCCTTTTATTAGTCGTCATTAATATTTTTATTGGCAAAACTTACGACTGCGGTTCGTTAATAAAGATATAAAAGGACTATTTTTAGCCCCGGATCTTTATGCAATTTAGAGCAGTTTTTACAGCGAAATTGGTCACAATTTGTATGGGAAGTGCGTACCCTGATTGAAAGTTCCTCTAAAGCCATTGCCCAACACTGTTAATGGCAGTGCAATCCCTTCCTTGCCACTGATAAGCTGGGAGCTGGACCATTGTGCTCGCTGCCTGCCACAGTTTATGCATTTTCCATGGCATTAACGTTGAAAGGCGTTGCGCAAAATGAAATGCCATTCAGCTCTGGCTCTGGCTACCTGGTTCAACTCTACTCCACTCCACTCCACATCCACCCCCCAAAGGTCACGCAAATTAGTGCAGCAGCAGGACTGAGGCAGGGAGCAGCAACAACTTGAAACCTCAGAGAGCCAGGAGCAGCAGCGGCAACGAGAAAGTTTCCCTGAATAGAGAGGATAACTGGCAGGGCAGACAGACTGCTGGTTGGACTCCTGCTGTAATCCAGGCTGAGCAAAACTTGTAAAAGTAACCAGATAACCCAGCAGCCAACAAACTAAGTAGTTGCCCCAAAAGGGGTTGAGCGAAACCCCCAGGGAATGCTCCCGAAATGAGGCAATAGTTGGGCAGAGTTTAGTGACCCTGGGAGCGCAGGACTCTAACTATTGATTTCAGGTTAAACCATTGAACTTCAGTCATTGATTAGCTGCCGAAAAAGTCTACGAAATAGTTGGCAATATTTCTAGATATTTTTTTGTTTCCTCTCCCACTAATTGCTGGAAATATGAATAACTTTTCTTTGGTTACAGCTGCCACAAGCAGCCTCCAATCTGGGATTGAGCTACAATAATTAATGCGCTAATTAATCCATAATAAAGTCAAATAATGAGCCAATATTTGAGCACAGACCAGGACTGCGTGTGTGCCTGCCAGCCCATCATTGTGCGGCATGGCAAAGTGCCTGCCTTCATGCCACAAAACGCTGCCGCTTCATTATCCTTATTACTCCTTTTGGTACAGTACCACTCATGTGTGTGTGTGCCTCGTCTAGCTGGCGGGAGGTTATTGTTTCCATTTTGATTTATGTCTGGCATCATCCTTGGGGCCTCGTTCGTGGCTGGCACGAGTCCTCGTCCTGCTGCTGCTGCTCCTCCTCGTCTGCTATTTTAACGTTGTTAACCAAATTGCATAAATTAAGTGCGTTCGTTTTGCTTGAGTGGCTCCAGCTCTGGCCTCCGGCTTCAGCTTCGGAGTTAGTCCTGGCTTCAGTTTTGACTTGCCTTCGTCCTGCTGCGTCCTGCTGCTCCTGCTGCTGCATTTTGTGTTGCTAATGTGCGCACATTAGACGCACATGCTGCCAGCTTTTCTTCACTGAATCGAGTTCCCCTTCTCGTTCCACACATTTTTTCTCTGCCATAGGAGTGGCTTTGGAAAATTATGCAAAAAGCAGTTGAAATATTTTCATAATTGCCAGCCATGTAAATGCATTTTTCTGGCCAGCTTCAGTCACGTAATCCGCTCCCTGGAAAATATATTCCACTCTTGGACTTTCTGCAAGGTTCAAATCCATGAAGTGTTCAGTTTAAATTAATTAATTACGTTTAATACTTATATTAATGCGTTGATGTGTGAAAGTTTTGAAATATTAAAATATAAAATGTTGCAGTGAAGATCGTGCGCCAAAAATCACTGCAAAATGCGTTCAAGAATGCAGCAAATTCTAGGACATTTCAGGCCATACCTTTTGGTACAAAAATCCCATAAATAAAGTTACAAAAATCTTAAATAAATGCCGTGAAATCGAATGGATACATTTCCATTTACTAAACAAAAACTTAAACCACTTTTCGCAAGCTCCAAACGGGCTCTAAAATATTTTTACTGGTAGCTCCACGAAGTGCGTGTCTACAGCTGCATTTGTCCCTGATTTCGCCGCTTAATTTATCATCACAAATGAATATCAACTGCACTTATTACAATTAGAGTTTAATTTTGTAAATATTTGTTACAGAAAATTGAGGCAATTTCCGTAATTTAATAGACAATCACCCGACGGGTATATAAAGACCGAAATCTGCCAGAGCTAAGCTCAGAGTTGGATCTGTATTTCGGAGCCATGAAACTGGTTTGGTTGAGTCTGCTCTTCGTGGGCTTGTGGTGCCCAAGTCGCTGTCAGGAGGAGAACGAGTTGAATGTCAGAGGAGTAATGCGGGAAATGGAGGTAATACCCGAGATACTGGACGAAGCACCAAAGGATTTGCTCAAGGTAAGCTCTGAACTGCAGCCAGAATATATTTGTAGCACCCCAACACTTGCAGGTAAAATATGACAACACCATAGACATCGAAGAGGGCAAAGTGTACACGCCCAAGGAGCTCAAGTTCGAGCCCAAACTGGATTGGAATGCCGATCCTGGGTCCTTCTACACTGTGCTTATGGTATGTCCCGATGCGCCGAACCGCGAGAACCCCATGTACCGCTCCTGGCTGCACTGGCTGGTGGTGAATGTGCCCGGCCAGGATGTGACGAAGGGTCAACCCATTTCCGACTACTTTGGCCCACTGCCTCCCAGGGACAGTGGACTGCAGCGTTATCTCCTGCTCGTCTATCGGCAATCGGATCGCTTGGACTTTGACGAGAAGCGTTTGGAGCTGAGCAATGCGGATGGACACAGCAATTTCGATGTGCAAAAGTTTACGCAGAAATATGAAATGGGTGCGCCCGTGGCAGGGAATATTCTGCAATCCAAATGGGATGAATATGTGCCCGAGTTGATGAGGATGTTGTATGGTGTGGCGGAGTGAGGGAGGAAACAGCTCCTTGTTTTAGTTGTTTTATTCATTAAAGAATTTAGCTAGCTGCGAGCATTCCAAAAGGATTTTGAACCTCTCTTCGAAGACTTTTCTCCTGGCATTTCTGTCTCTCTAATTCCTATTTTATTTGCCACTTTCCCATTGCTAATCTGCTGAGCACCTTTCTGTGGAATTAATCCCGGCATTTCGGCTTTTTCTTATGCCATTTTAATGGACTTGCAGCCTCCAATAATCTCGCAAAAGGCCACTAAATATGTCAAAATAAAGGCAAATTTATACACAAGCCGATAAACAACAAACAGCAAGGAAAATACAATAAAAGAAAGGCCCAAAAGGAAGTTGCCCCGAGGGGGAGAGCTGCAACAGTTCTTATCTTGACACTGGCATCTATTGCGACTCAAAGTGGAGGGGAAATTGGCACGACACCACCGGTACAGCCTGCCCTTTGCCTTTCCCATTCCCATTCCCATTCCGTTCCGTTCCGTCGCAATCTTCATCTCCGTTTCCATCTTGGGACGCTGCCTTGGCACGCCTATCACTGGAATTGAATCAAATTACCTTGTAATCTTAACCTTAAGGTTATTTGCCAGTGGCCGCAAAAAGCGTGCCTTGTGCTCGACTGCGTTTAGTTACCATTTGAGTGGAAAACGGAGAGCCCCCACTGCTTTGGGGTGGGAATGGAAATCTAACATTACCTGCTATCATGATTGCAAAGTTTAAGTGAGTTTTGTGCCAAGTGTAAAGCCACTCCACTGCTTGTGGGGATGTGCAAAATGTTGCAAGTCAATCAAAGAGTGGGAGCCGCCTCTGGGAGTTGCACTGAGCCCTTGACAGTTGATGGCTGAGGTGGTGCCAGGAGTTGCAGTTCCGCAATCAGTCAGTGGGGGGTATCGATGCTCGATAAAGTAAATCGGATTGAGTTTTGCCAGCAAAGCAATCGAAGAGGGCAGAGCGAAAATCGCATTAACTTTGATATAATAATATCAAAATGGGATTTGAGATGCAGTAAATAATTCATTTGATTATTTTTTATACCTCACAACATGCAAATAAGTGGAAACTTAAATTTGAGTCTTTGCTTGGGAAAGAACTTCCCCTAAAGTGCTCCCTGAATCCCGCGCTTAGCTCTCATTTCACGCTCCTCTGGTCACACTATTATCGCTGCCTGCCCCAGCTGCTGAAAACTCCTTCCATGTCCCTGCAGCAAGTTTTTTCGTGCAGATTTCAAGTTGCAAAAGTTTGGCTGGTGGAAGTAGTTGCCCGAAATCTGACATTATCCTTAATCGCTCCAGGGAGCTGCATTGCAGACCTTAGGGCTGGGTTGAACATCATTTTAATTGGAGCAACGCTGCGTGAATAAATCATGTAATGAATAAACAAAAACAAACTCACACACTTGTGGGTCATGCATTATTTATGCGACGAAATCAATAACTGTGACACTTTGCCTTGCATCGTACCGAATTGAATGGCATTTGAAAGGCATGACTATGACTGTCACTGCCACTGCCACTGGCAGTGCCAGTTGGAGGACCTCTGTACCAACCGCCTCTCCCAGTGGAGAGTGCAGCCAGAGCCGGACTGTGGCTCCTGTCACACAGTTAAAATGTGATAAATTCTATTACGTGACAGAGAGAGAGAGAGAGAGAGGGAGGGAGGGAGGAAGCAGCTCCACTCAATGGGCTGACACACAAAATGCAAACGTAAACGGGATTCGAGTTTAGAGATGGCAATAAAAGGTGAGAGAATCACGAAACCGTGAAAAGAAACCCTGTAAAGTACGGTAGAGGTAAAGCAGCGGTAGAAAAAAGATCACGGGCAGCGCAGTCGGCATAGACGCACAGCGGTAAAGCTTCGTGTGCCTGCGGCTTATGCACAGAAAACGGCCGCAGCGGCAGAGAAAGAAAGCTTCGTGTCTCTTTCGTCTGTGCACAGAAAACCGCCGTAGCGGGCAGAGAACCGCCGCAGCGGCAGAGAAAGAACTTTGCATGTGGCCCATTCACAATTGCTCGACGCGCCGCAGCGGCAGAGAAGCAAGAAACGTTTTTCGACTAGAGCGCGCAAGTTCGCTCTCTCTCTCTCTCTTGTTTACTCTCACGCTGTGAAACTCTGAAGCTAAATGCTTGGTAAAGATCCGTTAGATCTATTTTTGGACTTTGTGTCTGCTGTCTGCGCATGTACCTGCGTGCCGAGCCCTGAAGCAAAGTTTGTAACGCCCGTGCTTTCCTCTATCATCTCTAGTTAACTGTGAATTGCGCATAGAAATGTTTTGAATGGACAGGCAAGAAATCCATTTTGTGTGGCACCAAATCAAAATGTACCAGCCAGCAACATACGCACACTCTCCACACACACACACCATCTATAAACTGTAAACATCAAGTTGAAAGTTGCATGTTGCTGTTGCACATTGAAATCCAGAGCTGACACCAGCAGACATTTAGTACGCATCGCATATTGAAATTGTAATTTGATTTCTGCCTTTTGCCACCAACTGTCCAACTGTCTATCCGGTTATCTCTCTCCCTCTCTCTCTCTCTCTCTCTGAATTACTCGCATTGCGATCGCCCTTCGGTTGCATGCCAGCAAGGTTCTTGCCCCCGTGTCCTGCCCCAACAGCATTTACAGCTTAAGGGCACAAATTGGGTCATTGTGGGCGTGGCTAACCGAAATAAAGGAAGGATTTTGCCCTCCCGGCTGTGATTTGAGGAAGGTGATGGAATGTGAAATTATTTAAATAATTGTTTGAGACAAAATTCCCACATCAAATTACGAATAAAACCAAGCAAAAAACTGACGAAAAATGATTTCCCATCCAAAACTCAGATTACTCTGCACTGAAAATTCGAACTGGAACTTAAATTCATTTCCCTCCCATAAGCTACCTTCATAGACAATCCGCTGCAGTCCCTCGCAAATGATTTTCTGCAACAAAGTGACACCTGAGGCTGCTGGCTCTGTGCAGGGTTCCCCCTCGTGGAGCCTCGTGTGCAGACAAAGCCTCTGGGGAGGGCACTTAAATCATTATTTAATTTGAATTTAAAATGCAGTCAAGAATTTTCCACCGCCGCTCTTTTTTTTCCTCTGCCGCGCTGAAACAAAGGCGCGGACAAATAAATAAAAATAAAATAAAATGGCGAAACTCATTACAAGGCAAGTGCTGGACGCAGCAGAGGATAAGGATGATGATGATGATGATGTGGCAACAAGTCGTAGCCAGCACAGGCGCAGGCATCACTTTCAAACAATGCCACATGCGTCGGGGCAGCTGCATATACACCACTCAGCCGCAGGGGGAGGGAAGGCAAAAAAAGTGGCCAACAATGGGAGGGTCCTGGCACAGGCCTCCGCAACGATTGTTGAGCTCTCCCACTTGGCTGCCAGCATTGTTGGCTCGCTCGGCACAGCCGTGGGGCCGCCATCTGGGGCATTGATGCCAGGTGACAGCAAAGGTAAAAACTAACTGCATGGATGGGTGGGCGTGGCCTGCTGGGTGTGCTCTGTGTGCGCATAAATTTATGTGCTTGTGTGTACAATTTTCAGCCTGCCTATGGCCATGTTTTGCAGCTAATTGCCGGCTATTTACATATTAAATTGCAAAGAGCAAAAGGCAACTTTGAAGCGCAGTTACTTGCAATTACAACAATAAACAATGGAGAATGTTTTGTGCTTAAGCGGAGTTCAATGAAGTTAAACAGCCAAAGACTTCAAAGGGGTTTTCGCTCGTATTTCGCTCTAATGTGCATTTTCAGCAGCGCCTCGAGCCTCAGGCTCTGATTGATTGCATGGAGTAAGCCACAAATTGAGTTCATGAATGCGAAATGCGGTTTTCGTCATACTTCAGTCAGTGGGTCCTGGAAATATGTCAATCCTTTGTCGTTGGCCTGCATGTGACATTTCCGTAGGAAATATTTTTCCCCTTCTCGGATTTTCAAGCTGCTTTGGAATTCACCTTTTTGCGTCTTTCCTTTTTTTATTGACAACTTTCAGAATTGTTTTGCAGCCCACGCCCACGCAAGCAATGTGGTAATACTTTTGAGTGGTTCGGGGCCCAGCACACAGAAATTCGATAAAGTATGAAAATGTTTTTTTGACATCAACTTCGTGATTTTCATGCAAAAATGTGGCAAAAGCAAAGGCACAAAAGCAGGAAGGAAGCAAAAGGTGCAAGGTGCTCCATCCCTGTCCCTCTGTGGCTTATCGATTTGCAAATTACATGCAGAGCAAAGTTGGAGCCAAGGGAAACGCAAAATTAGCCCAGGCCACGTCCCTGCCAGAGCTGTCAAGTGTTGCATACTTTTTCGGGCAATTTGAGAGCCTTCCAACTCGGCACTCGGGTGGCGGCAGAGTGGGGTTCAAAATGGAGCACATTTGCATGAAACTTCAGTTGGAAAACGGCAAACATTAGCCAAAAGTCAGATAGCTAACGAAAGTGAGGTTGGACTGGGCTACCCTTTGGCTGGCAACCCTGTAAAGAGCGGGCGTGGGTGCTGGTTGGGTGGCAAGTCAAATATGCTGGCAAAGTTATTGATGGCACACGCACCAAAACAAATTTGCTTAAATCTCTTTAATGTTCTACCATTTTTTTCGGCGTCCTCAACTGGCTCTGCACCCCGCCGCTTCGTTTTGCTTTCTTTTCGTTGTATTTTTTCAATATTTATAAATATGCTGATTCTTTGAACAATTTCCCACAATATGCGCTGTTTCGGGTTTGATTAGCCCCATAGATCAGGGTGATGAGGGTACTGAGTGGGGAAATGTGAGGAATTTGAGCAGAAAATTGGATAGAGTGACGTTGGGGTGGAGAATGTGTGGAATATTTTGAAAATATCATTAATTAAAATTTCTTTATTTTCCATTTTATATTTTCATTTTTCTGCACTCTTTGCCGCTGTTCCTCTTTCTCTTTTCAAGGGTCCAAAGACCCATTGATACCTTTTGCCCGTCTCCATGGAGCTCTCTCTTTATCTCTGGCTTCATCCGCATTAATATTTAAACATTTTTAAGCTTTGCATGTTAAATTTCTGTTTAATTAAGCGAAATACTCTTAGCAACCAGCGAAAAATGTTAACAGAAAAGAGTGTCCAGACCAGAGGATACCTCTCTTTTGAGCTTCATTATTTGTGGATGGATAAAGTTTTTCAATTTTAAATTTCTTTTATTATTGTTTCGATCCTTTCAAAGTTTTCATTTCGCCAGTCCCATTATGCCCTTGAAAACCCCTGCAGCAGCAGCAGCAGCTACAGAAAAACGAGCCCGGCACACATTTTCAGCATAATCAACAAAAGCACTAATTGCATAGAAGACACCGCTCTGACATTGATGTCTGCTGCCAAGCGGGTGGGAAGAGCGCAGCACATACTCGTGGGAGGAGAGCGCTAAAGCTCTGTGTGTGGATATCTCTGCCGGTCTGTCTGTCTGGCTGGCTGCCTGCCTGCGATTTCATTTCATTTGCGCTTCGTGTGCAACGGTATTAACGTTACAGTTGGCCCGAGCCCCCACGCAGGTAGAACTCTGATGACGCGCTAAGCTGTCTGCATGCGTAGACACCCATGCCTGTGCACCCGTTTGGCTTTTGGGTCTCGCCATCTCGCTTCTACAGCCAAGCGACTGTCTAGCTTCGGCACTGCTACAGTCGTTTCCCCCCCCACGCCTACAGTCGCTTCCTTTCTAGGCTTGCACGGGCGCCGCCTTCACAGCCTCTTCTCTCTCTCCCCCTCGCTCCGCCCGCGCACAACTTCATTAACGCAAAGCAAACACACGCATGTCATGCAGTTTTCGAACTGACGCTGGGAGCCAAGTGTTTGATGTTGTTGCCTCCGCTCTTCCCGGCTGCAGGCAGTTTAAAGTTACATTTTAGATGCCGTCCCATCATGATGGGCAGGGGGTACACTGACGTGGCTGGGTCTGTGGGGCAGACATTACCAAATGCTTGGCGTATTTGCTGAGGTAAATGTGTTTGTGCTGGCTTACAGCCAGACACAGAGAGAAAGAGAGAGAGAGAGAGAGAGCAAGTCAAGCTTTGGGTTTAACAAAGTCGCAGCACTGGATAACTAAAACGGAAAGTAATTATTTTGGGGGAAAAGCGGAATATTTCGTTACTACAACTAAGCATAAAACACCAGTAAGTATTAAGCGAATCGGTTATAACAATTGATTGTCTGTTTATTGTACTAACGCCAGCCGCGCTGCTGCGCTCGGAACTGCAGCAGCAGCCAAAAGCTCAGCTCCAACGCAAGAGCGATCAAAGTCAGCGCAGAGCGCAAGATTTAGCAAGAGAGAGAGAGAGAGAGCGCATGGAGGAAACGGTAATTGCCAAGAAGAGCATGTGGCATGTAAGAAAGGTATGTACATAAAGGAACTATATAAGGAGGTCTCGTCGGAAAAAATAAGGCAAACGTTGCTTTAAATAGTTGCTTTATGGGTATGTAGGCGGCTCTTGGCGAATCAATAAATAGGATCACACTCGGAGTATCATTCAATTGTGCTCTATTTTATTATCTCTTTTTGCATACGACCCCTTCTTCCCGCAATCCCGATTACCCGCTTATCGATAGTTCTTAGTGATCCACTTGAATCTATTGGTATCTCCACTCGATGTATCGGTGCCGTGGACGATACGAACGCGCGCTTATTCAAAAGATACAGTGCTTAGAACAAATAACCTGCTACAGGTACAAAGCTAATAGCTTCAATGAATGATTTTCTAATGCATAAAATATCTGCATAGAAATGTAAACAATTTTTGCATATAAATTTAATTTTTGTACAGTTTAAAATTACATTATTTCCCAATGAAATTTTCTTACTTGAGAGTACTTTGAGTCATTTTTTGTCATCATCCTTTAAATGCATGCAAATTAACATTATTTAAATAATTAATTGTAACTTGATGTGCTCTTCCAGCTGAGACGTTGCCCCCATGCTTTCTACTGCCTGCCTCTGCTTCCCAGTCTCCCTTTCCCTCATTGTTTAGGCGCGGCACAGAGTCCATTAACAAAGCATAACGATGTGTCATACGAGACACACACAAGGGGAGAGAGAAGGAAGGACGAGGACCAGCAGCACTGCCAGGCTTTCATTCAGCTTTTGTTGTTATTCATATTTATGGGTCTACTGCCACTACGTGAGTGTGGCTCTGTGTGTGTCTCTGTATGTGTCGCTCGGTGTGTGCGATTGCCTCCTTAACAGGCCCAACGAACTGCCAAATTACGCTGAAATAGCATTAAAAATTTAAATTTTTTTCAAGACCCATCAAAAGCGAAAACGCCAGCAAGTCCCAAATAACATTAAGAGAGAAAATGCTTACGTTTTGTTCCTTTATGTGGGAATCGTTTTGAGTGGGAGTGTGGCCGTGTGAATGTCAGAGTGTTTGTGGCTTTACTTTAAATAAATCATTTGGGTTGGTGTGACTGTTGGGCTGTGGGAGGTCCATTTGAGGGGAATTAATAACAAGAGAAAAGAATCGCGATAAAAGAAGACACTTTTCTCTGCCCACAAAAGGGTTTTCCAGTTAAAATATCATCGGAGTTAAAGCGTTTCAAACAGGCCACTAACTTTAATATCAGCTCTCGTAAATAAGTAAATTTGAAGTTGGATTAGATAGTTCATGGAAGTAATAATAAACGGTTCGAACTTCCAATACAAAAATCCAAACTGCACTGCCCGAAGCGCGGCAGAACACACGATTGTTATCGACGAGTGTTATCGAAAATGCAGCTCAGCTGCTTTGGCTGATGCTTTGCCAACTTATATGCCTGTTCAGATATCCGTTAATCGCCGACTGGCTTGGTATTGATGGATAAGATGTGTTTCTCCTGGCACACGTCGATCCCAAGACAGTTGCGGGTTCGAATCCCGCTTCGGGCATGGATGTTTGTAGTTGTCTCTGGCACAGAAAATGTTAAAATTTTTGCACAAATTACTACTAATATTTACATAATTTAAAACTAATTTTGTTTTTCGATTATTATTTATACTAAATGTTAAGCTTGACCTTCTTACACCTCTTCCATCACCCAATTCCCAGCTGAAATTCCTTCAAGTAACCCATTGAATTTCCGTATTTACTTTATTTACTTTTTGTGGCTTATTGTTGGCAATCGAATGCTGGATGTGAGTGCCACCAAAGGACCTGCAAGTGTTGCCAAGAATGTCGGATAAAAGGTACAACAAACTTCGCCAGCGAGAGGGAGAGAGATGTGAAAGTTTTTAATCTGCCGCATGCAAAACTTTAATCGAAAAGCGTCGACAACAAAAACTAAGTCAAACTTTTCAAATTGAAATATCCAACTGGGAGAGCAGTGCAGTGCAGAGTGGAATGGAATGGAATGGAATGGAATGATGGAGAGCAAACTCGATTCGATTCGTATGTGTTGTGTCGTCGTCACATGCCAATTGCGTGTTTGAAGTGCATGCAAAAATGTAAGCCGAAAACTTTGATCTCTCTCACCCTCTCGCTCTCTGCAGCAAGGACAAAGACAAATGGGAAAGTTTCACCCATGCAGCAGCTGGTCTTGATGGTAAAGTGGCAAAAGTAGTTTTTGTTCTTGCCTAAAAATATTCAAGGGGCATGCAAACAATGCAAATCCAACGATCCCCATCCCCAGCTGCCCTTTTTGGTACAGCCTCAACTTTGTTTAGTCAATTTAGAGCAAACATTGTGGATGTGTGTTGCAATGGAATGAATGCAAAATGTAGCGATAATTCGATGGGTTTTTGGCACTTTTTTATCTCAAATATAAGTCATTCCAGCTGCCAGCTAATCCCGCTCTGAAATGTTAGCTCCAACATCTATTTTATACTCAATTTTAAGCAACTTACAAAATGAATTACGACAAGTGCCCGTACCACAAAAGTTCCAAAAATGATTTATTTGAGGGCTTAGAAATGTGAGCGTAATTTAATCAACTCGAATATGAAACTAGAAACTAGAAACTGCAATCGGATCGGGGTCCTGGGTGCTGGGTGCTGGCAGCAGCAACAGGCAATTCGTGATAAAAGTCAAATAATTTTCAGCTATTTTTAATTAACCAAATATGTGTTTGTGTGTGTACAGCACGCACACAATTACAGTTGCATGAAATAATATGTTTAGGATGGTGTCACACGTTGAGTTCTTTGCCGAATATTTTTCAGCAAGTTTTCTAATATTTTGTATCTTTTTCATGGGATTGTGCAAAGTTTTCCACGATCAAGTATCATCAGATAGCGACGGTGAAATTCCATCGGCAACATGCGCAACGTGCCACAGCAGGCAGCTTTAGGCAGCCTCGTAAAAAGAGCGAGAGAGAGAGAGTGAGAGAGAGCGGAAGACCAAAAGGGGAAATGTAAATATGACAGGCGAAATTAATTTGCCCAATGCAAATATGCAAAATGTGGAAAATGTTCGCCGCTGCTGCCTTTTGCCACTCTCTGCCACTGCGCTTACTTTTACACAGTGCCCTACCAGTGTGTGTGTGTTTCCTCTATTCCATGACGCTCCCCCTCTCTTTTTTACATGCATATGTATGTATGTCTGTATATTGTACATGCGGTGTCATATATTTTTGGCAGCCACCCGGCGAGTCCTACCCGAAACAGCATGAAAAGCAAATAGCTGAAAAATATTCGCTGACGCTTACGAGTCGAGAGCAAAAATTCCAAGCTGAGTGCTAAATGCAGGAACCAACACACACACATACACTCATAAAACACACAATTATAATGCAAGTCATGCGTTATCAAAACCCGAAACCCAAAACCCAAAACCCACAGCGCAACCAAAGCTGCTACCCAAAACTCTGCTGCTCAAATATCATGAGGCGCTGTTTGGGTAGAATTTCCAAGAAATTTCACCTGCGCTGGGCAACCCTGGGCTAAAGCACACACACCCACACACACGCTGGCATCACAACCTGGCTGCATCCTTGCTAATATCTCTGGCTAGCTTAGTTCATGTCAAGTTGTTGCTGGCTATGTGACTCTGCCAACTAGTAGTCGAAAACAAGGGTGGAGACTGCAACTGAGGTGCAGGCAGAGCAGCGGTACCCAGCGGGCGACATTTGCCAACAAGAAGCTCATTTTCAAACGGCTGCAACAGCTGCATAACCCAGTGAACATATTTGCGGGTGATTTTCAACAGGTGAAATGTTTTGAGTTAGATTGAGATATTAAAGCGGTGTTTGGAGACATTCTCTCTCAATGTTTTCTGACTCTATAAATATAATCATTTAAAATATGCATCTAACCCAAAGGCGTCGGTATCAAAGCTTAACGGATAACATTTGATCAAGCGCTTGCAGAAAAGTTGTCTTATGTGCAAAAGCTGCGCGTCGCTTCTGCCTATGCACAGAGATCAGCCGCAGCGGCAGAGAAATAGCCTCATATGTGGCCCATTCACAATTACTCGGCGCGCCGCAGCGGCAGAGAAGCAAGGAACGTTTTTATGACCAGAGAGCAAAGCAGCCAAAGAAAGCGCGCGCTCTCTCTCTCTCTCTGCCTATCCCAAAGGTAAATGCATAGTGAA
Source organism: Drosophila guanche (assembly GCF_900245975.1). NCBI lineage: Eukaryota > Metazoa > Arthropoda > Insecta > Diptera > Drosophilidae > Drosophila > Drosophila guanche. The sequence goes on from NW_022995746.1 coordinate 7,771,951, forward strand.
GATCCGTTGCTCGGCCGCAGCGGCAGAGACGCAAGCATTTCCTTATTCTCTTCTCTCCGTTAGCTCTGCACTTGCTCACTGGGCTACCACTTGCATATGCATGGAGTGCATGTAGTTCTGCGTCGCCTTCTCATTATGCATAAATTGTGGCTGCGGAGACTGCACTGAATTATGGCAAAGTTAATGGCATTATAATACCAAAATGCTGACATCTGCGAATGCCAAGTGGAGCACTCCAGCAACGCATATTGAGCATATTCCAAGCATTTCCTAAAGCTCTGAAAAAATACGGCACTTTGTTGCTGGTCCGATGCATGAATTGTTGGGACAGGGAGAGCGGCTGACCGCTCGTTTGCTGTCTCCCTCCAGAGCTTGCTTCTTCGGTGTGTCTGGCAAGGGGAGGGGCAACATGCATGGGTCACTGATGTCAGCACACATACACATCAGTGCCAGAGCCCTGAGCTTTTTTTGCTGAGCATAGGATTCAAGGAGTATTATTTATGGGTAAGTAAGAGAATTTAATATAATTTGATGTAATGTTTCAATGTAAGTAGATTGTTTATGTTGTTGTTTTCTAACTTATGTAACCAAATAATATATTTATTTACAGGGTATTACATTTGCCATCAGCGACTCCTCTGCTCTTCCTTGTTTCGCTTTTTTAACGCGATTCTGACGCTCGCGCTTGTAGCCACAGGACACAGGACCGCTTTGAGGCTACAACCGCAACAACAAGGGCTTCCCATAACGCTCAGCCTTTGCTCTGCTTGCTGTGCGCTTGCTTCCTGTACACGCCCCACGCCGCCACCGCAAACTTGCGGCCAAGGAGCACCATCACCAGCACCAGCACCAGCCCTGCTCCAACATCCGGCTTCCGATTCGCCTTTCACCATCGCCAATGGCTTCGCCTTCGCCCTCGCTAGTTGGTTACTGTTAACTTGTTTTGATTTTTTAATGGCTCCCCGCCTGACAACAAGCCAACATTTATGCCTTGCTCTCATAACTGCCCCACGAGCTTAAAGCGCAGGCAACAGGCAGGCAGGCAGGCTGGCAGGCAGCTTTAATGACGGATTTTCTCTCAAGTTTCGTAGCGTGAAAAATTTGTCACGTGAATGAATGCTCTGCGTGACTTTTGTCGAATAATGGCTAACAACAATGGCCAACAATTCATCTATGTTGGCGCCATGAAAGATACTACTCAGCATTTGACGGGAGCCTAGGAGTCGTACCCAAAGCTTTTGTCATGCAAATTGCTGAACAAGCAGGGCGAGGACCAGCAGCAAGAGTCGTGACGTTGATTGCTCATGAAGTCAAATTAAAAGCAAACAAGGCTCAGCCAGAACAAGGTGAAGTGTGGAATGCTCTTTAAAATTACACCCAAAAGGCAATCCTCTAGGGAGCGAAACTTAAGCTACAAATGACACACAAAGTTCCAAGAAGAACTTCCCAAAATATTCCCACAGCTAGTGTAACCCCTTCTCTAGGGTATTTCCACGCGAAACTGCAGCTGAAGCAAAGTGAACTGCTTACCTTCCAGACCATTTCCCCCTTCTACCAGTTACCTCCATTAACCATTTCCATGTTGTTCGCATGCAACACTCGGAGTAAAAAACAAAAGAGCTGCCAACGCGTGGCAAAAACCAAGGAAAAAGCCAGCCCAGAAGGGAAGTCAAGTGAAGGAGAAGTACAGTTGACGTTAAAGGGGAAGCACACACACAAAAGTCAAGTCGGAAAACTTTTGTTCTTGCTGCTGCTGTAAGAAGGAGAATGATGAGGAGGCGTGGTCCTTGTGCAGAGTCGTCGATTTTAATTACGTATGCAATTTATTTATTACCTTTTGGCCGGAAATATTGTGCGATTGTGTTGCCTTGTTGCCCTTTCTGTACGGATGTGGCACAAGGAGCAAGGAACAAGGAACAAGGAACAGGCATGCAGTCCGGGCAGGACTCAGATTTAACATGCGGTTATGAAGTTATTTTTCATTTTCACAATTGAGTCCTGTCCATTGAGTGGCACGAGAAACCTCCATCAGAGTACATTTTCTGATTGAAAAACTCAACTTGCTGGAAGTTACTTTAAGTAAATGAAGTCTCGAGACTGCCCGAAAATGATAAACCCAATTCCCCGCTCGATTACCGGCGGATGTGCCAAGTGAGAATTATGAGCGAGTAGCCCCATCAATTTCTATTCAAAATTCCCTCTCCTGACACACAGACATGCCCCTCCTGTCCCTAATAAATCCTTGACCATAGCGTGTGTCCGCCAAATTAGCTTTTTCATTACGAAAAACAAGCAAAATTTGTTCACAATGTTGTCGTGTGCCTCATTCACATTCAAAAATTGGTTGCATTACTTGATTAGGGGAGCTGTTATTAAAATTCAATCTAAAAATGTTCAGCGTTTCAGCGTTCAGCGTTGGAGCAGCTGATTGCATGTCTAATCGAGTTTAGCAGCCTTTTTGCAGCGCGGATGTGTGAGAAATGTGTGAGGGGCACAGGACCCATGGCAAGGACCCAACAAGGAAATTAACGAATTTCGTATTAAGTGCAAATTCCGGCAGCCAATTCCGTGTCAGGCGATTGTGATTTGATGGAGTTCACCTGCAGCCAAATGCGTTTCTAATGTGACTTGCATGCTGATCACATCAGCAGTGTTGGTAAACGGCCCTGGCATAGGATAAACAAAGGCTCTGTCTGATTCCTTCAGGAAACCAGGAAAGTGGATCAGCAAAAAATACGATCAAAAAGTGCGCCAAAGTGTGGTGCGTTTGAACACTAGGAATATGAATAATCATAAAAAATACTTTTGTTTTCATTTCGAAAATCGATGAATCTAACAAATACTTACACAACTATCGATAGCTATCGCGTGCCTTACAAATATCGCACGAACAGCTGTTTGCCAGCCCTCAAATGCAACTCTGAATTTTTCCCACGCTTTTAGTAATTTTGTTGCGAGGAACTTTGTGAAATTTGTCAAATTCAATCAGAAAACTCAGATCTGGTGTGCAGCTGTGTGATTTGTCAATCAAATTCCAACAGAGCTCGAGCTAGCAACAACATTTTCAGTAAATTTTGGAACGTAAACTCGAAAACAGCTAAAGCGAAACCCAGGCGAAGTTTTCGACAAACGCAAGGGAAAAAAAATAGAAACAGCGGCAAAAACTGGTAAGAAGACTGTGCCGGAACATGAGGGCACATAGTTGAGTGTGTGGCAATAATAAACCAAAGATTTGTGTAGCTCAGGAAAGTGCTTTGAACAAATAAAGCTGAAGCCATGTCGGACCGCAAGGCAGTGATCAAAAATGCAGACATGAGCGAGGAAATGCAGCAGGATGCCGTGGACGTGTCCACCGCGGCCTTGGAGAAGTTCAACATCGAGAAGGACATTGCCGCCTACATCAAGAAGGAGTTTGACAAGAAGTACAATCCCACCTGGCACGTCATCGTTGGCCGCAACTTCGGCTCGTATGTGACCCACGAGACGCGTCACTTCATTTACTTCTATTTGGGCCAGGTGGCCGTGCTGCTGTTCAAGAGCGGTTAAATGGAGGTCTACAAATTAGCAAATAAGCGAAACCCATTCACACAACCATAGACAAGAAGGCCACACAAATTCCAAGCCCCCAACAATTCAGCGCAAAGAAAAAGACAAATTTAAAATGCACAAACTACACACTTGAAATTAAATGCTAGCGATGCTAGATAAATTGAGTTTAACTAATTGGAGATTACAACTATAAGAAAAGAGAGTGCAAACCCTGTGGAACAGAAGCATCAATGACCTCTTTGATGTCAGCCAAAATTACTCTGAAAAATCTGCGAATTTTCAGGGAATTTCCTTAAAGGTTTCCCCCAATGAAGCCTGAACCTGCTCTGTTTGAACTCCACTGATAATGCCTTTTGGGTTTAATTCCTGCATTCATTCACACCTCGAGCCAGTAGCTCCGTTTGAGTCCATCGCAGGGCAGACAATGGGACGAGGACAGTGGCAGCAGCAGCATCCGCCTCACCTGGTTATGGGCAAATAAAAAATTGCTTAATTAACTTAATTAAAATATTGTCGCTGTGCAGCGTGTCGACTCATCTGCTGCTGCTTCCGTGTGTGCTGTGTCCCTGGCATTTATGTACTTTTATTATCATGGCGATTGGCTATGGATAGGACTGGACAGGACTGGACCAGCGCGGTCGCTCGGTAATTATGCCAGATCACGTGCGAGTTCGGTCCGCAGCATGGAGTCTGGTCCGAGTGCTCAGCCGCAATAATAATCATAAAAATAATATTAATAAAGTTCTCAAAGAGCTCGCGCGGGTACACATATTTGTGAAATACTTTTACACTCAGCATATGGAAATATTTTCCATTGCGAATTGTTGGGAGTTGGCTCTGAGCCGCTTTCACAGTTCGACGACTTTTGGCCTTGTCGGACAGCTGACGTCAGTCAGACTGATTCTCATGCATGTTTCATGGCTCGCTTAAATGCGCCAAAGGATACAACGATATGGAGCCCAAAAAAGAGGAAAGTAATTCCTCAATTCGGCTGCTAAAGCCGTGCCATAAAAATGTAAGTGCCACGCAATCAGTTTTACGCTGCACAAAATCTTTATTAATATTTTTTACGCTTGTCAATTTATGGACAATATTTCAACGGGCATTCCCGTTCATTCATATTTATTTTTTATGCTCTTTGACATTAAAAAAGGGCAGGCAAAAGGTTGGCAAATGTTTGGATTTGCGTCAACAGTTAAAGTGTTTCATGGATGCTCATGGATCTCGGTTCTGTTTGTTGGTTGTTTATCCTTCCAGCGTTGCTTCGTGTCTGCTTTTGCCTGGCTGAATGCGAAGAGGAGCGGCTTTTGGGTTCGAGTTGAGTCTGCGCAGTGGCTGGCTGAGAGTTTTCTTTCTGGCGAGTGAGTAGATGGCGCTCGCGAGTAAGGGAACAGAAACTTCTCGTTGCTTTTTAGAGAGAGTTTTGAGTGGAAAATTTTGTGTTTTGGGTTTTTGAAGAGTTTTTTGAAAGAAAATCTATCAGTTTTGGTTCCTTGCTCTGGGTTTTATTGACCGGCAAGTCTGCAGAATGTGTAGAAATAATTTTAAAATATTTTCTAATATTTTTACTAAAAGTTTTTGTTCCACATGCAATACGTTTCCTGGTTTATTTTATTTGCACATTTGGCATATGAGTTCCAGCTCCATGTGGTTTATTCTAACTGCCACAACCTTGCAGCAACACAACAACCTTCACCCCTCAAACTGCTAGTTCAGCAACAAATGAGCAAAACTCTTGACCTCCGCGCATAAAATGAACAAAAACTTTTATAAATTACTGTCAGTAGCAGTGACCTCAATATGAAAATTACAAAACATAACTTGAACAAATATACTCACACACAGTTGCAATAGATACGAGTGTAATTGCGTTTTGCTTGGCTTACACAAAAAACCCCACTAAAAAACATCAACCGGACCAACCGCAGAAAAACCATACGCAATGGCCATGGAAATGTAACCTTTTTTTACTGTAGTGTGACCTCAGCTGCTATAATTATTGCCATTTTTTGCAGCTCTTATGTTTTGTATTTTCATATGTGAGAGGGAAAACGGGTCAGCCCAAAGTCAACATTTGTTTTGGCACAGGGCAGGGCTGGCCGACTCTCGACAATGACAAAAAATAACAGAAAGAGGGGCGCAGAATCTTAATGAAACACAAAACTAGACAGGGCGGAGGATGGGATTCCACAAACAACAATAACAACCGCATGGCATAAAAAGTCCCAGCAGATTCTCATTAAACAAAACAAAAATGTCGACAAATTTGTACCGAAAATGATAATCATACAAAAATGTGCAACGAAGGGTTTGGTACTCTATAAAGGGAAGCTTTGGGTGAAAATATTCTGCTAAAACTTCATTTAAATGCCACTCTGTATGCAGATTTTGCCACCAACAAATCCTGCATTTTGTCATGCCCTGTCCTGTTCCATGTGGAACATTATGTAGGCGTGGTCAGCGCCAAAATATCATACAGCCATTGCTCCGGATAATCGCAGACATAAACAAAAAAGTAATCGCAGCCAGAAAGACAGCCAAGAGAGAGAGAGAGGGAGAACAGAGAAGAGCTTTTCTCTGAGCCCTGGCGGAAGTTACTTTCTTCTTTTGGTTCCCATTTTCTCTTTTTTTTTTGTGTTTGGTGGGTGCTCTGGCTGCTGGCTGTGTGATGAATGAGGCTGCGAGTCGGATGTGCCCACATACTCGTACGCCAGCCGGCCCACTTGGGAGTCGATTTTTCATTTGGCTTACGTATCATCAACCAGAACTTGTCTCTCGCCTCTCCCCCTCTCTTACTGTTCCTTTTGCCGCTCGTATCTCTGCCTGACCAATTCCATTGTCGTCAACGTCGTTCTTCTTGTGCTCCTGCTGCCGCTGCCGCTGCCGCTTCTAAGCTCTTGTCTTGGCTTGGACTCGGATTTGCGTGACCATCTCCTCTCTACAGTGCCACTCCAACGGACTGTCACACTTCCTCCTACCAGTGCCACTCCATCGGACTGTCACACTCTCCTCTACCCCTCCCTCTTGCTTTTGTTTCCATTTGTCGCTTTAAAGCTTTGCGCCTCAATTGTTGTTTTCTTTCTTATTGTTGCTGGCTGGCTGTATAGTTTTTGGATTTTTTCCGTTTCCTCATTGTCTACTCATCACATCTTATCTCTTTTGGCTTTTTTTGGTGCACGGTATGCATGGAGTATATTATGTGGTTTTATTATGGAGGCATTTATAGAAAGACGAAATATTTTTCGAGCTGAATGCTTAAGTATGCTCTTGATTAACGGCAAATAAACGACGTGCCGAATGTTGCCAGTGCACTGTGCAAAAGATCTTCGAAGAGAGTGAGAGTGAGTGAGAATAGGAGAGCGCTAGAATTGCTCGGCGCTGCTGCTAGAGCGAGAGCACAGCTGCGACGCTGCCGCTGCAGGTCCGAAACGAAGAAGGTGGGTGGGATAGAGAAACGAAAAAACGACCGCGGCAGTGCGTACGCTTGAGCAGGTAGCAAAATATAGGCACAGTGGGCAGTGCGCCTAATGCTGATTTGTAATTTTCGAAAGTTGTACTTCTCAGAATATTGTTTAGATATTTTTTTAACAAATTAATAACAAATTACTGTAACTACTGAGTATTTTGTAGTCTTCAGATCTTTGCCATTTGTTTTTTTCCTTCTACTGTTCCGTTATTGTTTGCCTTTGATAAATTGTGCGCTTTTCCTTCTGACACATGTCAGCGTTTGTCTGCCCAAATGGAGGCATAGAGCGGAGAGGGAACTACTCCACTGTGGGCTGAAGCATTCGTCTAGGCCCAATGTACTGAAAAGACCCCAAAGGTTATTGCACTTTTTGGTTGTTTGTTTTTAATTTGGTGCTGCACTTGTTACCCCCCACCACCACATTAAAGTCTGTCTACACCTTTAACCCCAATCATATGTTTGCCTCTCTGTCGACCTTTAACCTCAAGCAAATCGTTGCCTCTGCGCCGACCTTTAACCTCAGTCAGCCTCAACCTCTTTGCCTTAACTTTTGTTTCGGTTTTATCTATTTTTTGTGGTAAATGTTTTTCTTGGTGACACTTTCAGGCCTGTCTGTCAGAGCGCCTCAACTCAAGGCCCTGTGGCTGCGACGTCTGATGCCAGGGACAGAGAGGGCCTCCAACCTATGTACGCCTGCCCGAGCACCACATGTTCTGTATGTCCTGTCAGAGTATGTCCGGCTGCCGTGTCCTGTATGGCCCGTGCCCATGTTTCGTGTCCGTGTCCGTGTCCGTGTCAGACGTCACTTTATGCGCCTGACAGCGGCAACAATTTTATTTACTTAATTTGGCTTTAGTTTGTCATTTATTTACTTGTTTGCCACAACAACAACAGTTGGCCAAAGTGTCCGGTGTCGTAGCTACACACTGATCCAATCTCTCCCTACCGCTCCACCCGCTCCCACCCGTATCTGGTCTCTCGTCTCTCTTGTTCTCGTAGAGGAGATCTCTGGGCTCACTGCGTCGTGTGCGTTGCTAATGCTCTGCCTGTTGTTGTCACTTGTGACGCTGACGTTTGATGTTGTTGCAACTGTTGTTGCTATTGTTGTTGCTGGTGCTTGCTTTTGACTTTGCTTTGTTTTATGTGCTTTTATTTGGGATAAAGAGTCTTTGGAATTTTATGATCTCTTTGTGCTTACACTCTAATTGTAGCAGATTATGTTACAAGATAAAGTATTATAGCTAGATGTATTTGTATGCCACTAACTGCTTGGGTAAGCAGCCAAATATTAGTCAGCAGTAGAGTAAATCCTAATCATTGTTTGCCATTTGCGCTGCCCACTGTAAGCGCACAGTCTCTCCCCCACGGCATCCCGCACCCCTCTTTCTGTGCTTTGCCATCGCTGCGCTCTCTCGATCTGTCGCTCTCTTAATCTGCCGCTGCCTTGATCTATCGCTCTCTCGCTTGCCCTTGGCTTCATTCCTGACCTACCACTCTCTTCGTTTTGCACATCAACTCTCTTGCTGCTTGGACTTTCCTCTTGCTCTCTTGCTGCTATGTTTGTACATGGCTGCCTTCCCTACTAAGCTCTGCATTTAAGAGCATTTCCCTATTCGATTTGCCACTCCTCATTTGGTTTTATTTGTAACACGGTGACACATTTTGCTGCCCGCACTTTATTGCACATCGTTGTCGCTGTCCCTCTCCCTCTACCTGCGCTATATACTGTTGAGCTGAGCGTGCCATTGAATTTTTTATGAGAGTTTAGAGCAAAAGTTGTTCGTTTCTTTGTTTGTTGTCGGAGCCCGTTTTTGTGCTGCTGCTGCTGCTGCTGCTGCTGTTGCACTTTGGAACTTTAATTAAATATGTATTTCAATCATTTTCGGCAAATGGAAGGACAGGCTACAAAATCCATTCAATGTCAGAGTGAGATCTCACACACACACACACACACAAGTGGAGTGGAGTGGGGTTGACCGGGGGCCAGGGCACTAACATTTGTCATTACACATTAATAGCGCACCATTAATCTTTTTCGTAGCGAGCCGAGTGTGAGAGAGCGGGTCAGAATGAATGCCAGTTCCGGGGGTCTGTGCCCGGAGCCCGAAGCCTGAACCTGAATCTGAATCTGAACCTGGACCCGAGCGCGCCGTCGTCAGACGCACAAAACCGTTAATTAATGTATGCCATTTAGCTGGAAAATTGCAAAAGGGAAACACTCTCACAGACACGCACACGGCAACGCAGCGCAGCTAGAGATGGGCGTTTGGAATTGGCAGCGTGAGGAAGCCACGAAGTGTTAATAATATGAAATTTATGCGCCAAAACTCCTTCTTGAAATGCAAAGAGTCTGAGCAGTAGCAAAACATTCGCTTGCAGCTGTGAATAATATTCAATCCTTAGCCATTCCTTCAACTATCGCAAGAGCTAACATTTGTCACGCTGCCATCCCTGGCGCACATGTGCTTTGCCCGGCCCATCATAATGAGCGCCAATTTAGTGCCCTTTTGAAGGGGGGGGGGGAAGGTAGCCACTGGTCTGGGGTTGGCTGCAACGGTAGTTGAGTGGGCGGTAGTCTTTGTCGCCACCGCAAACAAGCAAAGGCAAAAGCCGCAGCAGCAGCAGCAGCAGCAGCGACGGAGGCAGCGACTGCCCAGCAGGTATGCTTGATTAATGCTTTATAACAAGCAGCGCACAAAGCCCCCCACTGAATCCGCAGCAACAAAAGAGAACCCAAACCACGTCCACACCACAGCCCATTGGCATTTGTGTCGCCATCGTTCTTGCATTTTAACATTAATTTAGTGGAATGCTGCAGGAGGCCATAGAAGCTTTTCAGCAGTCGTCATCGTCGTCGACACATGTTAATCCCCCCCAATGTTGTGGCTCTAATTGTTGCCACCCAAAAACACTGGGATTTGGCACTGAGGGAAGGTCCTTTAATTACTCGTACTCTCACTCGTTTCACGATGGTTTCCAATCGATTGGGTTTTGCAGGGGAAATGGCAATGTCCGAGCCACACAAGAAATGCCTTTCACTTAGGGAAACTTTTACTTTACGTGTGATAATTACAATGTTTTAATTTTTAATGAATATTTAACTATTTGCAATTTTGGAATAAAATAAACCTGAGTCTGCTCTGGGCTTTTACTCTTTGGCAGGCGCATTATCCTTCTCCACTTCTTGGCTGCGTCTCACTGATTTCCGCACCGAGTTTCGTATCTTGTCCCTGAAATTATAAAGAATGGGGAAATATACATAAATAAATGGTAAAAATATCAAAATTGAGTCTTAAAAATGTGAAATAAAATCTAAAAGAATATTTAATGCAGCCTTGAGGATTCTTTCTCTACAACCTCAAACCAAATCCCTTCCAAAACGCTTTCCCCGCTTCAGTTCCCCATTCTGTTTGGCGCTCTTTTTTTTTTGTAACTTAATTTAATTAAGAAATTACAAACTCTGAGATCCCCCCCAGCTAGATTATTATTATTTTTACTCCTTCACGCTGCGCATTTATATTTTTTTTTTGCATATATTTCCAAATTCCATTTCTATTTTTGCAGCAGCGCTTTTTGCCCTTGAGTGCTTCCTGTGGCGCTCGTTCGTTCATTAGGCAAAAGCGGAAGAAAGGCAGCGAAGCGGCAAGGAGAAGTTGAAAAAAACGCTAGAGAGAATTTTAGATAGGAAGAGTGGATGGACTAGGAAGTACCTAGGATACAGGGGCAGAGTTAGGGGTTTGAAAAGTGTCTTTTTGCTTGGTTCCACAGTATGCCCTCGTCGACCCTCCCACGACTCGGCTATAGCCAAAGCTAAAGCTAAAATGAAAAGTGAACAAAAAAAAGCAAGAGGAAAGAGTGTGTCTAAAGAGTTGAAAGGTTTATTCACTTTGCCGTCTGCCGCTGAAGCTGGGAGGGGACACATTTTCCTAGCTGAACGTTAAGTAATTATAAGTTGGAGCCCAAAGTTGCAAGTTGGCAGCTGCATATGGCCTAAGACGACAGCCAAGTGTGTGTGCCTGCGTATGCGTAATGTGTGTAAATAATTAAATTCTCAAACAATTGGCCATTGAATAGACAACAAAATGGGGGCAGAGCTCTGTTGACTCTTAGCCTGGAGATTTATTTATTGTCCATGGGAAATGCTTAATCAGCTTTGATTGAATGGCACTTGATGGGAAATATATACACCAATTGAACCACGAACACTGGCCAGGCATTGTTGCTTCTAATCCGTTTTAAGCTCCAACTGAATTTGCATTTTAGTTTTCATTTGGCAGAAAGTGTTTTTCAATTAAATTGTATTTCATTATGCAGCAGATAAAAGCAACAATGAATAAAGTACGAGCACTCCATAGCTATGGTTGCTGGCTTTTTTTCCGGATCAATGTCGGTAAACAAATTTTAATTGGTTTGGATTTTGGACCATTACCATATTCCCGCTCGTATTTGCATGTGAACAAGTTTATGATTTTCCTTGGCAACATTTATATTTAGTCTATGTGTTTTGTTCTCTGCTCAAAACTCTCTTCTGGCAAGTCTGAATGGGCAAAGCTTTTAGTCAGATTGCCAGCATTTACTGCTGGCCATTTGGCAAAGATTTAACCGCAAATCTGTTGAGTAGGAAGTGCATAGCATAGAAGGATGTGTGTTTAAATCACTTGCACTGCAGCTAAAAGAATCTCTATTGCGTCCTAGAAACATGTCTGGAAGAGACTTTAGTGAGCTGAATCTTCAGCAGAATATAGCAGGTATCACCGCTCGGCAATCTGTAGAGTTTCAATCTTGTAATCCCGACTCTCGGCTTACCAGTTCCTTGAGGCTCGTTTCGAGCCAGTATCTTCCATGTCAGCCGCCTCATTTTCAGAATTCTCTTCCGTGCGTGCTGCATCATCCTCTTGCTGCTGTTCCCCGGACTCTTGCTCTTCCCTAGACTCCTGTTTGTCCATGGGCTGTCCTGGACTCTCAACCACTGGACTGGGCTTGGGCTTGGGTCTTGGTGCTTCCTTGCTGAGTGGCGCCAGGCCAAACCATTCGGGCTTGAACTCCTCCAGCGACTCCAGCCGCAGTGCTGCCAACTCCGACCAGCAGTAGGGCAGCTTCTTCTCGGGCACCATGACGACCTTCAGTCGAGCATCCGCTGCCGCCTGCACGCCCTTGATGCTGCCATCGAACACCAGAGTATTGCTGGTGTCCGCCTCGCCCAAACGCGACATGGCAATCAGATAGACATCCGGCTCCGGCTTGGGTCGCTTCAGCTGCGGATCATCCGCACAGATCAGCGTTTCAAAGTGCTCAAAGAACGCTTCCCGTCCGCGTATCTTCTGGCAGTAGAGCTTCTCGCAGCTGGAACTAATCAGCGCCAAGGTTATGCAGCATTTGTAGAGGTGCCGCACGAGGCGCTCCACGCCGTCCATCAGCGGCGGATTGGAGATGAGCTCCGAGGCGCGTTCGTTGACTTGCAGCAGGAACTGCTCCCAGGTGACGGGTATATTGCACTTGCGGACAATCAGCTCCGCCATCTCACCCGTGGCCATGACCCCGATGGGCAGCAGCACCAGCTCGGGCACCTCGCGATTGTAGCTGGCTGCAATGTCGATGACAGCACGGCGATAGACGTTGCGGGTGTCTGCAGTATGGATTGGGATTGGGATTGGGATTAATACCTCCTGGGGCAGTGTTTCAATCACTCACCGAACACCGCACTCTCCAGATCAAAGATGCAGTAGCATATCCTCGGCTGACAGCAGCTGGGCGGACAGCAAATGGGGCAGGGCGGCGGTGGGCGACGGCATCTGTTGCACATTTTGGTGGTGATCAAAATAAGATACGCACTTGGAGGAAATTTTCGGAATTTTCAAACTGAATTTATGGAAGTTGTAACCCAAAATTGACAGCTAAAACTGAGGAGAATTTTGGCAGCAAAAGAGATTTATCGATCTTCCTCCTGCTAGTCCGCTCTAAAACGGTGGCAATCCAAAGTACTGCGGCCTGAACGCCTCCAACGAACGCAGTCTCAGCGTAGCCGGAGCACTCAGCCGTATGGAGAGCAGCGGATCTGGCACGAGTACCACCTGCATGCCGGCGGCCAGGGCGGCCTGCATGCCCAGCAGCGAGAACTCAAAGGCCAAGCAGTTCTCGGGCTTTGCGGGTGGATCCTCGCTGAAGCGAGCGGCAGCCAGCAAGAATATATCCGGCGCGGGCTTGCACTGCTTTACCTCCGAGTCGGAGCTGCCGACAACCGCGTGATGGAAGACCCCGAAGAGCTGCGAGTGGGGACGCACCTTCAGATCGTACAACTCGCGATTGCCGCACGTCTCGATGGCCATGGGCACATTGCAGGACTGCAGATGCCGCAGCAGCCGCTCCACGCCGGGCATCAGACCCACCGAAGACAAATGCTCGCGGCTGTGCAGCTTGTGGAGACGCTGGAACTGCGTGCGGCTGATGGGCAGCTGGAAGCTGTCGATGATGAGGCCCGCCGCCTCCGCTGTGCTTGAGCCCATGCAGCGCAGCTTCAGGTCAAAGCTGTAAGTGTGACCAAAAGGATCAAGGATCTTCTGCACCGCATTCGTGTAGAGTCGCTCGCTGTCGAGCAGCAGGCCGTCCAGCTCAAAGATGCAATGGGTGACAGGCCGAAAGCAGCAGTGCCGCGATGAGGCCTGCGATTCGGACATCTTTTTGGGGAGTTTATTTTGATTCTGTTTTATGCTGTGGAACTTTGAATTTTGATGGATTGTGATGGGTGTGCTGTGTGTCCGTTAGCCAAACTCAAACTTTGAGCACGTGTCGTAGTGGGGCAGACCGAAAAGTTGCGGCTTAAAGTCCGCCATCGAATCAAGCACCTGAGTGGCGCCACGTCGCAGCTGTGCGGGCACTCGGGGATCGGGTATGAGCACCACCTGCATGCCAGCCGCAATGCCCGCCCGCAGTCCGTTGGGCGAGTCCTCGAACACGAGACACTTGCTGGGCTCGGGCGCAGGATGGAAGCGAGAGGCGGCCAGCAGAAAGATGTCCGGCAGTGGCTTGCCCCTGCCCGGCTGCAGCTCTGGATCATTGCCACAGACCACGTGGTGGAGAGCGGGCAAGAGGCTCCTGTGCGGCGTCGACTTCACATCGAAAGCGGCACGCACCGAGCTCGTGGCAATGGCCATGGGTATGCGATGATCGTGCATATGGAGTATAAAGTCCTTGACCCCCGGCATTAGTTTCACGTTCTGAATGCGCCTGAGCACCACAGCGTCGAATATCTTGAGGTACTTCTCGGGGGACAGCGGCAGCTGCAGCTCCGTGACCAACTTTTGAGCAGACTGCAGCGCCGGCATGCCCATGTAGCGCAGCTTCATCTCGTAGGTGTAGCTTTTGCCGAAGGGTTCGACGATCTCGTTTATGGCATCCGTGTAGATGTTTTCGGTGTCTAAGAGAGGGAGGGTGGATTACTAATTACATTCAAGACTCTGAAGCAGAGGCCAGCAGCGATCTCGGGCAGAGCAGTCGACACACGCAGAGCGCTGAAAGCTTCGCGTGGCAGAGAAGGAACGCAGCGGCAGAGAAGCATGAAACGTTTTTGAACCGAGAGCGCAAAGGTGCCAAAGAAAGCTCTCTCCGTTTGTGGCTTTGTGTCCGTTGTTTGTGTTTTTGTTCACAGTAAAGTCCACACATTACATGCCGACCGCTGCTGTAAAGAATGTCGCCTTACCCATAACCGTCCCATCACTGTCGAAAATGATGTGCGTGACGGGCTTGTAGCTGGACTTAGCAGCCATATTGTCCGGTTCTCCTCTCCTCGGACCGCTCTCTGGCCATCCACTACGACATGCTACAAGGCTCAGACTTAGGTAATTTGAAAATTAAATGTTGAATGCTATAGCAAAGATGCCTAACCTCGGCTGATCAAAGCCTTTGCCCGTTTCTCAAAGGATTTAATTAAACAATTTAGACATTTGCCGACGCCTCCTCGTCTCTCCACCGCGCTTCGCATACTTTGGCAACTTTTTGGGAATTTCCACCCACTCTTCGTGCTGGGAGTTGCACAAGTTGCAGCCAGCTGTTGCAAAAGAGTCGAGTTGGGCTGCGTGCAGGGTTCAGCTGTCATTTCGTTGGCGCCTCCTCGGTGGAGGGTTCGTTGCATTTTTATATATTTGACTAAGTCTGATGCATGCGGCGCACGCTTGCAACGGGTTCCTTGGTCTCCTGCCTTCCGCATGTTGTTACAAACTTGCGTAATTGATTAAGCAGTTGCCAGCCATGCCGCAAGACGCAAGTTGCGGCAACGCGTCGCCGAAACTTTGGCTTAGCCAATACGTGCCATCGGATTGGGGTATGGAGCGGTGTGTGGTGGCGGGGTCAGCATGTGGCAAACTTTGTTGCATTTGGGCGCTGCGGCGGATGCGGTGTGAAAGGTGAATGCTTCGCGCTGCTTGATCCGTGGTTTTGGGTGTTTGGGTTTTACTTGTGTCGCGAACGTTTAGCGGAAATTGAAAGCTTATGATATGCGGACATTTGGGGAAGTTCAGGCAGGCAGGTAATCACATGTTTAAGTGCGTTTGTATGCACAGAAAGCAGATAGAAAGTCGAAAAACGTTTCTTGCTTCTCTGCCGCTACGGCAGCAGAGCAACGGATCTTCATGGAATGAGTGTAAGCGAGAGAGAGCGAGCTTCTTTGGCCCTTTGCTCTCTGCTCAAAAACGTTTCTTGCTTCTCTGCCGCTACGGCAGCAGAGCAACGGATCTTCATGGAATGCGTGTAAGCGAGAGAGAGCGAGCTTCTTTGGCCCTTTGCTCTATGCTCAAAAACGTTTCTTGCTTCTCTGCCGCTACGGCAGCAGAGCAACGGATCTTCATGGAAGGAGTGCAAGCGAGAGAGAGCGAGCTTCTTTGGCCCTTGCTCTCTGCTCAAAAACGTTTCTTGCTTCTCTGCCGAAGTTCTTTCTCTGCCGCTGCTGCGGTTCTCCGTGCGAAAGCCACACGAAGCTTTTACGCGCTGAGCGTGTGCCGACTGCGCTGCCCGAGATCAAGCCTGTGCATTAAACCCACAAGCAAATGCAACTTAAGCCAATAAGCCCCACAATATACGCTGAAAAGCGCACTGAAAATGCGCAGCTCTTCATACTGACCGCATTGTCTATCGAGTCGCGTCGCGTCGTTCCAAGTGCAGTTTGGATTCCATTTGAAGTGTGGCCACTTTTATTACCTTTTATTGGCACTCACTTCGCTGCTCCTCTCTCTCTCTCTCTCTCTTTTGTTGCAGTCAAAACCATTGACCGTAACGCATTAATGTCCTGTGGGGCCCGCCGAAATCGAAGTCCAACTTCTGGCAATCGAATCGATTTGCTTGCTTGGCTGAATGGTTGGGTGGATCCCATCGAATGCCCAACTGGTTGGCTGCGCTTTCATATTTTATGGACCAAAGTCCAACTTTAATTGGAACAATACCAATAAATGCCAAATGCAGAGACAGCGAGAGAGAGCCAAAAAGTTTGATGTGCATTGACCGGGATACGCTGCTTAAGGGGAAACAGATGCAGACACAGACACGGCAGAGGCAGAGCGGCGCAGCCACAGCGACCACGAGGATAACAACGGCTTTTGGGCGCAAGTTTGCGGTTACGGGGAGACAGTAGACCCCCCCCACACCCTGTCGACTGTCGTAGACAACGCGGCGACCAGTTAACAATTCAATGAACGCAATTACCGCGCGGCCAGCACACAGATTGAGGCTCTCCGAGTCCTGCCACACGTTGCCAGGACAGCGATTAGAGGCTGTGCATTCGAAATTAAACGTTTACAACATATTGTTGTTGGCTGTTGTCCCTTGTGGCTGGGCAAAATGGTTGGAAAAAAAGACAAAACGAGTCTCCCTCACGGCCATAAATGCTGGGCGCCCACCAAAATGGTTTCCTGCATAATTTATGCGCACAATTCTCCAACCAACTCATTTAGCCCCACAACAGCTGACACACGGACGCCATACAGCCGCTACAAATACTCCACACAGGACAGCCGCCCGTCTGGGTGTTCGTTCGATTAATTAAAATGTATTTTATTGACTGAAAGACGACGTAGTGGGAATGAATGTGATTGCGCACGTAAATTGATTTAGCTGATTTGGCATTTTGCAACGAGTCAATAAGAAATTGAATGGAGAAAGAAACAAGCAAAGGAAAACCTTAAAGTTCGACTAGCGTCGCTACCGTGGCGGCAGCACTGTTAACAGCACAGCGTAACAGTCTGTTCCCACTGTTAACAGCACAGCGTAACAGTCTGTTCCCACATTTAACAGCGCAGCTTAACAGCCTGTTTCTGCTAACAGCACCCGTCTACAGTGCTGGTGGCGCTCTCCGGCAGCTCTCTGAGAGTGGTCTCGCGCTCGCTCTCTCGATCCACGCGGCTCCCGAGCGCAAGCTCGAGTAAAGTGACGCTCGGCCACCAGCCACCACCCCCGCCGCGCAGCTCAACAGTGCCTGAAATCCATCCTCCTACAAACATAATCAATTCCCTGGACCCAAACCTAACCCAAAATTCCATGCGGAACGACTTCGACCCTCTGGGCCACCGCAAAGGAATACCAAATTGAATAAATAGTATAATCTCCCAAAGAGTAACCCAATAGCCGCTGGCCATCTCACCATTGAGCAACTCCTTTGGCACTCAATAAATGTTATCCGACGGCAGGCTCAAATGTCAGCCACATATTCCCTCAATCATCAAGGACTTCACTCCACTCGCTGTGTCTCTTCCTTGAGCGATTTCCCCAAGGGTCTGCAGCTGCAACAATGTGTCCCGGAAAACGGTTGGGGAGGCTGCCAAAACATGGGCACAAAGTCCAATTTGTTTGTAATGGCATTACTTTGTTTACGAAACAAATTTTGTATGCATAGCGAGTAGTCCTAGGACTCGCCTGTGTGCTCCTTGGGCTCCTGCCACATCACTTGCCCCATCTACGGAGGTGACCCCTGCAACAAACGATGCAAAAACCCAACTCGCAAACTCCGCCGCGGGTGGAAACGAAAACAAAAACAAGAGAAACACAGCCAGAAAAATGCCAAATAAAATATATGTAAATATGTATGTGAAAATGTAGAAATGTATGTAAATATGTACGGGCATATGTACGACTTCTAAAATCGTTGTACCATAAAATTTCCCCAATGGACGCTGCTGTGAGTTGTCTTCATTCTACGCTCTCCTTTCTCCGTTCTGCCTTTTCGCTGTTTAATTTTACAATTGTCCTTTTTTCTTTATTCCTGACCAGGGACTCGGCGTGGGAGCGGGCACGAAGCGATATCTGGGAGCGTGTGTCTGCCGAATGGCTGTCCAGGGGCATGAGGTTTATCTATGCGCATCCGTTCCGACTGCGGTTTTCTGATTTATGCTTCCTTCTGTGGGCCAGGACATTTGTTTTATTTGTAAACACAAGAAAAGGCGGCTAGGAAAAGCGGTGGAAGGAAGGGAAGTAGTAGTCAAAGTTTGTTAACAAATTAGATTGGAAGTTTGGAAAATGTTTGATCTATGATCATAATACTCCAAGAAGGGAGTGCGGCTCTTCAAACCTTCCAAACCAAAATATAAACTCAAATGTTTGGTGCCACCGAAAACATTTTACATTTTATTGAGAACCTTTCCAAACCAACCTTTAGTCAGGGTCATTAAAGCATTACCTGGAACCAATCTTCCAGAAAATGTTTTCTTCAGCAAAGTATTTCCCTGCCCTAAGTGTCTGGCGGACACGCTTCCTGTGGTATTTTGATCATTTTGCTCAAAACAATGCCAGATCTGCGAGCCAAAGTCTGAGCTGTAAAAATAACATCCGATGGAGGCAGACGAAGGCGGGTTTGAATGGTAGCCCAATCTGAAATATAAATATTGGAGCTATAAATAAATAAATATCAATTATAATTTAATCACTCACGAAAGCTAAAGACATTGCTGGCGTCGAAGCACATGTAGCGTATGGCAAACGTGTCATAGTCCGTGTCCAGCACGTAGATTTGAATGCCCTCAGGAAAGGCTGAGCAAAGGAATGTTGAAGTTATTGAAAATTAAATGAAATTATTGCCTTTTCCTACCACTGTTTTTGGTCATTAAATCGTATCTGCCGCGTGCTGCGTCCACATGTTTCAACTCCTCATTTCTGATCTTCAACGTTTCGGTGCTGTAAAGAGAACATTCCACGGATAATATTCCACTCTTTTTTGGAGTCCTTCATTGGCTTACTTGGTGCTCAGCTCTGAGGCTCTGATGAAGTAGTGCTTATCATTTTTTTTCTTAAAATCCACCGACTGACATTTGGGCACACGTTTCGAGAAACTTGGATAAACGGAATAGGTGTACCACTTGCCCAAGAACCTATCGATATCAAAATCCGCCACAGCTGTCATATTTGTGGAACAAGGGCCTTCGAGGGCGATGATAGCCAGGGAGGATGAAAAAAGCAAGGGAAAACTATTGCAAGAAAATGATTTTTA
Source organism: Drosophila guanche (assembly GCF_900245975.1). NCBI lineage: Eukaryota > Metazoa > Arthropoda > Insecta > Diptera > Drosophilidae > Drosophila > Drosophila guanche. Next base: position 7,791,429 of record NW_022995746.1, read on the forward strand.
GAGCTATTCAGTGGGTTCTGTTGAACACTTACACGAAGAGCTGCAGCGTGATCATGTTGCAGCGGTTTCGTTCGGAATGAATTGGAATAAAATGCAATTGAGGGAACTGACGAAAACGATTGGTAAAGCAAGGAGCGGAACTAAAGGCAATTCCAAAGTGGATTTATACAGTTTTGAGCTCTTAGCTTAGGCAACTAAAATCCCTCTCAAACCTCTCGCATCTTTTCCATAACCGAAACTATGTTTTATTTCATGCATTAACAATTAATTTTAATATTCAACATAACACTTGTCTATACAACTACTCACGTCCGTATGTATGTATATAAAATATTTATGTACACATTACATTTAAGAACTCGTAAAGTTCATAAAAATATTGTAGAGACGCATGTAGAAGCGTCGCAGCCATTCTCATGCCTTCTCAATGGCATTTGGCAGCACAGTGCCAACAAATTCATCGATCGGATCGCCAACAGTCAAATCCTCAGCGCCAAAGTCCGTGCCATTTGAGTCCAATTTGGGGCAATTGCTCTGCTGTGTGTCAATGAAGAAGGATTCCGAGATTTTGTTATCAGCTAAGATTTCTTTGGCTGCGGCAATGGTCGCTGCTGTGGGTTCACGCTCACGGGTTAAGATCCAAGCGAATTCTGAATGGAAGGGAAGGGTTCGATATTTGTTAGTTATTCTATTTGGAATATGCCAGAAAGATAACAAGTGACAAAGTGTTGAGCACATGCCAAATAGGAGGAGTCAACGCTTGGCATAATAATTTTCCAGTTGACTTCCTCGTTTACTCACTGATATTAGCCAGAGATATCACGTTCGTGCAGCTGTAGACAACGGAAAACGACTCATAGTCGGTGCCCAGTACCATATAGTTGGGCTTTGTAGTTTGCTCTACAAATTTGGGTGAAAATATATCAAATTTGGATTATCAATGCGGAAGAGCTTCACTTACGTCCTGGGAAAAAGGCCACAGCCAGTCGTGCGGGGCCTAGAACCTTCGCAGTGCCACTTATGCTCGAGGGGTTGCCAGTGCTGCATAAATTATGCATAATTAGTATTGGGCAACACAGCTTTTGTCTCAACTCACAGTCGATTGATGCCGCCATTCACCACGGACAGCGTTTCATTGTTAATGATCGAGTAGTTGGCGTAGATGCACTTCTTGCCAATTTCAAATGCAAATGGATATTTGCTATACTCATACCAGATGCCCAAGTACTGCAAGGAGTTGTGGAATATTAACAGAGTTCAAATATAAACGAGAAGGGCGTGTGAGACGCTTCTTACGCGTCACAACTTTTACACCCGGAACTCAGTACTACAGTACTACGCTCAACACGACGGACGGACAGACGGACGGACAGTAACACATGGCTCAATCGACTCGGCTTTTGAAGCTGATCAAGAATATATACACTTTGTGGGGTCGGAAACGTTTCCTTCTGTGCGTTACATACAACCGTTATTCCCCACAAATACAATGTACCCTATTGACTCTTCGAGTACCGGGTATAATTAATTCCCATGGAATTTTTGCTTTGTCACAACAGGTGTTTCGGTATCTTCAAACACCTTGTGTTTGTGTTTATCAAACAGTGTTTTCGCGTGATTAAACAGTAGCAACTTATCAATAATATTTATCTTATCTTTTTGTCTTTTCGTTCTGTGGAAAAACTCGACGCAACTTTATTCTGCGGCATGACTATCACTTTCATTATTGTTATCAATTATCAACATTAATTCATAAATTTTTACAATTCCAAAAGGATCTTCTTTTTATTTTTTGATAACAAAAAGTCTTGTAGTCTCTCTAATCTCTAAAAATGCCCCACCAGTGACCCCCTATGCACATCGAACATAAACCAAAACAAAAACACTCACCGCTTCCACATCGAAGTCTTCCATTACTTTGACCTCCGGACACTTTCCCGGAAAGGGAACTTGAGCGTGCGCCAACAAAACTTCATTGCCGGCCAGCAGTCCGATGAGCAGCAACAAATGTAAGCTGTGAGCGTGATGAAGCGACATGTAAATAACTGCAAACTGGCGACTGGTAAACAATTAGGAGACATACCCCGAACGTTGCTGAATCATTTCAATAGATTTTTCTAGTTAGCGCCGTTCTACTTCTAGCTTTGAACTGGAGCGCGAGTGCAGCTGCAATTCACCTTTATATGTGCTTGTGGGCAGAGCTTTGGGCTTCGGGTAGGTCGCTGCTGGGCAGGCAGGTAGACGGACGAACGCATGGGCGGATGAGAGCTTTTGCCGATTGCGCCGACGCTGCTTGACAATGTAAACAAAAGTGCAACGCAGACGATCCGGCATAGAGAGAGAGAGAGAGAGAGTGGAAGAGAGAGGCTAAGTGTGTTTGTGTGCTCTCGTTACACTCTCTGAGCGCTTATAATTTACATGCAAATGTAAATATGTATGTAAATATGTATGTTTGCATGCATAGAACACTTTTTGCTATAATTGTGTCTAGATAAGGGCTTCCGCGTGTTGCGGAATTGTCAGCGAACGAGTGGAGTAGTTCAATGTCCTCAAATATGGTTAATCGCATGTGCCATGCTTTTATTCTTAACGAGAAGGGACGTGTGAGACGCTTCTTACCCGTCACAACTTTTACACCCCGCACTCAGTACTACATCTGCACCTTAGCGGTGTTTTGTCAAATTTTACATTTTTTCTTCACCTGTCATCTACATCTACAACACTTCTCACGCCAACACGCTTTGATCTTAAACGTGTCGGTGCTGTAAAGAGAATTTCGGATAATTTTCCACTCTTTTTTGGAGTCTTTCACTGGCTTACTTGGTGCTCAGCTCTGAGGCTCTTATGGAGTAGTGTTGCTCATTCGCTGGTAAACGAAGGAGCAAAACTAAAGGCAATTCCAAGGTGGATTTGTACAACTTTTTAAAGTCTTTCTACTGTCACAAGTCTTAGTTTATATCAAAAGACAAACATCTTTTCCATAACCGAAATTATGTTTTATTTCATGCATTAACAATTCATTGTGAACTTCTACATAACATTTGTCTATACAACTACACATGTACATGTAAAATATTTATGTAAAATATTGTAGAGACGCATGTAGAAGCTTCGCAGCCATACTCATCCCTTCTCAATGCCACTTTATTCCAATTTGGGGCAGTTGCTCTGCTGTGTCTCGATGAGTGGGGATTGCGAGATTTTGTTATCAGCCAAGATTTGTTTGGCTGCGGCAATGGTCGCTGCTGTGGGTTCACGCTCACGGGTTAAGATCCAAGCGAATTCTGAATGGAATGAATGGAATGCCATAAGGTTAACATGCATAATGCCAAATGGGTGGTGGTTACTGGTTACTCACTGATATTAGTCAGAGATGCCACGTTAGTGCAGCTGTAGACAACGGAAAACGACTCGTAGTCGGTGCCCAGTACCAGATAGTTGGCTTTTGTCGTTTGCTCTACAATTTTGCGAGATAATATACATCAAATTTGGATTATCAATGCGGTAGAGCTTCACTTACGTCCTGGATAAAAGGCCACAGCCAGTCGTGCGGGGCCTAGAACCTTCGCTGTGCCACTTATGCTCGAGGGGTTGCCAGTGCTGCATAAATTATGCATAATTAGTATTGGGCAACACATATTTCTAACCAACTTACAGTCGATTGATGCCGCCATTCACTACGGACAGCGTTTCACTGTCAATGATCGAGTAGTTGGCGTAGATGCACTTCTTGCCAGTTTCAAATGAAAATGGATATTTGCTATACTCATACCAGATGCCCAAGTACTGCAAGGAGTTGTGGAACATTAACAGAGTTCAAGCTTTGCCACAACAGGTGTTCCGGTGTCTTGTGGAGTGCTTTGTGTTTGTGTTTATCAAATAGTTAGTAACTACTTATCTTTGTGCTCTGCAGAAACACACGAAGCAACTTTGTTCTGCGGCCTGACTATCACTTTCATTATTGTTATCAATTATCGACATTATTGTACAGCTCCTAACTTATACTTTGCAGCACCTTTCGCACCCTCTCCAGCCCGCAACAAACATAAACAAACAAGAAACGAAAGCAAAACCAATACAAAAACACTCACCGCCTCCACATCGAAGTCTTCCATTACTTTGACCTCCGGACACTGTCCGGGAAAGGGAACCTGAGCGTGCGCCAACAAAACTCCACTGCCGGCCAGCAGTGCGATGAGCAGCAAGAAATGCAAGCTGTGAGCGTGATGAAGCGACATGTAAATAACTGCAAACTGGCGACTGGTAAACAATTAAGAGACATACCCCGAACGTTGCTGAATCATTTAGGTAGATTTTTTGTAGTTAGCGCTGCAGAAAATAAACGAATTTCTGTTCTACTTCTAGCTTAGAACTGGAGCGCTAGTGCAGCTGAGATTCACCTTTATATGTGCTTGTGGGCAGAGCTTTGGCCGAGCAGGCAAATAGCCAGACGAAATCACGCACTCTGTGCGATAATTGTGGCTAGATAAGGGCTTCCGCCTGATGCTTGCAAGTCAATTGCCAGCGATCAAGTGGAGTAGTTCAATGTCCCCAAATATGGTTAGTCGCAAATGTGTCACAATGTGCCATGCTTTTATTCTAAATTGTTGTGTTGATTTTGTATTAGTCACTATTCATAGACATCACAATCGAACTGCTTGGCATCCATCATGTCCACGACTTCAATTTCCTGCTTGATGAGCGCATTCTGAGCGGCCAAAATGTGCTTGCCCGGCGGCTTGCAGTGCCGCGTCATGATCCAAGCGCCAACTAAGGAAAGTAAAGGAACATTTCAGATGGGAATAGCTCTGAGATTTAACATTACTCACGGTAGTGGCCCTTTCTGTGCGCAATGCAGGTGAGCATGACCACATAGGAGTCATATTCCACAGCCACGGGAAACATGGTAAAGCGATGTGGGCGAGTGGCTGCAGAGGGAAGCTTGAAAATCTCTGCAGATTTGTGGATTTGTAGACTTACGTATAGGTTTCCTATGCGGCGGATTATCATAGGCTGTAAGGAGAATTTTTCGAATTTTTCGAATATTTTTCACTATTTATTTAACTATTTTTCCGGCACTCACTGCTATTGCGCCGCTTGACTTCGATGCCTCCAGTGCTATCCACATAGCGTATAACAGTCGAGCGAGTCATCACCTTTTTGGCAACTCTTTGAAACATAATTTGAATATGACTAATTTATTGTCCATGTGCTGCCTCACCTATTGTCCAGCAGCAGCTCAAACTCATAGTAGCGTCCACTATGCCGTTGATAGAGAAAATGCTGACACTCCAGCTGCGGTTCATCGTCGAATGGGTAGTGGGATTGCACATACCAAACGCCCAGAAACTAGTGGAACAAGAAATCATGACTAAAGCGCGCCTAAAGGGTATTTAAGTGCCAGCTTCTGACCTTATCTAAATCAAATTTCTCGACAGGATTCATTACGGGACACGCGCCTGGGTACAGGTCCAAGCCAGTAACCTTCTCCCACAGAAATACGAGTAAAATGAATAAAAAGTTTTCCTTTAGCTCCATTTCTAGCTAAATCTCTTGCCCAACTGCAACTTGTCTTGGATATTTTTGATTTCCCATAATAATTACATTTTCTCCGCTTGATTTTCCATTACACTTTTTGCGCCCACTCCAGCGAAAGCTTCGGCCCTCGCGTGTGGATTGCATTCGCGTGGCGCCCTCCACTGGATACAATCCACCTGCGCGGACAGTGGCGCCATCTGTTGAGTGCTTTGCCATTGTTGCTTGATTTTTGTGTGTTTTTTGTCTGGTCAGAATCTGTGCGAGATTTTTGCGGTTCTTTTTGCTGGGAAGACGAGCAATGACATTCCCCCGCAAATTATTATTAAATTAATTAAATGTAAACCACAAATTGAGTTAAAGCAAAGGACAGCAAAGGCAGAACAGAGAGAGGAAGTACCATGTGGAAGAGAGAGAGAGAGAGAGAGAGAGGGAAGAGACCCAGTGCCTGTGCAGTTGATGTATGGAGGGTTTTTGTGGCAGGTGGGATTGAAGAGTTTGCCATCACAGAACGCTTTAGGATCAAGGGGAAACAGTTCAAAAAATGCTCTAAAAATTAGAATTGCAAATTAAAATTGTTCAGAAATTGAGCAAATTGAGCCTCTAAACTATTACATTTCCCAAAGGAACTCTTCGATCCCCCTGCGTTCGAATACATATTCATATTTTCAGACATATGTACAACCGCATAACTAGCGCAGATTTTGAATGGGCAGCCAACTATTTGGAAAAGCGAATTCATAGCGCATTTCCCTCGGTCTACCCCGCGGGGTCGTGGAATGAAAGGATTGGCGCTGCCCCATGGATGGATGGATGGATGGAATGGAATGGCTGCTTGTTGTCGTTTGTGTGGCATGCAGCGTGCAGCGTGCAGCGTGTAGTAATTAAATTTAAAATATGTACCGCACATTTACCGGACATCTGAGCCTTCAAAACAGGTGGCACTGCCTGTGGGTGGGCGCGGGCAAGGGATAATTTGATCAAAGGCAAACCATAAGCCAGTCGGCAAACGGGTAGCCTGATACGCAGAGCCAGAGAGCCGGCTGTGGGTTATTAAAGGCCCTGAGTGCAGCTTTTTGGGCACATTTATGCTCCAGGTCCCCAGACAGTGGCGTCGTCCTTAAAGGGTATTTGCACAGATAATTCTTCGCATCCTGAATCGTATTTAAATGCGACATTAAATATGTTAAGTATGTAGTTTAAATATACATTTGTATGCCCGATGAGCCTATTATTTATTGCGGCAGTTCCCTCCTGTGGCCCCTGTCACTGTGGTGCGTAAACCGCAGAACCGAAGAGATTGCCATGTGAGATGAGAGCGTGAGGCAGAACATCGAGTATTGGGTCGAAAATAAAGGTAAATCCTTTGAGGGATGTGTTGGTAATTTGTAAGGGAAGGAATGCATTTTTATAGATTTTTTTGGAGGTGATGATAAAAATATTCAACCAAAAAGGAGAATAGTTTTGCATGAAAACTGCACTGAAAAAACCAACAAAATTGCATTAAAAGTCTTGGAATATCTCTTATAAATCCTTATGCAATTACTCACAACTCCTCGAGAAAGTCCTCGCACCACTCACGAGCTGTCGTGTCGTGTCACGTTTGCACATCCATTAAAAATCTCTCTCTCTGCACACAATTCAATCATTTTTGCGATTTTAAGTGCTCGAATATTTTGCGGTTACTCATTCGCTTTATGGGCAATGTATTTTGTTCAATGTAATTTGATTTCAGCAAAAAATCAGAGCACCAGAGTGCTGGACATCCTGGCCACAGGACAGCTCATGGGAGAGCGCGTGTGTGGCTATTTAATTAAGTGGCTACCTTTAAAACCTGCCACCAAAATTGAATTAATTTCGATTATTATTGTAGTGCCATTTGGGTTTATTTGGGTGCACTGCACCCACTGTCTGCGGCAATCAACAGATGACATAAAAAAGGACCGGGAATGATAACACTAAACTGTCGGCTAAATAACATCCGAGTGGAGGAAAGCAATAGCCACAGGAGCAGCAGGAGGCGGCACTTGCAACATCAAGCAACCCAAGCGAACTTGTGGGAGTGGGGAAGGGAAAGGGAAAGGGAAAGAGCTTCCCAGAATGCGTGGGAATTGCAAAACATGACGCAATTTGTGCTTGCCTTTGTTCTCGTTTGCCTGCCCCCTTTTTGCATGCCATTCTCCTAGGATATTACGAGCTGTTTCTCTTCTTTTGCATTGGCAACAGAGCTGAGTGAAACGGGCATGCAGCAGTGGAAGGCATGAGGAGCAGATGACAGCGCTGAGAGAGAGCTTTAATTGAAGAGAGAGCATCAATCTGCGAGAGCGTCAAGTTACTTCGTTTTATGTGATCAAAGGAACAACAAACATTTGCGATAATTGCACTTAGTTCAAAAGCAAAGCCAACGAGAGCCAATGTTAAAATAATAAACCAATCGAATAACATAAACATCCAACCCCAGGGATCACCTTCAGTTATTGTCGTCGCCATTCCGTTAAAGTAAACATAAACATTTTGGACATTTGATTCCCCTTCCCTTTACGCTGATATTGCATTACGTGCACCCGTGCTGTTTACGCAGGTGCTCGATAGACGCAGAGGGCAAGAGAGCGCGTGGGAGAGAGAGCAAGGAAGAGAGCGCGTGGGACAGAGCGCGAGAGGCAGCGCGCAGCTTTCAGTGCTGCTTGCGGTACACGCTTTGGGATCAGTGTGTGTGCGTGGGTGTATGTGTGGCTCTATCGAGCTTGCACTTCTGTGAAGATCTGCAGCAAGAGACAGTCGGAAAGTGTGAGCTAAGCTTGAAGGAGTATTGGAGATTGAGTAATAAGACAAATAAAACCTTTGGCTGTTCGCTGGAGTTTTTGTGAATATTTTAGACGGCGAAGATCTGCGAACTGTAAGTACAATATTGCATGCAAGTTGAAGTCTGTTAGGAAAGTACCTAAACCTAAACCGAGTCTGCACCGAAAATAGTTCTGACATGTCCACATTCCTGTCCAAATTTTCTTACTTCTATTCATCAAAAATTCTACCTGCCACCTGATAAAAGTCATTCACAGTCAGTCATGGCCAAAGTTTTTTCTATTCCACATTTTATTTTGATATTGCCATCCTGGACAAATTTATTTATTTAGCACATTGTTTCTCGCACTCCTCCCCCCCCCCACACACGCATCAGTTGGCTCCAAACTGAAAGCAGAACAAGCAAAGCAAAGGAAAGAGCAATAACCACTTGGGGCAGACAACAAAGGGCGACAGGGGGGAGGGGAGGAGGGAGCGAGCCCTCGAAGAGTATTTTGATTTGTGAAATGCTCGAAAGTATTGTCGTTTTTTTCGGTGCTGGCTGTGCTAGAAACTTCTTAAATTTTTTATGGCGCATAACCTGTCTGGCACACATGTGCAAGCTCGCTCCTCCCTGTGCAGCGTACCACCCGCAAGCCAGTTTCCTGCAAAGGCTCAAAGTTACACGACGAAGACGTTGGGGCCTGGTTGGCAACGCTTATTGCATTATCCTCGGCTAGAGACAGGACCCAGAGTGTGGGAGCCAGCCCCAGAGTCGTGTGCGTGCCCAGCTGGTTCTAGGGGAATGGGGGATTGGATATGGCAGAGGCAGAGGCAGGAACAGGGACAGGAAGATATATCCGCGCCAACTGCCGCAGCTGATGCCACTTTTGGCTCGTGGCAGCCGCGAGCTGTTTGCCTGCTTGTTGTTGTTATGCCGGTTAGGGCGTTGGGAAAGGGATATCCAGGGTGGAAGCCACCAAACTGTGAGGCAAATCATATTACTCGTGGGAGAACACAACGAAGATTTTGTATGCTCTGCAGGGAGATCTTTGAGAGCACTCTTTGGAGAGATCTTTGAGATCTTTCCTAATAGATAATCACTTGGAAATATTTTGAACATTTTTAAACAATTTCTCCCTAAAGTTTCCTTTGTTTATGTTTGCGCCCAACATCCGCCCAATATCCCCGGCTCTAGAGAGTGCCTGAAAAATATGAAAATTGGCACGACTTTGGCTTCAGCGCCCCCCCACCCTCACCCACGCACCTTATGCAGCCTCCCATTTGGCTGCCAAGAAATGTTAATACCGAAAAAAGCGAACCATTTGCCGCAATGAAAATCGCGTAAATTTCATACTGATTGTAAGTGTCGCCTCGCCGTTTTCTTGACGCTGCCACAGAAGCGCAGAAAGCTGGACGAAGGAACTAGAAATGGGAGATGGCAAAGGACACAAATGGAGGCTAGCAGAGAGATGGAGCTGGAGATTGCTGTACGAGTTGTAGACGGACGGAACTGCCATTCCGCCGTCTGTTTTCTCCCCTTCCTGTTTGGGCCAAAACTCTGGTGTTTGGCTGTCGCCTGCAGATTGTCAGCATTGTCACAATTGCAATTTTAAGGATGGAACGGGCCGTGACATGGTATGAGATTCGCTGATTTGGTTTGCCATTTCAGCAGAGGGGAGGCCGGGCAGCAGCAGCAGCAGCATTTGCAACATTTTTGCGGGCATTTACCATAAGTATCCGAGCCAAGAACGTCATTCGATGAGAGCGTTAATAGGCGACCGAGACGACGCGACGCGACGCGACGCGACCAATACGCGTACCAGCTGCTAAATCTTTCAAATTACAAAAGTTTTTCTTGTGCACATTTGGCGGACTTTCTATGGGTTTCCCTTCTGTTTTTTGTGGTGTTCTATGTTGTACATATCCTGGGGGGGTGTTTACAGCTTGGGTTGTGTACAAAGGGTTGCTGCAGGAACAAGAGTGAATCATGTCATAATTTGATAAAGACCAAAGCGTGCAATGTTTCACTTCAATTGATAAATTAAGCAACGAATCTTGGGGCAATCCGCTATGTTAAGCGTAACAGCAGCTGTAGCGTGGCAACAGAATGTTAGCATTGCAGCCCGAACGGTCTGTTAACAGACTGTTAGCGTTGCATGTACGCGCACTGTTAGCACTACAGCCGGAACAGTCTGTTAACTCTCCAACTACGCTGCTTCTCGCTCTGCCGCCGACGCTCGCTCTCTCCCGACGATGCTCGCTCTCTGGCTACGATCCACGCGGCGCTCAGGCAGCATAAGCTTGTAGGCTAATGGGACTCCAATTCCACCCCCGTTGTAACCGGACAGCTACATAGGCACATACTTTTTGGCTGCGCTCATCCTAGGGCCAAGTACAGCTTTTAGATGTGCCTCTCCTCTATCCATGTACCGCTATTCTCTTTCATATGCTTGGAAGTATTTCTCCTCTCCTACCAGCCCTGCCAAATGCTGCTTTCTGTCCCTGTCTCTGTCTCTCTTTTCGCTGGATAATGTTTGTTTGACTTCTGTCGAAGTCTGATTAAAAAATAATTTCGCAAAAATATTGAATCACGTCGCGCAGCCGAGTCAAAATGGAACATTTCTTGTTCGGAATTGGAAGACGGATGGCATTTTTTTGATGGCCGAGAATCAAGTTTGTTTTTACGTGCCATGTACGCGGCGCGTCCTTCTCCTTCTCCTTCTCCTGGTCTTGTGGCCCTTCCTAGAACGTGGCAGACTTGGGCCTGGGGGATGTCAAAGGTCGGTCGCAGCTGCTGCAAATGGCTGGTGCTTTGGCGAAATGAGCGACCCCCACACAGCTCTGCGCTCGCTCTTCTCTCACTTTTGGCTATGAGAAATCGCTCGTCATTATCGACGCCTGCGAAAATCCGCCAGCTCAGACACACACACTGACAGTCTCCTCCCCCACTCTACCTACACAAAAGCGCCATAAATTATGTTAGTCCTACATACATGCATATAGACATCTGGAGCTGTGAAAAATCGTGCCCCAAAAACTTTGACCCAAACCTCACACCCGAGCGACGACACGGAGAGAAGTCGCAACTTATTGAAAATCACTTAGACACACATGTGACGCCCGCTCTCTCTCTCTCTCTCTCCCTCTCCCACCAGTTCGTGAGCAAATTAAACTAGAAGAGAGATGGGAGCTGGAGATGGGAGCTGGAGATGGGAGCTGAAAACTAAAGGAATTTCTGGGATATAATTTATGTTTTTGGGTTTTGCAGGCCTTTCCCCGAAAGGTTTTAGCGCAGAAAGTAAACAAATTTAGCTGGCCCCCAAAGACTGCACTTGATAAACGGTCGCAGGGCTGGACCACAACCAAGAATTGTGTAGACAGAGCCCCAAAAGGCAGCTTAATAGACATGACCACTGGCTAAGACTGTCCGCCAGCATGTGACGACAAACTCATAATTTATGGCCACATATCCCGGCCAGACGCCCAGTAGGCTATCTCTTCCTGGGCTTAGTCTGTGCGCTGTCTGGGCTGGGGCACTGGCACTGGCACTGTCAGAGTCGTCTGTAATTGTTTTCCTAATGGAACAGAGAGAGACCCCAAAAACATGACCGCACTTAAGTTGTCATTGGCGCAAGGAGGGCGTGGACAAATTTATGAGCAACGCCACAAAGGGAGCTAATCAGAAATGGGAAATAAGACTGAACCGAACAGCAACCAAAAACAAGGCGCAACTTTCAGCTTTTCATCAAATATAAATCTGCACCGGAAAACTATCTGTGGTGCAATTATCGATTGTCCGTTATCGATAGGTATTGACACACTCGTGACAGCACAAAGCTCCGTCTCTGGTTTGCCACCAAATTGAATTCTGTTTTACTTTTAGGCCCCGAACATCCAGCAAAAGTCTACAAAATGTTTCTCGATTTTAACGGCAATCCCATAGACGTGACACCCGATAATGTGCAGGGCTATGAATACGATAAGGTAAGTAAGTGCACAAAATGGCAAGCAGTTTGCTAACTTGTTTATTTTTGTGCTGCTGAAGCACGGCATAATGCTGCTGACCTCGTCGGAAACTGAGGCTTATCTGCCACCCAACTGGCATGGCACCATCTATGGCACCATGGAAATGCTCATCAACTACCGCGACAACTTCGATGTGAGTTTCGCAAAGAGATTCCCAGCAAAGTTGTATCTTTTATTCCAATGTACAATTTCCCCACAGACCGATTCTGATCTGCTGAAATTCCACGCCTTGCCGGCCTACGAGCCGGAGCTAGTTTGCTGCAGGAATGTTGTCGTCGAGGTGACGGTGATGCCCGCCGGCCAGAGCCTGCACAGCGATGCAGAGTTTGCTGTGTACATAGTGCACCTCTTCAAGTCCGTTACCAATCCTGATGGCACCGAAACCATCGAGGCGAACACCAACTCGCTGCTCAGCAAGGAGATTGGCACGGAGCTGAAGTTCTGCCCACACGATAATCACTTTCAAATGCGCCTCATGCAGGAGGGCATCGATGTAGTCTACTTGGATGACAAGATCTACAGGAACGGCTCTATCTACGCCGGCTTTCAGCATCAGCGTGTCTGCAGTCTGCTGCGCAATCTGGAGCCTCGCTGCGTGAGGAGCCTCTCGGGTCGCCCACTGCCGCCCATTCTGAACAGAATCTGTCGCGGCTCAACTTAAAAGTGCTTCCAGATTCTTCAAACTTACTTGCGCACATTCAAACGGTTGTCTATTGATTGGTTTATATAAATTTCAAGACTCCCCTGCACTCGTCTGGCGTATTTATTGTCTGGCCATATCTGATGGAGACACATTAGTCGCACTCGAATGGGCCAGCGTTTGTCTGGCGCATTTCTCGTCTGCTCTGCCAATTGATTTTTGCTAGGCTAATTCCTGTGGCGTTTCTAGAGGAAATGGCCAACAATTGAAATTGGAAGCTGCAAAATATCTAAATTGAAGTCTTTTGTAGTTTTTCTTTAACTAAATTTAAGCTGGCTGCAGGTTGTGTGCCGAAGTCCGCCTCGAGGCCTCTTGGATTGTTTAGGAACTCCACTTAAATCTTCCTTGGAAGGCAGATCTGTAATTTGCACACATTTCCTATCATTAATTCAATTTTTGAATCTTACTCGCTAATTAGCAAAGATGTGACCATTTCTTACACAACTCAAGACCACTTGGGATTATTTGGTGTTCGCCCTAACGCGTCTTTTCGTTTTTCATAAGCACTCGAGAAACATTTTGCAGCTGCAACTTTTTTCTGTTTAATTGGTGAGTAAATTTGAGACTTTCATTTCAATATATTCTTCTGCATTTATGGCAGTTTTTGGTTAAATAATGGCAGACGTCTTACACTAATTTTACATTGTTTATTTGTAGATTGTTTTAGCATGAGTCAGTCGCCGTCGCACCGCGTTGAAAGCGCGCCCACCGATATGGAGATGTTTGCCAATTTGTTTAAGTTTGAGCAACTGCAAACGAAGTACACTCCGCGAGTCTACTACAAGATGGAACCGAAGAGATTTTCCAGTGTTTATAGCCCGGACATGCAGAAGTTGCCCGAGATGCACCTAGACGATGAGCCGAAGAAGGAGGCCATGAACTGCGGCATTATGTCCATGGAGAGTGACTTGAAGCCATCGTTGCCGTCCATATCCAATGATGCGGACAACTAGACACCGAACATTTTGGATGTCCAAGTCAATGTGGAACTCAACTCAATCCTCAAGCACAATAACAAAAGCGTTCCCTAAACTCTCAATAAATACGCTTACTTCGTGGACTATGCAAAGTGTTCTTTTGTCGGAAAGTTTAAGACCTTCAGCCAAGCAGTCCCGCCCCTTGCTGCCGCACATTAGTATTCAAAACAAAATGTCATATATAATATTTTTGGGTGTTCCAATGTCCAAATCCCATTGGGCCCTTGGGCAACTGGGCGCACTGCGTGACATCTTTGTGTGTGGTCGAACGGGGCCGTGACCGGGATGTGCTGGACCCAAAAAATAATCTCCTACCCTTCTTAGGAGCCAGCCCCTACCCCTCGCAACATCTATCCGGATTCGAAGGCGGAGCCCCTGGCTATTTGATGGCTTTGCAATCGTTCTTCGGTCTGTGCCCGGAATATCTAATGGCTGCGTGCAACTAATTGGGTTGCTGGCAAAAGGATTTCGTTGTGCTTCTTGAATTTGCAAATCCTTTTTTAAGGCATAAATGGCTTTTGTTGTTCCCAAGCCCCTTGACCAGGCTCAGTGCTTAATGAAGAGCACGGCCTGCGAGTGGATTTGGTAGCAGGCACAAACAAAATTTCACGCAAAATCAAAAAGTTAAACAGAAAACTTTTCAGCGATGGTCAGCAATAATAGTTGGGGGGAAGTTGAGTGGAAAGCGTGAAAGAAATGGATCCACAGAGAGCAGCAGCAGCAGCAGCAGCAGCAGGCCCATGAAAAAGAGCGAAAGCAGCGTCCAACTAACGGAACTCAGGACGTAGGAGAAACATGAGCGAAACGAAAAAGAGCGAGAGCGAATGAGCTGTGATCTCTGCTCGCTCCCTCTGGCACGCGGTCGCGCAGCTGTGGCCGCGGGCAGAGGCTGCGGGCAGAATCGGCCATCGCTGACCAAGCAATAACTGTGCACTGGTGACTCATACTACGCTGGACGAGTGTTCTCCCCGTCCCCGCGTGGATCTACGTTAGATGCTGCGTCTCACGCATGAAGAAACTATATAAGGTGGTCTCGTCGGCCAAGGGAACGACCCACATAAGTTACCTTAAATGAAATCCCTGCCCAAAATCACAAATAAAAGATAATTAATTGTGCACACTTTTGATTTATTTAACTGGTTGGAAAATTGTGAACACTTGAATTCATTTTCATTCTAGTTGGTCTCCCCTTTGGTGCCCATTAGTTCCTTCTCTTTTTCGGCGATCATTTTCTCGCGCTCCAGTAAATTCTCTTCGGCCTCAGCCAACGCCTTTTCCAACATCTTGACACGCTCCTCGCGCTCGCGCACCTCGTTCTCCTTATTCAGCACCTGCTTAATGCGGCGGTCGAGGCGGCTCTTCTTAGCCTTGAGAGCGTTGCGTTTATCGTCGAGGAACTGCGTCGCTTCCTGCACGCGGCTGCGCACATGGGCGAGCTGTGCCTCGTAAATCTGCGATAAGTTTGCCAACTGCAACTAAACAAATGTTAAAATTAATAATTATGTATTGCTGCTGGTCTTTTATTATTATTTGATTTTGTCAAATCATAATTATTTAATTACGTTTTCACGCCTCATGATTTGGTTTTGGTTCACGCTGCTGCCTAATTTTCTCTTCCGGAAGCTCAATATTTTAATATTTCAATATTTGCATTGCATCGCCACGATCGGCGCTCACAAATATACCAACTCGTTTTCAGTATGTACCGCGAATAGACCACACAAAGTTGTACATTAATTTGTACATTTTGTTAGTGATATTATTCTGATGTTGAGGGCACTCCTCGCAAAGTTTCAAATCAAACCTCGAACCCACAAGCCACCATCAATGCCAATCGACATCAAATACTAGCAAAAAGTTCTTGCTGCTTTTTTGTTGCTGCCACAAATAGTTGTCAGTTGTGTGCCCCTTTTTTGTGTGCCTTTCCACCTGTTACCCACGCACCTGTTCAATAATTGATGTAAATCTGTCGGCACTGCGAAGTGTCACACTCTGGTTGTCATTTTCCGCTTTCCCCTTTTCCGTTTGTTGTTTTCCTGTTTCCCTTTCCTGAGACTGCTCTGTTGAGTGCCTTGTTGATCCTTTACATTCCTGTTTGTTGTTCACAACTTTTGAGGGGCACTTGGCTACATGGCAGTGGGGGAAAGAAAAAACCATCGTCCATTCCATGGAAACTTCACAGCTGCAAAGGGGCAGCAGGCGGCAGGACCTATGCACACAGAGGAGGCAGCCTATGGACACGGCAGGCAAGTTATGGCCTATAAGCTCTTGGGGCATGATAAATAGCCAAGAGCTCAAGTGGCCCACCATCGTCGTAGTTGCAGGCCAAAAAGCTTCGCACCTTTTAGCCTTCTGCAAAACCAAAAAAAAAAACTCCACTCCACTCCAACCCAAGCCCAGGCAATGGCTCTGGCTCTGCCCCTGGATAAGCCTCCGGAGAACGTAATGAAAATGAGATGAAAATTATTGCAACGTAAATCAGGCGCCCAGCTGGGACTTCCCCCGGTTGCTCCTGGCTATCCTGCTTCGGCTTTTGCCCCACATCCTTTTTCCCTGCCTAAACGTTTCCAACTGCTTAATTTGGCTTTCATTGCTGCTGTTCGTTCTACTTCTACTTCTGTTTGGTTTTTTTTTTGCTGCTTCCTTTAGTTTTTCGTATCTTTTTTCGATTTCGTTGCGGCCTGACATGAATTATTTAACGATCTCCAGCTGCGTTGATGCGATTCCAGCCAAGGATGCCCCTAAATTAAAGCCCTAACAAGCTTAATGCAAAAGACAACCGCAAAAGGGGCAGGAGCTGCCTTCATTTAATGCCACAATGTGTGGGTCAGAACAATAAGCGATTCCCCAGCACCAGCCAACAGTATTCCCATGCCCAAACCCATTTGAGAGTGTGTATTTCTGTGGCTGGGATTTAACTCTTTGTGCCAGCGTCGACTTTCCAATTTCAAGTGAAAAATCCCGCGAATGAACATGTAAACAACACAACACTGGACCCACCCATGAAAGCCAGGCGGAGAGTGGAACGGACTGCCGACGAGACAGGAAAAACAAAAGGAAAACTCACAAAATGCAAAGAAAAAATCGACTAAGAATGATTTTGTGGTTGGTCGGGGATTGGAGTCGCCTCAGATAGGACCTGTAAAAATATTTAGTTTATAATATAATTCAATTTATGGAAGAAATTACAATATAAATTTGCGTAAATGATTACTAGAAATAATTCTTTGAGAATTTTCCTGTATTTATTTTATTCCCTGAAAATGCAAGCTGCATTTTTCCACATTTTTTAATTCATTTAATTGTTAAGGATAATATTGCCACTTCCCAAAACTACATTCCCGACCAATATACCCCTCGAACTTCCAATTTTTGCCACCCCTGTGGCTGAATACTCACTGAGCTAAATGAAAATCTCACCACGGGACGCCGGGGCTGCTGCAAACTGCAATGGCCCCCAAAAGTGTATTTGTATTCGTATCTGTATCTGTGTATCTGCAGGGCCAATGTGTCTGCGTGTGGCAAGCAGTTTGCAACAAACTGTATCCTAAAACCAAATAAAATGGCGCACCGCCGTTGCAAACGCTTGAAATATATTTTTGGCAATGAAAAAAACACACAAAAAAAATAAAAAAATGTACAAAAAAGCAACAAAAAGTTGTTATAATAAAGGGAATGAAGCGCCAAAGCGTTGCGCTGCTGCAGGAGAATGTTGCAACAGAGTGCAGCCAGCGCATCCTTGCCCTGATAATCCCTGGGAAATTTGTCTAGCCTCGGAATGCTCTGCCGTAACTCCCTCCGCTAAGGCTGATGAATGACGTCGCTGCTGTGCAAATTATAAGAGCAATTTGCATTATACCTCCCCCACAGCCCACTACCCTGAGAACTGGATTAGTTGGGAGGCGCTGCAGCCACTGGGGTCTTTGGTGGGTTAATGATGGCCGGTTCTAGCGGGGGTTAACGTTGCTGGATAACTGATGGAATTGAGCGAATCAAACTGATCGGAAACTAAAGAAATTTATTCTCACCACACTCCAATCTGTTTCCATAAATTCTTACACCAGAACAAATAGAAATTCTTCCCTCCCACAGCTCTAACTGCCTTGATGACATCATCTGCTAGAAAATTCCCCCATAAAAATTGGCAACTTTTGCATTTAAACAATCATCTAATTGAAATCGAGACGAGATCAAGCGAACCCACACCGGGGAACACCAACTAGGAATGCCATTCAGTGTCCTGTGTCCTGTTAGTTCCAACCCTCATGTGTGCACAAATAATTGCAAATACATAAATAAATTGATGGTGGATAGTCAGTTCATTCTGTGCTGGCGCTGGCGCTGGCGCTGCTTTAAAGCATCATAAATTTTCAATGCGCCATTAGCATGATTTATGCCCATTTAATTTTTCATAACAATGGAAAAAAGCACAGCAAACGGGACACACACACACACACACACACGCGCGCAGGATGACAAACAAGACACAGGGCGACAGGCATTAGCAGGACAATAGAACTAAGGAGGAGGTGGAGGTGCATAAAAAATGCCGTGAATGAGGCGACAAGCGGCAACATAATTGAATAGTAAAAGCGTTGCACTGAAATTAACCACCACAAAATGACGGGGAGGAAAGGTCCAGCAGGGAGAGAGAGAGAGGCTGCCTGCCATGTACGGACGATTAAATTTCATTGAAATTGAATTACATTAAAAACAAGAACAATAATGGCTGGTTACTGCACAGCGAATTGACAAATACACTGCAGATTTCAAGCAGAGAACGGCAGCGTCGTGTCCACTGTGCGTGGGAGAAGAGATCTCGGGCAGCGCAGTCAGCGCACGTGCAGCGTAAGAGCTTCGTGTGTGGGGTCTATAGAGAGAGAGAGAGAGCAGCCGCAGCGGCAGAGAAAGAACTTCACGGCGGCAGAGAAGCAAGAAAGGAAAGCTTTCACTCTCTAGTTTACTCTCCCACTCTCTGAAAGGTAAATGCATAGTGAAGATCCGTTGCTCTGCTGCCGCTGCGGCAGAGAAGCAAGAAACGTTTCTCGACTTTTGTCTCTGTGTGCAAATGGAAAGCAACAAAAGGGATGGCAAGCATCAGTGTACCCTCTGGCAGTGCATAGAAAGAACTTGCGATGAGAGAAAAAGTGCAAAAGGCAAACGTTTCGTTTCGTTTCACTCAACGAGTCCAGAGCGGGGGAGACTGGCAGTCATGTCCAGCAGTGGCCCGGGACAATAGTGCACAAATTAACTTACAAAAGCTAAATAAAAACTGCCAACGCGGCAGCAGCACCAGTCCAATGTGTCCTAGTGGGTGGGTTTGTTGTCCTCGCCGGACGCATTTTGCTTTCATCTGTCTGCCATCTGCCTTCATTTCGGCTTAATGCTAAACAGCCTGTTGTTTACGGCTTTGGGCTTGTTTATGCCAGCTTCTTATCGCGCTGATTGTCATCCAAGCCCGACCCCGACCCCGACCCGAGTTGCTTAAAAAGTAATTTGCGAATTTATTAAAAGTTTTCTGCCTGCCTTTTGTCTGCCTTGGAAACACAATACTTTCCCCTCTCTCTCTGTGACTTTTACCCTATTTCGCTGCAAGGATACCCCCAGCAGGCGGCCAATTAGTTTTTCGCCTAATTCTTGAGGTGAAACACAAAATGTTTAAATTGAATTTTGCGGTTGAAAGTTGGTGGAGTGCAAAGAGGCGGAAGCTGTGGGGCCTCAATGTGGTAAGTGATTGGGTCTTCAATTACGAAAAAGAGATAATGTTTCCACTAGGCAGAAAATGTATTTCTTCCCGTCTTTATGTCAGAGCCATCAACCTCTTTTTTTTCTTTATTTTCCAGCATTATCTTGTCTATTTTTGTGTCTCATTTTCTTAGGCAAAACTGGCTTTAGTTTCTTGTGCGTAATCCACGCAATTTCATAGGAATTTCGAGCACAAATAAATCAGAAAGGAACTCGTCGCCACACGCCAAACAGCGGCAAGAACAACATAAATCTACTTGACGCAGCAGGACCCCAACTACACCGCAGACCTGAACCTGACTGAGCCACTCCGCACTTCTGGGAAGCCCCACTGTACCCTCCAGTGGGTGAGATTTATGAAACAGTCAAGTATTTTCTATTTAAGTTAATAACAATCATAATAATGGCAACAGGGAAAATTGATGCAGCAAAAGCAGATGGAAACAACAGGAATATTAAGGTTACTAACTGCAGACCGAAGTCGGGATACACTGCCGGCAGTTCCTTCATTTATTCTGATGGATATTCCAATTGAAGTGGAGCCTGGCTGCACAATGCCAGCAAAAATACTCCTTAAAGTCATTGAATTCTTCCCCTATGCACTTCCAAATTCTCTTCAAAATCCAACAACCCTCTCTAAGGGCATCCCAGCTGAGTGCAAGACGCCCTCTGATGATGATGCTGTGCCCCACACTCACATCCAACCTGATGATAGATGATATATGATGTGCATATAAGCGCAAATAATCACAAGATTCGCTCTTGTCTACGAAAATAAGTTCCATTTTTTCTCGTTTCCCCCCCTCGATGCATGCTCCAGCGGGGGGTGTCCTTGAGTGGGGAAGTTCCTGGGGCTGCTTGCTCATAATAACCTGCTAGGTGTCCTGCGTGTGTGTGCTGGGGGTAAAAGTCTTTGCATATTTGAGCAGCTTGTTGTCTCATTGTGCTTTGTGCATTTCTGTGACATTCGCTTAAAAATTCCATTACACTAAGCTCGAATTACACAAACAGCAACAGAAGTCAAGGCGGAGGGTGCCCAAAAATGGGGAATCGAATGAGTACGGGAGTCTAGGTAAACATTGTCAAAACTGGTACACCTTCAGGTAACTTCCCAGACAATAAATGGACCAACTGCAACCTCATTTCATTCCACATCATTATGCCGCCCCATGCAGGGTATCCGAAATCTTATTTCAGGCAGCGTTGAGCAGCAGAAATATCATTTCACTTTTCATTAAACTGCAAAGAGCACTCGAGCAGCTGTCAGATTGTGATTTTGAATAGCCTTCGGGCTGCACTTAGCCAACACCTTGAGATATTTTCAGAGCATCCGAGCTCTGTGTGGTTTCGTGGTAACTTTGTAATCAAATTAGAGGAGGATATTTGTGTGTTTAGCAACAAGTTGAACAACAAATTTCCATAGTTTCCATCAGGTTCAGCCCCCAAAATCCAACTCCAACTACGACGAGGGTCGATGGCCAGCCCCCGGCTATTTTTGGGCATGACCAAAATCTTTGATTTTTCCTGGAATGCGAGTCAAAGAGCAGTCGGATGTTGCGATGGATTGGGGTTGGCCACAGGGCACATCCCCACTCCGCCATTACATTTTTAATCATCTTTGGCAACGGCCAAACACAACTGTCAATAGCAATTAGTGGTAGAGTTTTGTGAACTTTGTCTCTGCATAACTCTGCTTAGGCAGTGGCACAGGATGTACATTTTTGGGGGTGGGTCAAGCCAAGTCATCTATGCCCGAGGCGTGACTGTACATCAATTGAATTAAAGCTCCTTGGCACACTACGGAAAAGAGTTTCTGAATGCTAATTCTCTGTAGAGTCGAAACAAAGTTGTAATTTATTTATCAAATTACAGAGGAAAATAATTTAAGTTGCCCGCAAAACCCTTCGGATTTTTGTTTACTTGCTCCAAAGCGGCTTCAGGCAAAATTCCATTAGGCATGTGCAATGACAAATTGCGAGAGAGTGCGTTTGCATTGGGGATCCGCAGCTGAGCGCAGCTACGCTCCGACAACAAAGAGAGCGCAGCTTCAAGAGAGCGCTTGGCAGGCAGCGAAGAGCGCAGCCTCGCTCGGCAGCGACGTCGCGTCGTAGACAACAAAGAGAGCCTAGCTTCGAGAGAGCGCTTAGCAGGCAGCGAAGAGCGCAGCGTCGCTCGGCAGCGACGTCGAGTCGTATACATCAAAGAGAGTCTAGCTTCGAGAGAGCGCTTGGCAGCAGAAGCAGGTACCGAAGCTTAAGCTGGGCTGCGTCAGCATAGCATACAAGCTTACAGCAACAAAAATATGTGTGTAAAGCAGGAAAGAAAATCAATGTGAAGTGCACCAAGAATTAGCTTTAGCTTTAAGGCGATTCAAGTAAGAATCAAGTTTGAAAGATAACCTCAGAGTGTGCTGCTGCCCATCAAAAGATGAAAGCTCAAGCAAGACAAAGCCAATAGAAAGGCTTAATTAGACAAAACTAAAGCAAGTTCAAGTCGGAAACAAAGCGGCTCAGTTCAAATAAGCTGGCAAGCCTTCAAGCGGCTGCCAGACAGACAATGCCCCAAAGAGAACAGAGTAGAGAACAGAACTCCACACGTATTTATGTTTGCTGAGGTATTTGGCATTCTAGGTAATTTCCCTAATGCGATTTTCAGCAGAAAACAAAGCGAGAGCGAGCGGGGTAGAAGTCTTCCTGGCGATGGCCATAATTAACACAGAGAGTCTCTGCTGAGGAGACGAGTGCCAGACAGGCGGCGGCTAACCAAACTGAAAGTTTCCTCATCTGCCAGATGGATGTGGGTTGTGGGGTTGGGTGGCTAGAACTTTCTTGAGCAAAATACACACATGACAATAATAATTATTGTCTTGATTATGCTCCTGTGCATGTTTTACTCGGCCAAGTTTGCCATTTAGCCAAATTGCCAGACATTTGTCTTGCTGCCGTCTGCGTCTGGGGCTCGGATCCCAGATCCCAGAGCCAGGCCAGGCCCCTGCTTATATCAAATTTATCTCTGGCATTTTTATGCCTCTGACTGCTCTCGTCTCTCTGGTCTTCACCTTGAAGTCTGGAGTTTCTCATGCTTAAGAGCCTTTCATTTAGCTTAATTAACTTATAAGCATTTTTATGCTGGTTTATTTTGTTGATTAATAACCCCGTCAGCAATGATTCCGCAGCGGGTTTATTTAAGAACTTTAGGAGCGAATTTCATGTGATTTATTTTGCAGCCAATCAAAGGACTCAATCAGGCCGTAAATGAAACGCTACTCGTCCAGCTCCAACTAATTTATTTAAAATGCTCATTCATGTCATGCCAAATTCTTGGCCATTCATCAAAAGTCAAAGCAAAAGGGGACATGGGTCAGTGTGTCCTTTGTGCTGGTTTGACTTGGCCTGACCCTCATCGTATTCGTCTTGGTCTGCCCTTTGCGAAGCTCTGCAATTAATATTGAAAAGCTCAAGGAGCCCCCCCCCGCAGGGCACTCGCATCAGGATAAGGCGAAAGGAATAAAGCAACGAATGACTCAATGACTGAATGGCCATTCGAATCGAGATGTTGATGGAGCTGCTGAAAGCGAGCGTGTGACAAATGTCCGTCCGCTGCGCTCCCGTCCAAAAAGATTTCCCAAACTCAGACAAAACATTTCCCTGCGAACTCGCGCAGTGTGCGGGAATGGGAATGGTCGTGTAATTAATTGAACTGCTCGCTGATAGTTCCTGCCCAAAATGTCCTTTGAAGTCGAACTGTGAAAATGTTGCGTCGATTTTTCGTTAGACTTTGCAGCGGAAAGTTGAATGGGTGAATGCAAGTGAATATTCAAAAAGAGTGCCAAGAAGTGTTCCTTTATGGTCTGAAAAAGATCTCCTTCATATAGTTTTCAGTTCTACATTGGTATGGCTGCCCCTTCGTTGATTTGTTTCCGATGTTTTATCCTTACTTTCCATTCATTTTGCAGCACATTCCGACGCATCCAACATTTTTGTAGCTTTTCTTGTATCCTTTTTGTTGCTTATTTTTCCTTGCTTCAGCGCCTTGCAGCTAATTGAACTTTTCAGCCGAGTTTAATAACCGTTGAGCTGTGAAAATTTGTCAGTCAGTTTTTGAGTTTCGCCATTATGTGGGCGTGGCGTGACTTTGCGAAAGTCGAAACGATGCCAGAGCTCCATGCTTAATGAGCTATAAGTATCTGAAAACTGTTGAGGCATTTGCATGATGATGTGGCAATCCCTCAGTCACCACCCCAGCCACTGCCACTCGCTGTTGTTGTTGTTGTTGTTGCTGTTTATATCTGGCTGCCACTAAGCATGCAACAAAGTTTTTGACAAACGACGACGATTGTCGGCGAGCAATGGCAATTAATTGTCGCTGCTCCTGGCTCCTCCTGATGAGACAGCAGAGATCCTGGAGTAGCCCAGCAGCCAGCAGCTAGGAGAAATGAGAATCATGCCCGTCATGGCCATCACATTACGTCTCATTAGCGTTTTGAATGCAGCGGGAAATCATTCATTTCCACACGAAAATGAAAATGAACAGAATTCAAGTGATTTCCCAGTCAATGGTCAACACACAAAAAGCGGCAAGTCATTGTGAAAAAAAGTCATACACCCACAAAACACACGGAGAGGCAAAGTCAACCCTCAAAACGGAAAAAGCAAAGAGAAGCGGGAGATTCCAGCACCGAAGCTTTATGTGCCCTTTTAGGTACACATTTGCTTACTGCTATCAGTGGAAGCAAAGCTCACAAATAACTGTCAACTTTTGTTCTATTTACGGTCACGTTTTGTGCTTGTGAGCCGAGAAACGATCGTGTCGCACAACCAGTAGTGCCAATTTAGCTATTTTCCCACTAGATCTAGCGTTTTTCTGCTATATGTTCACTGCATGGCCCCGATCTAGCTGTACGAAACATGCGCACAATAACAAATAAACGAGCCAGCGTTTGATCAAGCAAAAGTCTCTGTGTGTGTGTTTGTATGCACATAAAAAAGAGACGAAGCTCACAAACGTTTCTTGCTTCTCTGCCGCTGCGGCAGGCGATCAATTGTGAATGGGTCACATCCGAAGTTGCTTTTCTGCCGCTGCTCTGCTTCTCTGTGCAAGTGCCGAAGCTCCCAAACGTTTCTTGCTTCTCTGCCGCTGCGGTAGGCGATCAATTGTGAATGGGTCACATCCGAAGTTGCTTCTCTGTGCAAGTGCCGAAGCTCCCAAACGTTTCTTGCTTCTCTGCCGCTGCGGCAGGCGATCAATTGTGAATGGGTCACATCCGAAGTTGCTTCTCTGCCGCTGCTCTGCTTCTCTGTGCAAGTGCCGAAGCCACACGAAGCTTTACGCTGTATGCGTGCCGACTGCGCTGCCAAAAATTTGTTCCTATGCACAGCGTCACAATATGTGCATGCATGTTTGTATGTAGAATCGATGTACAGTGCAGATGATGCCATTCGTCATGTCACCACGTCAACTCCTTACGTTACAAACATTTGCTCAAAATCACAATATCCTCTGCTAGGGTATATATATGTATTAAGGTACAAAAAACTGGGGAAAATGTTCAATTGAATTGATTTTGAATGCGCTCTCCGCTCCGTCTGACTTGTGTCTGTTGTTTGGTCCATTGAAAAGTGCGTACTTTTACGTCCAATCTGCCTCTCTCTCCCCTCTTGTCTGGTTGTGTGTCTGCCACGCCTATGGTAGCCACCCCCTTTTGATGGCGCGCTTCTCCCTTTGCCAGCTGAGACCCCACCATCAATGCATTGATTGACTTTTGCGTTGACATTTGCGCTGGGTTATCACTTCTTTGGGGGATTCCCCGGCTGGTGCCCCCATTCTGTGCCCCAAAATAAACGCATTATGTTGCCATTAGTTGAGTGCCAGAAGAGCCTTCCGCTTGTTTGCCAGCTTCCGCCTTCTGTCCCCCGTCCCTCTGCCTGTCTGTCTCTGCGATTGTTCGTTTTGCGTTGTTTGCTTGTTTGCCTTTTACCCAACAATGAGAACAAAAAATGTACACCCCCTGGAGGGGGCGTGACTATCAAGTGGAAAACTTGAAAAGTTTTGATGTCGTGAATTGTTAATTTAGTTAAATAGTTATTCAGTTTCTCATCTGATTCTAAGGGATGTACATTTGCAGCTCATCACTGAGGAAGAGTGGCTGCTGCCGTTCGAGCTCCAGCAGCAGCCACATTCCTCGAATTAATTAGAAATTCCCGCTAAAAAATCTGGGTCTGGCGGGAAAAATGAAGCTGATGTGGCAGCACTGACGTGCAGTCAAATCAGTTTATAAACGATGCTCTGCCGCCATTCTCCGTCAGTCGTTCAACGACGCGTTTCCATTAGATATAAAAATTACTATTGGCAAATGAGGCAGAGTGGCTACTGGTGTGATGAGTAAACTTCTCACAACGTTCCCTCTGCCCATCAGGAGTGGCGATTAATGTGTAAAAAATCATGGGCATACCTGCTGCCCATACGTCCTTACACATGGTACGTATCATGAGTTGAGCCCCTAACCCGAGTCCTTGAGTGTTTACTCCTCGCCACTTGGGGGTTAACATGTTGCATTAGGGCTGGGCTCCTCCTCTACCGCTACCGGACATGCCGCACTCGAGGCTCGTAGCAGCCCAGTGGAAGTTTTCTCGTTAGTGAAACTAATTATCCGTTGTCGCTGTCAGCAAATTTATCGTTAAACGCTAGCTGACAAGTTGAAGCCAAACGCATCTGCCACATCACTTCCCCATGGTGGCTCCCGAACGGAGGCGGCGTGGCTGCTGGGGCATCTGAGCATCAGCTTTGTTCCCAGAACTTGTGATCAAATATTAAAGTAATTGAATAACCTAATCTCGCTGAACGTTTGGTGAATATAGTAGGAATATCTAGCACAGAGTGAAGAGGTCAAAAATGTATCTACCACATGCCTCCAGCGCCTTGAACTTTGGCAAATTTGGCTTGCAGCTTCTGCGCTTCTGAACCGTCCCACTGGGTCTGCCATCTGCTGATGCTGTGCTGTTCCTCCTTGCGGTAGCCTTCAGCTCGCTTCAGCCCTGTGGATCTCTTGTCTCTCTCTTACCAGCTCCCTGAGTGGGAGCGATCCTTAGGGCACACAGGCTGTATGTCGCCTCTAGGCCTCTCAGATTGTCGGTCTTCGTCCTGCATAGTTCTCCTTCGATCTGGTCTCGTTGATTTAGAATTGCCGAGCCGAATAGAAGGTAATTATAGAGATTCTTCGGTGCTGCCCATGGCTGATTAAATAATCATTTGGCATCGTTTTCCCTTTCGCATTAAAAAACCGCAGCTCGCAAATGTCCGGCCCCTGCTCTTGCCGCACTTTATGCACCGGAAATGCTTGTCGATTTGCAACAAATGGCCTCCGGATGTTGCCACATGGCGCACGTGGGCGAGCAAAAAAAAATGCGAGTATTTTAGGGCAGTAATTGCCTGGCACGTAATTATTTTGTAGTTAAAATGGGCGCGGTAATGGCAGCGGCAGCGGCAGCGGCACACACTGCCAGACGCACTCCCCCACACTCCTGCCACACCGCACCACACGGCCAGTGTTGCACAGAGTCATGCATAATTTGGGTTTCAGAGTTTTGCAGCTAATTAAAAGCGCGTCGCCAGTGGAAAATTAGTCGCGGCAAAAAAAAAGGACTGCCAGACGCGCGCATTCGGGAGGGTAGTGCGGGGAAGGGGTAGTGGCTCACAGGTGGCAAGTTGTGACTTTTCAATTAGCGGCACACACAGGTGCAGCGGATGCTTTGGGTTTTAGCTGTTGCCGCTTTTACGCTTTCCGCCGATAATTGTGCGGCATACTTTTGGGCGCACAGCACGCAAACATGTTGAGAAATGAGGCATGTGGCTGCTGAACGGGCGTACTTGAGTCTCACACGTTCCCTCTCGTCTCGCAGTTTTGTTTATGCAATTCTCCACACTTGCTACATTCCAATCGAAAACACTTTTCCATATCTACTAACAAAGTTTCAGTAATTCAATTATTATCCCTGCCTCTGCGCATTACAACAGCAAACATTCCCGCTGATTGTTGATTGTTAACTAAAATCCAACCAAAAATAACAATAAAAGCCGTAGCTGTCGCTGCGATTTGTTTGTTTTGTGTTCATAATTATGGCGTTGTTTTGTATATTTATTTTTGCATTCGTAATTGCTACATTGTAAATACGTATTCAATATCAATAATTACAATTACACATAGACACACAGAGACATGGCATGGCCGGGAATTGGCCTACATCTGGATATAAATATAAATATGGTTGTCTGCCTTAGAGTACAGTTCATAAGTGCGAAACCAGGAAAGAATATGCGAATTTGCACCCTCTCTTGGCTCGAAATTGAAGGAGTTTTTAGTCATAGATGCCTTGGCTGTTGGTGTCTAAATCTATCCTGGGATTACAAGTATTATTTTATATGTGCAGACTATGTTCGAACAACAACTAGTTAATTAGGGCTACTGCTATGATTATTACACTTTAAATTACTATATGCACAATTTATTCACTTGTATTTAAACATATTCTAGAAGATACTTATGGCAGTGGCTTAGAAGCATGCTGGGGCATGAAAGAGTTGAAGGAAAAGGACTTTTAATACGTAATTTACCGCAGTTAAACTTCGGTAAAAACTTGCAAATGATTTGCCCCAACAGTACACTTTCGCTCGCCACATTACAATAATTTAAATATGTATTTGTGTATTATGTTCACATTCGAATATTGATATATAATATTTACACATTGGTGGATAAACATTTATGCATATTGAATGAATGCATCTTCCGCCCTAGCCTAAATCCTTTAAGCTTTATTCTATAGCTAAAGCAGCGAGTGGCTGTCTTCGTCTGCACACTTGGAGGAACTTATCATACTTCACTTCTTGAACATGTACAATGATCACTGATCATGATCACTTAATCTATAGAGAGCAGTTTCTTTAGTTAGAGATTTGGTAAGAGAAAGATACACAGAGACAGCGAGAGAGAGAGGGAGAGTTAAAAGTAGGGTGGTAATACGTCTATCACTAGCATAGAGCGCCCAGTTCTTATGGGGTTCACACATAAATATAGAAGCGAAACCTTGTAGTAATGCAAATTAAAAGTAATCCTCACGCTCATCTTCAGTCTCAGTTTTGTGACGAGCAACGAGTGAAATGTTTCACTGATTCTATCGGCCCTTTTACTCCTACTCAAAATTCTCCACTCCGCCATTGTTGAAGCGCTCGCACCAGGCCAGCAGCTCGCGCACTTCGCGGGCATACAACTGCTCCTGGGAGGGGGACTGCGACTGGTGCTGTATCTGCTTTTCCGACTGCATTTTGCCCAATTGTCCCATGGACCCACCGCTCTGCAGGGGTCAGACATTGTGGCAGGGAGGCTGGCCGCTGCTGCCGCTGCCAGTGTTGCTCAACAGACTCCTCTCGCTGGCCACGCTGCCCGGGGCGTAGATCAGCTCGTTGGCCTCCTTCACATTGATGGACTCTTGGGGCATCTTGCGGCTGCCTCGGGTGCTCTGTCCGCGCCACGACTGATGATGTGGCGAGGGCTGCAGCAGCTCGCTGGGATGCTGTGGCACAAGCGGCAGCAATTGCTGCTGCTGCAAGGGCGGCTGCTGCTCATCGACCTTCACGTACAGGCGCTCCATGTCGTCCAGGTCGCCATCGGCAGTGTGGTACAGCGCCTGCTCATCCTCGTGGGACATTAGCATGGCCATGGGCGAGGGTGAGCCACCGCAGCCAGAGTCGGCCAGGCCGTTGTAGCAGAAGGACGAACCGTCCAGATCGAGCAGATTCTGTTGGGTCTGGGACTGGGTCTGGGTCTGGGTCTGAGACTTGCTCTGATCCATCAGCTGTCCAGCATTTGCGTTGATTACCTTGAAGCGTGCACTGTCCCTGGCGATGCTGCAGCCCGGTGGCAGCTGCTGCCGCCGCACGCTGGCAAATTGCGTGGAGTTCGGGGACGATTGCTTGGGCCCAGGCGCTGCCTCATAGGTGTGACAGTTGCTCAGCTTATTCTCGGTGATGTGCATGTGCATGTGCTTATCCTTGGGATAGTAAAACTGCTCCGAGTACACGGAGCGGGCGGGTCCCGTTTGGCTTGGATAGATCTCGCTGGTGGTCGACATTTGCTGATAGATGTTGCCGGGGGGAATCTGTTGTGGCTGCTGCTGCTGCTGTTGGTAATGGGGATGCATGGGCCGCTGTAGGCCATAGCCAGTGCCTGGTCCAGCTCCAACTGTTCGCTGTTGATAACGTTGCTGCTGCTGCTGCTGCTGTGGGCTCAGTATGGAGGAGGTGGCATAGGGCGCTGGTGAGGCATTGCCATGACGTCCGTACTCGCTGGGCGCCTTACCAAAGCTGGACACTTCCGCATAGTCGGTGGGTATATTCGAGTACTCCCCCACGTACCTGCAAAGGAACAGATAAAAACAAAATTTAACAACGAGTTAACTCAGGCAACCCAGTTATTACTTGGCTTGTTTATTACAAAATATTTCCCCCAGCCCACAACCACCCACTGCCCTCCCCCCCGTTCGGTTATAAATTTGTCGGTCGCGTGGTTTGGGCGCACGAAATTTATGGCGCGCGGCGCGCGGCGGAAATTTGCATTTTTCGACTGAGGTCCGGCGGCGTGTGTGCGGCTTCCATGTGGAAAAATGTGCATTTATTTTCAGCATTTTCATTTCAGCATGCGCAGCCAAGATCAGGTGAGAGAAAATAGTGAATGGTTTTCGCCTAGACTAAATAAATGACCAGCTTAAAAAATGTTTGGAGCGGGAATTCCCCCACGGAGCCACATCCTTTTAACCCTTTGCCCTGTCCATTCGCACATTTCTAGCATTATTTTCGTATTTAAATACTGAAAGCGGATTAACCTGACGGCAGACGAACCCCAAAGAGAGGCAACAAAAATGATTTTAAAACTCTGAAAAGCTTGTAAAAATATACGGCACATTGATGGAGTTGCCATGCCAGCCAGCCAGGCAGAGAGAGAGAGAGAGAAAGGGGGGAAGGGGAAAGGCAGAGAGAGCTTTTAATGCCCTTAATGAGTGGCGGAGCCAGGGCATAAAAGTTGTGCCTTCTGCAGCCGAATGTCTAGTAATGAGCTTGTCAAAAATAGCGAAAAACATTTGCAACTTGTTAAGCGAATTAAATTTGATAAATCTATTTGTGAGGTGGAGCACAAAGAGAGGGAGTGGAAGTATAGCAGTCCACAATCCACAATCCACCATCCACAATCCACAGACTCTGCTGCTGTCTGCTCCTGCCCACATATGACACCCATTATTATGTGATTACTTTTGATTGCTTTGGTTATTATTTTGTTGCAATTATTATTAATATTTGCATTAAATTGCCTGCACAGCACACACACTGAAACTCATTTTCAATTTGCCTTTTTAATGGCTAATTAAGTGTGCAAAAATAATTATAATTATCTGGGTGCTGGGTTCTCTCTTTATTTACAGTAGTCGCTGAGCAAAAATATACATTTACAATTAATATTTGAGCAGCCAGCCACCGTATTACTTTTATCCTTTTTTTATTTATTTAAATAAACGAATATTTGCCTTTTTTTTATTATTTTTGGCATGACTCTTTAGCTTTTGACGCTTGATTGGCATTTAATTGCAATTTTATTCGACAGCAGCTGCTGTTGCTACGTTTAAATTTTAAATTTTACTCTGTTTTTGGCAGGAATTCTTTTTTGTAGATTTTTTAGTAGGTCTGCCATGATAAAGGGATTATGAAGTGCCAGAACAGGCTGGAAGGGAGTCTCCTAAATGTTAGTACATTTTTCTACACTTTCTTTAGCATTTTTTTCAGCATTTCAAAAACATTAAATTTCCCCTTTACTTTATTTATAGCACTTTCCTGCCTTTCCCTCAACTTTACGTATAATTTGCGGCCAACACAAAATTAGCCGCAAATAAATAACAATTACGTTTCGATGCCAGAGCAGCAGCAGCAACAGCAGCAGCAACAGCAGCAGCAGCAGCAACAGCAGCAGCAGCAGCGACAGCAGCAGCAGCAGCAACAGCAGCAGCAGCAGCAGCAGCAGCAACAGCAGCGGCAGAACCCAAAAACAATATTTTGCTGCACTTGCCAGCGGCCAGACAAATAAATTAGATTGCCGCTGGCTGCTGCCAGCTAACCGGATTCAACTTTGATTTGAACCCTTCAGGCCAGCCAATTTTACCACAAAACTAATTACAAATGCGTGGGTTAAATTATGCGCAACATATTTTATTCCAGACACTCCTCACACGACTCCGAAACTTAAAGTCGCGCTTAAAGCGCAGTCCTTTGTGGCCTTTGATAATTACATTGTTCACGGGCACAGAACTCCACTGGGCATTGGCCCAAAAATCAACATAAATAGCCTGGCCAACATTTCTATTCCTAACTTGATTTTCCCACCGGCCCCAAAAGGGAAAGCAAACAAAAAAAAAGTCGCTGCAAAAACTATGTGTGTCTGGAGCGGTTAGTCTTTTTGGGGGAACATTTTTTCTGCTCTTTTTTTTGGTACTCGCCGCGGCAGAAAAATGCAATTTCACAGTTTGGTGAATTTTTATTGTCGTCGCTTTGAGCTGCCTGCCAGGTTGTTGTTGGTTGGCCGTTGCCCTTGGACTTTAAGCGGGGTATTAACGAATGAAGGTGGAGCGTGTTGTGGCTTTGGGGGAACATTAAAGGTGCCTCGGAAGATGCTCATTCACAATAAACCAGAGGCCGGCAGCGGCGTATGCAAAGATCTCGGGCAGCGCAGTCGCCGCAAAAGCTTCGTGTGCACAGAGATCAGCCGCAGCGGCAGAGAAAGAACTTCGTATTGCTCGACTGCAGCAGCGGCAGAGAAGCAAGGAACGTTCTCTCTTCTTTACTCTCCCACTCACTGCAAGGTAAATGCATAGCGAAGATCCGTTGCTCTGCTGCCGCAGCGGCAGAGAAGCAAGAAACGTTTTTCGACTTATTTTCTGTTCTCTGTGCATACAAATGCAGCAACACGTGCGAGCCAACCCAAGCATTAAACCCCAAAACTGCCCCTCCAAAGTGTATTCCCAAGTTCGTTTCAAGTATTTTTTCACTGGGTTTTTCTTCCCACTCCTTAACGTTCTCCCCCAATTTGCTGGATTGGTTTTTATTCGTTGGAAAAACTTACCGCTGCTGATTGCGTTCACTGCCATGTCCTCCATGAATGTCATCGACGCCGCTGATGCCGCTGGCCGCACCGACGCCGCCAGGGCCTCCCGCACCGGCCACACCGACAGTCCCCGGACTCACGGCACCGCAGACGGGCGCATAGTCGGCGATGTGATCCTTCTGCATCTCGAGTGAGTCGCCGCTGGGCGAGGGTCGCCACACCATGCCGCCCGTGGATGCATCCAGCCAGTACCCGTTCCCAGTCCGTGTCGATAGACTCGGCATTTTGAGCACGTCGTTCGTGTGATTGCCTGCAGGTGGAAAAAAACAGACGCAAAGGGAATGAGCACCAAAAGAAGACAGTCAGTCAGAGCAATTAAATGTTGTGCAACAAATTGTGGGGTGCTGGATAAATTGCAGTCCGCAAATTAAACAAAAACATACAAAAAGCAGCGGCATGGGTGGAGATGCGATGAGATGGTGGGAAATGGCATGGACATGATTGTGTTCCCGAAAAGGATATCGAGAGGAGTCTGTCGATTTGGGGGAGTTTTTGGGGAAAATTTGTTTGTCTTTAAGTGCATATTTTTGCAGAATGCAACATGCAACATTTCCCTTTCATTCAATACGTGAAATCAATTGCTGGAACATTCCTGACACTTAACCCCATGGATTAATTCCCTATGCCATGAATGGAGCGCATTAAAATAATATTATCCCCTTTTTTGGGGCATCGTTTCCCTCATTCCTTGCTGGGCAAAAAATCAAATAAATTATTGTCAATTTTCCACTCACGAAAACACAGCAACAGAAACAACAAAAACAACAAAAACAACAAAAACTGCGGCAGAGGAGACAAATTGTGTTGCACATATAAAAAATGCAACCAATTAAACTGTCCCCGGGTTATAACTGCGCATCAAGCGAGTGTTTTATGGCCTGCCACCTCCTGCCTCTGACTCTAGGAATCCTTTCTGTGTGCTCAAATTTGTGTCCTTTTTTTGCTGCAGGTGAGCAGCATTCATTCAACTGTCGCACCTCTTCCTGCTGCGCCCCCTGCTGCTGCTTAGTTTATGGTAAGTGGCGCCCCATGAATATGCAGCACTTTTTTGTCCGTGTTTTACCATTTGGATTTTTGACTTGTTTCCCCACCATTGTTGTGTGCCAGCGTTTTGCCAAATTAAAGCAGTCGTTTAGTCGATTGCATTTGGGTGGGATTTGATGAGAAATTCGATTAAAACTGAAAAGTTCTGCAAACATTTTCCCACATAGAAATGGACTTGAAAATGAATATTTCTCTCCGAAATTGATTTGGAAATCAATTTTGACACCCAAAATATTCTTTCAATTTCGCTTCATTTAATTCATTTCCTTTATCCCCCACTCGTTCACCTTTTCCGTGTCTATTTCCCCGAGTTTCCTTGCCTTTTCCGAGCCCATTGCACGGACAACCATTTAGGGGCTAACCCGCTAAACCAAAATGCCCAATTCCCCAGTCAACGGGCAGCACTTCGTGACTGTGTCCCTCCCTAGACTGCTCTCCCCCGACTGTGCTCTCACCTCGTAATGTTGCTAATTTCAATTAGACCACAAGAGCCGCCCATGCCCGTGCCCGTGCCCTGCTCTTACTTCCATTTAGGCCATCTGGCGGCTGGTTTGGCCCACACACAGACACAATTTGTTGGTTAATAATGCACACAAAACTAAATGCATAATTGCAATGGCAGCCATTAGAGAGCGAGAGAGAGAGAGAGAGAGAGAGAGAGAGTTGAGAGTGGGGGAATGTCCGGGACAGAGGAAGTTGCCGTCACGTGCAAAATGTTAATTTCTATTATATGGAGTCCGAGTATCTGCGGGAGTTGTGCCTCTCGGCCTGCTAAAATATTTATTCGCACCTATTTGTTGGTTGCTCTCTTTTCTGCTACAACAATGGCGCATTATTAGCGTTATTTATATATGCAAATGTGTGTGTGTGTGTGTGTGTGTCTGGCTAGGAAGGAAGCGAAAAACTAGCAGGAAGCTCTGCTTCGGGCTACTGGCTACAGGATGTGCCTGGTGTATGGGGGCTTGTGTGTATGTAAAGTTGTACTCACCACGCATTGTGTTCAGTGCCGACTGCTTCATCATCATGTGCTTTCGCTTCACAAAGACCATGGCCCCGAAGGAGAGCATGAGGATGGCCAGTATGGCGCCCAGGAGTATTATGAACCAGGGCTGTGTCAGCACATCGTTAACATGATCCTGATTGATGGGATAGCTGCAAAATCACACACAAAAATTGGAAATATAAATTATTTAGTGCTAAAAATAGCTAAGGGACTTTCCCAACCAAAAATAGATGAAAGCTCAGAATAGTTGAAGGCTCTCTCTGCCCCTGGTCGATGTACTTACCGCTGATTGATGAACGGATCAAGCCGCTTGGTGATTGGATCCAAGCGCAATGTGGCCGGCGCACAGTAGGGACCCACGCCGGCATTATTGCCCGCTGCCACGCCCACAGTGTACATCACGCCCTCGGTGAGATTGGCCAGGACAAGCGTAGGCGAAGCGGCATCAATGGTGACATTTGTGAGTATCCTCGAGAAATTATGAGCCGTGTCAATGCCACGCACCACCACGTGATAGTTGAGGAGAATGCCTGCAAAAATGACAATGAAAAGGGATTATTCAGTGAGGGGAACTTCGGTAAATGCTGCAATTTGGAGACTTACCATGCTGTGCCTTCAGTTCTGGCGCCTTCCACTTGAGGAACACCGCAGAGGCGTTGAGCAGCAGCGCCTCCATGCCAAATGGCGCCTCATTGGGCACTGCAAGGAGGAAGGAAGGAAAGGGTGGAAATCGTTTGCATAAATGACTTTTTGATTGTTACGTGAGACGCAACCGCCCTAATGAGATTTTGTTTTTGGGGCAATTAATTAGCATTTAGTTGGTCCAAAGGCAAAGGCAAACAAACTGAAAGTAGTGCGCGTGGAGTGGCGACTGTGCAACCTTTTCCGCAGTTGTAGCCGCACTTCACTTTACGGAACTCTCGTCGCATCTCTTCATTTGTTTATTTATTTCCTGCTGTCGCTTTTTACAAGTGTCGCTCGAGCCTCGCACTCTCCTCTGCTTTATTGCACCCAATCGTTGTCTGTCTTTGTTACGCTCCCGCTCCCTCTCCCGCTCCCGCTCCCTCTGCTCTTCACTCCCTCGCGTTCTCTTCATCGCACTCTGCCGCGCGCTCTTCTCCTCCCGCTCAGCCTTCTCTTTTGTGTGCGTCTGCGGCGACGGCTGAGTGAAGCAATTTTCTTTAAATAAACACACACGTGCAATGTGCAAAATTTGCAACGAGACAAAACAAAAGGTGCAGTCGGAAGGAGTCTGCAGGAAGGGAATAAAATCCCTAAATAGGTACGATAGGGATCCCCTAGCAAATAGGTTGCTGCGGGAGAGCCGCTTCTCCCACTTCCCCTCACTCTTTTTTTTTTTTTGCTCTCTGTCTTTGCTGTACCTCGGGACATTGCGACATGCTAAAGTGCTTGTCGTGCCTTTTGTCTGTGCGGGAGGGGGTGGGGGGGGGGGGGGGTGCTGTTTTGTGTTCTGCTTTCTACACATTCTCCCGTTCGCTGCTTACGTTCTGCTCTTGTTCTTCTTTGATGATGCAATGCTGCTTAACACGTAGCTGCCATTGTGCGACACAAATGACCCCCCGGCGCAGCACTCGCTGAAGAAATCTCAAAAAAGCAATTGAAAAGTGCAAAAAAAACACACACACACAGCGACACACACCAATTGCAGTTGTGATCACACTTTTCGCTTATCTAAACAGTCACTGCCAAAAGTATGACTCAACCCTGCGGTTTCTAGGGGGTTAATTTCGGAGTCACTGCAAAATGTCATTTGGGTTTCTGTTCTTCGGGTGGAGGTTGAGGTTCAGTGCAGGAAAAAAAACACTCCCTTGCAGGGATATTCGTGACGGAATGTAGTTTGTTTCAGGGCACATGGACGGACACCCTTATTAATGCCATAGGAAAGGTCGGGAAAAGTGTGTCCTGAGGTTGATCGTAAACAATTTGAGGGAGTGAATGATGCACCTTTTTTTTTGGCAGCTAAAGGGTTAAGTTAAGGCAGCAACTGCTACTTTCCCCATAGTTTCTGCCACTAGTTTTTGTTTGTGAAGTTTCTGCAGAGCATTCCCCAGTCATCACTGCCCATTCCTGTTGCTGTCGTCTAGCTTTTCCCTGATGCCTGGTGCCTGGCGCACACCTTTATTTGCCGACTTCCGACGTGGCTAAAAATGTTTCCTGTCTGAGGGGAAAGAAGCTCTCCTCTCGCTTAAGCAAACGCGCATCAAATTTGCATTGCCAGCACTGCACATTTTTGTGGCAAAGGGACGCAGAGAGCGCTAAGCGGGGTACAGTTGCCTCATATAGCAGCAATAATTGTTGTTTATCTTTACACAATTGCGTTGGCAATTTCTTTGAGGTCCCCCCCGTTGTCAACGAAAGCCAGTCAGACGCTGCTCAAGTGAAAATGCGATGCATACGAAATGAGTTTTGATTTGATGAGACTTGGGATGGGGAGAGCGGTGCAAAGGGAGTGCCGATGGTTGGCACTGCAAAATGAAGTGGAGTCAAGTGAAGAGTTTTTTCGGGTTGCTTGCAACGTTTGTGCATTTTATATTGCGGTTTTGCCCCAACTGTTTGACTTATTTGCAGCACTAAGGAGCGAAGTTTCCCACCGCTTGGCAGCACTGTGGCGCGCCTTTTCCACCACTCTCCAGCACTGTTTGCCGTTCGCAGTGTCTCTCGCCCTGTGTGGCTTGTTTTTGCCTTTTCCTTTTTGTTTCTTAATTATTTGTTTGGCCAAGAGAGCTTCTCGCCCCTCGAAGTTTTATATCTCTGCTGCTGCGCTCTCGTGATGGAATGAAGTGATAAACCTGTCTGGAAAGTTTCCATTTCTTTTCTCTCTGTCCCTTAATATTTTGGCATCTTTCTTTCGTTGAGTTTGCATTTCGCCCAAGTTTTTCCCCTTTGGCTCAATCTTATCTCGAGGCTGTCAATGATGCTCGGCGTTCTCGTGGCTAACCTCAGGGGCTCAATGGATTTGCTAAGACTCAAGGATCAACTTTTCGGCGGAGTCATGTTCCATAGAACACACATGTAAATCGCTTGGATCAAGCATTCCGCACACAAACCCAAAGACCGGCATTTGATTTGAGTTTCTGTTGCTGTCCCCCAATCCTTTCCCCATTTGTTGCCCCTTTTGGTACAGATTTTCCTGCAATTGTTTTGGTGTACACGTGAGCCCACCATGGATCTGACATCGGCAAGCCTTTGCCTGACATTGTTCGACATTTACTTACGCATGATTCGGCTTCGCTTTCGCTTTCTCTTTCTCTTTTTGTCGATGATTGACATACTTTCCATTATTTGCCATATCCTACATACCCCCCCAACCGACAAACAACACAAATCTCCGCCCAGTGTTTGTGTAACCCTCGGCAAAAAAAAAAAAACAACAAAAATGATTGCCGATTATGCGAGCTCCGACGAGTCCGACTGACGACCCCGCAGCTGATGCCCGAAGGATAAGGCTCCTGCCATTTCCTTTTACCGCTCATATCCTTTTATTGAATTAGGTTATTGTTGCAAATGCAAAAGGTGCCCCGTGCCCCGTGCCCCGTCACCGCCTTCTGCATTTGTCACACAAGCGAAAGAGAAGGAGGAGGAACCAGGGGTAGGCCTTGCCCGTGGGGGTTGTGGCCTGCCATCGGGGGTAGTTTTTCGTTGTAAAGGTATTTTATACGGTTTGTTGCATTTCGATGGATTTAAGGCATATGCTTCATTAGATCTTGCAGAGAGAGAGAGAGAGAGAGAGAGAGACAGTGCGTTTCGGTGGCATAGCGACAAAGCCTGACTGACAGGCAAAAGTTAAGCAAAAAGATATGGAGAAAGTTGCTTGGGGTGCAGCTCGTTTGCTAATTATTTTTCACCCATCTTACACGACTGTTACGCACTGTACACACATGCAAATGGGTAGCAGCTAGTCAAAGCTTAACCCCCTAGAGCCCCCCAAAACGTGAAGTACACTCACCATCTTCCAGGGTGCGTGCCACTCGCGAATTCGACGGCTTTCCCTCCACGGACTTGTAGAAGGGCACAATGAAAAATTCATACAGCGTATACTGGACGAGTCCTGTGAGGGTGCAGGAGGAGGCGCCACCGCCATTGAGTATCGTCAGCATGCGATATTTGGTGCTCGATGTCGATGGTTGCTGCTGCTGCTGCTGCTGCTGCTGCTGCTGTGGCGTCTCCCCATCACGTTTGCCGGCAGCGGCAATATTTGGTTTTGTCGAAATCAATGCGGATGCCGAGGCAGAGGCCGTGGCAGAGGTGGGGCCCAGCAGAGGATTCGTATGACTGGATACTGGCGCCGGATTGTTGACTATTGGATTTGGCAACTGACGCGCATAGACATAGAAGCCCTCGACATATTTGCCATTGATGATCTGCATGCACAAGCGAAAGAGAGAGAGAGAGAGTGGAGGTGACGATGGAGTTGGAGGATTAGGCTATGGATTACTTACATGCCAAGTGAGCTTCATGCTGGTGGAGTCCACCACCGAGGCGTTGCTCAGTTCCACAACATCACCCGAGAGCAGACTGGCGCGGGCCTCACTCAAGTCCAAGCCGCTGTTGAAGTAGCGCTGGAAAATGAGAGCAAGAATTGATTAGGAAGGAGGGAGGATTGAGCATGGAGAGAGTGTGCTTACCGTGCCCACAGCTATTGGCTCCGACATGGGACTGGGCAGCGACAGACCGTGCGAGTTCTCTGCGCGAATGAGGAAAAAGTAGTTGACGCCCGGCACCAGGCCCGACTGGGTGTAGGTTGTGTTCTGCACTCGAGTGGCCACAGCCACCCAGCCGTCGGTTTCGTTCTTGCCGAACATTTCAATCACATAGCCCACCAGGCTGGAGCCGCCAACCTTGTTGCTACGCGTCCAGCTGAGCGTCACGGAGTCCTCGCCCTTCTCCACCAGCTGCGGCTTGCCCGGGGGTCCTGGGTACGTGGAGAGCTCGGGTGCGCGATAGAACTTGATGTTGGGATTGGTGGGTGTGTCCAGGCGCAGGTAGCCGCTCCACGAGGACTTGCCATTGCGATTGCTGGCCACACACGTGTACAGACCCTCGTCCTCGTGGCGCTGCAGATCGGATATGGTCAGGGCACCCGCCTCGGTGAGATTCCTGCGCTCGTGCTCCTGCACATCGATGGGTATGCCATCCAGATACCAAGAGATCTGCGGCACGGGTGTGCCCAGCGTGCGGCAGGGCAGCACCACAATCGACTTGACGGGCAGCGTCTGGTTGACGGGACCCTGCTCGATGATGGGCGGCGGCAGCTCGAACTGTGTATCCACCGAGACGACCGTGCGGCTGCTCACACTGCCGACGGCATTCAGAGCGTTGCACACCACAACTTTGCCGGAATCCTCGCGAGCAAAGCGAGTGATGGCCAGCACGGAGCGACCCTCCGGGGTGAGCGTAACCTCCAGGCGGCCATCCTTGTAGCCGGGCAGCAGCAGGGAGCTGTTACCCTCCACGGACCAGTAGAGCGTGGGCCGGGGATGGCCAGTGGCCTGGCACTCGAACAGCACTTCATCGCCGATCTCCACGAGTTGATTCTTGGGGCGTATAACAAACTTGGGTGGAGCTGTCAATGGAAAGGGAGGAGTGTGGGTGAAGTGTGTCCGGTTAGCTCTTGAGTCAATCTCGTAGCTTTCTGGCAATTAACTTACCGTGAACGGTGAGGATGCCCGTGGCCGTAATTGAGCCGACCGCATTGTCCGCCTCGCAACTGTACTCGCCCATGTCCTCCAGCGTGACGTCGTCCAGCTTCAGACTTCGGTCCTCAAGTACGTGCACACGACCTGTGCGGATAGAGAGAGAGAGAGAGAGAGAGAAAGAAAGAGAGTGTAAGTGTGGGAGAGCGTGAGTGTGTGTGTGTGGGTTAGTCTCCAAGCTCCATGTGTGAGTCAAAAACAAACTGAAACTTTCTGGGGCTGCCTCTCTTTCTACTTCGTTAGTAGTTCAAGTAGCGTAAAAATGGCCAGGGAACGAAAGCTCCCCAGCCCCCTCCCGACACAGCCAAATAACCGCAGCAGCAGCAGCAGCAGCAGCAGCAGCAGCAGCAGCAGCAAACTAAGCCAAGACAAGATAGACATAGACATAGACACGGACAACTCTCAGGGATGTGCTCAAAGCGGGCGGCGAAGCACCTTTTGTGGTTTTTCTTACAATAAACAAAGACTCGGGGTCGGGTCTCTCTCTCTATCTCTCTCGCTGTGCTTTCTTTTTGGTTGGTTGACTGCGAAATAGGTTTTAAATGTGGAATAGCAGGGATGCCCCCTTCAGTGCTTTTCCTGGCCACTGTGCCAATTGTTTGCTTAACAAAAGTTTAGGACAACAACCGAGGCCCCACCTCTCTGTGGCCATGTTGTCTACTATTTTTCTTTGAGGTCTTTAAAGAAGCGTAAACTAGCTTCGCTCTTAGTGGTTCGGGGGTCAAGTCTTTCACCCTCCCCCCTGCAGGG
This sequence comes from Drosophila guanche, assembly GCF_900245975.1. Classification (NCBI taxonomy): domain Eukaryota; kingdom Metazoa; phylum Arthropoda; class Insecta; order Diptera; family Drosophilidae; genus Drosophila; species Drosophila guanche. Next base: position 7,832,908 of record NW_022995746.1, read on the forward strand.
GTTAGTTGCAGTCCTTTTGGCTGGGGTGCGCGTGTCGGGTTGACTGAATGAGGAGTCGTCTCCGCCTGTCTCTGTCTGAAGGACAACATTGCAACAGTCGAGTGTTGTGCAAGCAAAATTGTTGATTGCTGCCAACAGAGATTGGCAATTAACGGAATTAAAAGTTACAGTTGTGTTTGCCCAGAGCAGTACTAGGGTGGTGGGTGGTGGTACGCTACAGATGTGATGCCTCAGGGGCCACAACCGCACAACCCCAAAACCGAAACTAGCAACAACAACAACAAGCTAGAACTGGACTGTGGCACTGCTGTAGGTGTTTACGACACTGCGAGAAATGTTGCGGAGCAAAGGAAAAAGGTGTAAAGAGGAGACTGAAAAGTCTGCACGCAGGTAGTCACACAAAGTCGAAAAACGTTTCTTGCTTCTCTGCCGCTGCGAGCCGCAGCAGCACGTGAGCAACGGATCTTCACTATGTATTTAATTTGCAGAGAGTTGCACTGAGGGAGAGTAAACGAGAGAGTGAGAGCTTTCTTTGGCACCTTTGCGCTCTGCTCAAAAACGTTTCTTGCTTCTCTGCCGCTGCTGCAGTCGCGCAATGCGAAGTTCTTTCTCTGCCGCTGCGGCTGATCTCTGTGCATAGGCCGAAGCTACACGAAACTTTTAGCGCTGCGCGTTTGTGCCGACTGCGCTGCCTGAGATCAGTTTACCATGCACTGGGTTTAGGGACGCTGCTTTGCCTTTTTGACTGTGAGTGCTGCGTAGTTATCGCTCAGTGCATTTCCCTTATACACTGCCAATTGGCCAAACACGAAAAGCCACAGGCCAAAGGCAACCGCATAAACTAACTTTTTGCTCCGCTTCTCTATTGCTGTGTGTGAGTGTGCAGCAACTCCCACTCCAAGGGGCAACACGAAGAGCTTTAATTTCATTTGAAATTGCGGCTGCTGCTGTATGTGTGTGAATAACTGGCCCAGAAACAGTAGCAGTAACAGTTACAGAGTTAATTGAAGCCCTAGTGTACTTACGCAGAGGCATATTGCCACCGGAGGCCGTGCGACGCCAAAGGACATCCGGCAGGGGATCGCCGCCGATGCGGCACTGAAACACCACGGAACTGCCCACCACAGCCGTTTGGTTCTGCGGTCCACGGATAAGGAACGGACGAACTGTAAAGGAAAGAGAGAGCAGATATAGGGAAATGCAAATGAATGTGCCTTCAAAATCTTCATCAAATCTTCTTACGTACCGTGAACCTTGAGGAAGGCAGTGGCCGACTCGCGTGTGCCGACGACATTCTTCACGACACACTGATAGCGGCCATCGTCCGATTGCCGCGAGTCCTGTATAGCCAGATTGCCTCCATCGACAATGCGAATACGCTTGTTCCCGGCACTCAGATTGAGGGTTTGTCCGTTCTTGCGCCAAGAGATTTGCGGCTCGGGAGAGCCGCGTGGGGCACCGCATTCCATCAGGGCCACTTCGCCCTGGGCCACTCGAGTATTTTGCGGCTCCAAACGGAATTCATCGCGAAGAACTACAAGGAGAGAGAGAGAGAGAAATGTCAGTGTGGTAGAGATAGCAGGGGCTGCCCTCGAGTAAGAGCTTTGATTGATTCAATATTAATAACTGTCAGGTGAACGGCAGAACGAGGACCTGGACTCGGACTATGCGCTCCTTCATATTTTATAAGCCAACCGCCCCAGCCCCCGCCCCAGCCCCACTCAATATGCCAATAAAAAGCTTGGTAATGATGCCGAACCCTGGTTTAAGGACACAACTCTCCGACTACACCAGCCAACAGAAATATTAATAAGCTTTGGCATTTGCAATGCGTATTTTTTATCTCTATTTTATTTATTCCAACATTTTCCAACGGCAGGACTCGCTTTTATTGCAGGCAAAGTGCAAAAGCAAAATGCGAAAATGTACAAAATGTAAAATGTAAAATGCGAAAATGCAAAATGCACTTCAATAAACGCATAATGCGCTCCAGTGAAGGCCAAAGGCAAAAGCGTAAATAAACCAAACACACACAGAGAAAACACTCAATGGCCGAGAGCAACTTTGACCCAAGGAGCTGCTGGCCAGGTCCTGGTTCTGCATGGCTTTAAAGCAGCTTCAGGGGAAATTCAATCTGTAATTAATTAATCTGCGGACTTCACTCATATTCTTGGCTCTCTTGGCTATCGATGACGCGCGATTTCGCTTTATTTTATTAATTAGAAAGCCAAAGTCCGACGCTGACTGCCAGTCAATGAGGGGTGGAGCAGGGCCAGCTGCATTCGCATTTGGGGGTTCGTTCTGTGAACTGCAACCCTCCCTCATTAGCTGCTAAATTTTGGCCCGACTTGCTCGATCCATCAATGTCGCAATGCCCATTCATCAGCAGCAACAAGCGGCAAGAAGAATTTCTTGAAATTTCGCTGGTTTCGCTGGGGTGCATTTTGGTGGGCATTCAAAATGGTCAACCCCCGAAATTATTTGAATAAAAGTTAGGGTTTTGGCAGGAAATGTCTGCAGAAGGTTAACTGTCTGTAGCTTGATTGATTCTAATGGATGCTGGCACTTGTGCAGCAAAATTTCACAGGAATAGATCTAAAAAATAATTAAAATATTCTTTTCGCTTTGAATTATAAGCGATCCCCGTAATAATTGTTTGCCTTTGCCTACTGTCAATTTAGTTACCATAGATGTTAGCAAGTTCCTTTTGTTAATACTCACATGCCACCTGCAATGTTGCATTCCTGGACCTTGCCACACCAAACTCGTTCTTCGCCTGACACCAATATGTGCCCGCATCGCTCTCCCTGCGCGAATGTATGACCTGTTTGGGGGTACAAAAAGAGATTATTAGGATACACGAATTGAAAGATTTAGGTAGTTTTTTGGGACCGCACTGGACCACGCCACGTGTCAGATCAAGAAGTCTCAAAATTGCTCATCCGAAATCAAATAAAAGTGAAACGTGCCACAGAACAGAGCCAGCACTCCTTCCTGCTGTCCAGTCCGGTCTGCGTATACGCAATTTAATTTAATTAAAAAATACATTCAAAGGGGAGACGAAGCCCGAAGGGGGGGCCTGTGTGTGTGTGTGTTGGGGACCTTAATCACTTGGCCACTTCAATTTTAATTGGCAACAAAGGTGCACACTCATGGGGTTGAAGTTGCTTTTGGGGGGCTTAAAAGATAATACAAATAAATTCGAGCATCAGCTCTAATTTAAGTGTGGAATTATTTGAGTGCCTCTGCAGCTCGACACTGTTCTAATTTGTAAATATTTGAATGGAAATTTCACGACTCACTCGTCCATTCATAATTTGGAGCACAGGGAAAAAAATTGTGCTGCATTTAATGAAAATTTCATGGGGGGCTACGAGTCGGAATTTAATATAAACAGAGTCCGAGGATATTGCAATGTCTGCCACACACACACACCCTTTGCTGCCATTTTGGGTGGTGGAGTTTGGGTTTGGGTTTGGGTTTCCTGAGAAGGAGTCTCGTTAGCAGAAATTGTGAAATGTGCACGCACGAAATGATATTAGGGCTGAGGGAGGCTGTCGTCTAACCCCCACAGCAAAGAACAACATCTTTTGTTTGTTCATCAGGTTGTTGTTTTCCCTATCGACTGGAGAATGCAACCAGACGGAAGCCCGTAAAATAATATCAGAATCAGAGAAAAAAAATGCGCACTGTTTATGCACAAATGTTGCGTTTCACATGAGGCAGAAGGGACGGGACGGGACGGGACGGGACGGGACGGAGGCCTGAATGATTGGCATGTGTTCCCAGGAACTTGCAACTCCTTCTGCAACGGCAGCTGCAAGACCCATAATGATAGAGAAGAGTCTCGAGTGCATACCTTGAGAAAGAATAAGCCACCCGCGGGCAGCATCATGCGATGGGAGCCCGCATCCGTCTTCAGTTCGCGTCCATCCTTGTACCATTGTATGGTTGGTGTTGGATTGCCTTCGGCTTTGCAATTAAACGTAAATGGATCATTTTTTGGCACCGTCGTGTCCATGGGGTGCTCAATGATGCGTGGATTTTCACCTGGAAATAAAAAAGGAAACGTGTTTAATTTCATTGACAAAGGGAAGGGGAAAAGGGCAAACGGGCAAAAGGGCAAAAGGGCAAAAGGGAAATCTTGTCTTCGAGTAACCCAACACTGGAGACAGCCACTTGAGCGAGGAGACTGCAAGAGCACCCCTAGATCTTACGACTGTTCTAATATTTCATGCTCAAGAGCACCCTGAGAACCCACAGAGAGGTTCCGAAATCCTAACTCAATCATCAAGCGGGAACATGTGCGTGATCTAAGGATCTCTTGGGACTTGCCGCCAAACGAGATTCATCTCTCCTGACGGCTGAACATATTTTGTCACTTAATGCGGCGACAATTAAGATCCCATTAATGGCATAGGACCCCACCCGAAGGGCCAACGCAAAATCCAAGCAGAAATTATGTTCAAGAGCAACAAAATGTCACTTGAGGCTCCTCTCAAATTCAATTAACTCCAGCAAAATATTTATACGCCCAAAGCAGGGCAGAGCAGAGCAGAGAGGAGACTGACTAAAGACTGAACATAAATTTGTGTCTGTCGATAAGGATGAGGAGACAAAGGACAACGCTAGATAAACTTTATTAAAAGCAGCAGCCAGCCAGGACCAAGCAGCGCCAGAACAAATGGAACCAAAAACAGTTGGGAAAACAGCTGAAATGTAATTACGAAAAGCGCTTAAAGGTGCAAAATGTGTGTGTAGGAGAGACATGAAATGAAACGGAATGGAATGGAAGTGCGAAGCAGGAGGAAGTACCCACAGGGAATCCAGCGGAGAGTGGACACAGTGGGAGTGGTGGAGCTCCCTCGCTTGTGGTGTGGTGCTGCCAGGTTAGCCGGAAATTAAGTTTTCCAGATTTATTGAAAGCGGATAGTAATGAGAGAGAGCTCTCCAACAGAGAGCTGGGAGATGCGAAAAGTCACTGCATAAATCACAGGATTGGCATCAATGGAATTTGGAGAGTTTTATTGTGGAATAGATAGGTTTCGTTTTTAATTGGCAAAGTTGGAAGTTCTCACAGTTCTCTCTTTTATCTTTCAAGTAACTGTAACATGAGCTGCTCTAGCACCCACCCAAAAGTGTGACCTTTTATGCAAATCACATCGTGACATCGTTATCACCCTGAGAGATCACCACTCGGTGATTTCTGGTGATTTCTGGTGATTTCTGTTTCATGCCAGCACCCAAAATGATGACATTTGTCAATTGTGAAACAGATACGGCCAAAAAAAAGAGAGAGAATGAGTACCGACTGTACCTCGGACATTTGTCAATTGTTGTTGCTGCTGCTATGCTTTTGATGTTGTAAAGCAAGCAGTCTTTTGTTGTGAGAGGGAGTACACAAAGCGCCATTGAGGCATTGTCTGATTTTGGCCATGTCCGAGGAGCTATTGTGTCTGCTGCTTCCCCTTTGTGCCGTTTGCTGCCCGTTGTCATGGTCACACTCTCTCCTGTGTGTGTGTGCTAATTTAAATGACGAAATACTTGAATAGTTCCACAGTCATGACGACGCACTGCTTATTAAAAAAGGGTTGCCCAGATGCACCCAAAGGGAGCTCTCTCAATCAACATAATTCTTTCTGTCTAGTTATTTTTGTGCTGCTGCTGCTGCTGCTGCAACCACCTAAAAGAATTTTTCTTTGCCAACTAACAAAATATTTAATTAAGCAAAAATCTGACGGACAGAGAATAAACATTTCCACATAAAGCAAACGAGAAACCACACGGAAAAGCCAAAAGAAAGAAGGAGCAGAGTATGAGAAGGGAAAACTTCGATAAGCCAGCAGACAGGGAAATGCAGTGCAGTCGAAACCCAAAGGGAAAAACAAATCAGATAAAATTAAATATGTAAACTTTGCTGCAAGAGTTTTCCACACGCACAGAGAGTGAGAGATGGAAAGGTAAGAGTTTTTTTTCCATATTAAGTAATATGTAAAAATGCAGAAACAAAAGAGAATTTCTGGAAAGAAACTTTGGCAACAGCAGCATCAGGAGAACAACAGAAAAAGCAGTAAAGGCCTCAGCAGCGGATGAGGACTGAGTCAACTCTCAGCAATAATGCAGTGTCTGCTCGTATGGCACTAGAAGAAGCACCTGCCTAAAGTTAGTACCCACACTAACTTTAATTTCAGCAACGCAACTGATTGATTGATTCACTTAAAGCCCAATTTATTTGTTATATATTATTCCTAATCAAACTGTTTGCCTCACGCCTAGTGTCACACAATCATGCATTTCTCTTCTCTCTTCAGCACTTAATTACGCTCATTTGGCATGTGCTCTTCATTTGTGTGATGTGTGCGTGTCTCGTACGTACCTGCGTATGTGTGGGGTGTTTGTGGGCAATGCATGTTATGCATGCATTTCGTGTGAGCAAAGAGTAATAGGGCATGGGAGGGGGAAATGTTAAAGAAGTCTTGAGTAAATAAACAGCAACGGCAGCGTAGTAGCAGCGGCAGCGGCAGCAACAGCAGCAAAAAGTGCTGCCGGCGTTGAAAGCATGCGAGCAGTACACCTAAGCAAACATACAAGCGTGCTTATTGCGGGATGGAGCCGGAGTCCCGTAAGCGAAGAAGAGAGTGCAGAACTCATAATGCACCCACTAACGTGTTGCTGGTGGAGGGGGCAGATGAAGGGGAAGGCAGCTTGCGGGAGAACAACAATAATAACAGGAAATGCATTTCTGTTGTTGTTTTTGCTGTTAAGAAATCTGTTGGAGATGCTGCTGCTGCTGCTGCTGCTACTCTCTCTCACTCTCTCTCTCTCTCTCTCTGTGTTCTTCGCTTATCGTGTTGTACCCTTTACAGGAGTGTCTTAGTTTTTTGGGATGGTTCTGGCATAACAGGAAAGGCCAAATGGAGCGTATTCTTGATCAACATAGAAGGGTATCTACCACTTCGGCCCCCTTATTTCTCTTTTCCTTTCTAGTTTCTCTTGTTTTTTCTGCTGTCGCTGTTGTTGTTCTTTATGTTGTATGTTTGTCTAACATAAGCATAAACGAAATTGTGTATCCCAGCAGCAACAACAATAACAGCTGCCTCCGCTGTCGTTGCTCGCCACTACTTTGGCGGATGCCACTGTTAGTGTAGTGGGGCTGCTGCTGTTGCATTTCTGCTAATTTGCTGTTGTCGTTGTTTGAGTTTGTGAGCGAGCCCAGTGTAGGTGCTAAAAGAGGGACTCGAAGTTCTCAGCATCTCGGATCTTATGCCAATATGCATCATTATTAGCATGTCAATAACAACAGCACACACACACAAAAACACACACTGTGCTCGCAGTGACGGAAGACAATAAGAAAGAAATGAGAGAGAGAGCGACATGACGACTAGCAAATACTCCCTAGCGCATTTCCTCTCTGAGTGGTTACACAGCTGCCGACAAACACAACATACCCCACGGGAGGCGGGGTACCAAAAATCACAACTATCCCGAAAACTGACGGCAACATTAAACGTGTAACCCAGAGGCGCTGCTTCTACACGTTGTGGGAGCTGCTCAAAATGCATATGCAAATGACTTGGGCCATTTCTCATCCTCTGTCTTTGCACACACACACACACGCACACGCACCCACAAGACAGACTTGTAATCAAACAACATACGAGCCGTGGCCACAACTAAGTGGCGGGGTGGACACTGATTTGGGATGCAGACAGGTGCAGCTTGCTGGAAAACCATCATCAGGTATGCTAAAATGTTTGCAGGTAATTGAATGTACATAAATATGTAGGAACATGTGGGAGAGCTGCACTGAAATTGACAGTTACAGAACAGGTACTGGCCCAGGTGCTGTCTGATTTCTGTACATTCGACTTCAATCCTTTCAAATCTGTATTAACCCCTTGCCAAATTCAATCCTTTAAACCATCAGTCCGTTCAAAACCATTTTCCATTACCGAAATTATTCAATTCCATTTAAATATTTTACTGATTTAAATCTTTGCCCTCTTCAGAAAGTAAAAGTTTACTCTCTTTTTCCATTTTCCTCTCTTATATATTTTTTTTCCGTTCTGCCTGTTCCGAAAATGTCAAATTGTGGCAGAGTCAGAGAGTTCTGCAGCTTTTTTGCTATTTTTTCTGCCCATTTACAACGATGGGGAAAGCGACAGGTCGGAAAGCTCTCACTTCAAGGACTGTGTGAAGTAACTGTAAGAGAGGGGGAGGGGGCGGTCGGGGGACTGTTAAAAAATTAACAGCGCTTCAGCTTGCTGCTGTTGTTGCTGTTGTTGTTCCAGTGGCATTTTGATTTTCGTTTTGCTCTTTTATGCTGGTTCACATTTTCTATGGAATTTCTATTTCGGTTCTCCTGTAGGACTGCTCTGAGTATACCCTGTACCATGCGAAATATCGTTGATTGTTTTAACCTGTGGTAGCCACCACTTGACAGACATAATATTAGTATTTTGGGAAATAAATATTAAATAATTCCAGCAGGCAAAGGCATCCCCAGATCGACTCCCCGCACTGCTTGTTATTGCAATGGCACTGCTTCAACACGGCAACGAAGTCTCAGCCATAATTTATAAGCTTTTAGTGCAACGCGACTTTCGTCTTCTTCGTCTTCGGTACACGAGGAGGGCAATGGCAAAAAAGTTTTTTGATTTGCCGCCAGATGATGGAGGTTGCTGTCTCTATCTATGTTGTTGCTCCCTATTATTTATTTATGCTGAAATGTTTAATTTTTAATGTGCATGCAACTTGGCCAAATGCGAAGCGGAAAGGGTTTCCCCCAACCCTTAGGGGAGGCTGTCTGAAAGCTCGAGGAGTTTGTAAGCCTTTTGCACAACTTTTGCCACTTAAGCTTTTGTACAAGTAAATATGAATGATGTGGGGCAGGCAGGATTTGTTTTGTTGTTTTTGTGTGAAGTTAAATACGCGAAGGCGCTTATAATTTTGCACCCGCTTGCTTTCAAACTCAGTGTTGAATGGGGGAAAGGGTATGCCGTGGAGTCCTTAGGCAATGGCAAAAAGATGGGGAAATAATGTTGTTTGGAAGTATCCAAAACACTGACAGAACAGTTTGCACTCGCCCAAGACTTCCACTTGCAGCTGTTCATTGGAAAAAATCTGCTTGCTGATCCGTTTATTTGCTTCCAACACTTCCTCTCGGTTTCTAGAACATCTTCAAGTCGGTCGGAACTTCCTCTGTTCAGCTGCAGGAGAAATGTGTTTCTCTCTCCCGTTTTTAATGTTTTTTCTCTCATGTTTTTGTTTTCATTTCTTTGCCTTTGTATTTGCGCGCCTCTTCCGCCTCCCTCCCCCCCCGCAGCACTGATTGTTTGTTGTGTGTTTGCTTAGGCCCCGCGGGAGGGTGCGTGTGCGAGTACAACATCCTGAAGCGGAAGCAGCCTGGTTGCCAATTATTTAAATGCTGGTATTTACCTACCAACGCGGCGGATGTGGGCCAACAGAGAGAGAGAGAGAGAGAGAGAGAGAGAGCAGCGTAAATCATTATCACAAGAAACTTCTGAAGGAGAGCGAGCGAGCGAAGGACTGGCCGAAGACCAGACCCATGCCCACGGGCAGGCAATAAAAACCGCAATAAACCAACATGGGATTATGGTCCACATAATGTGAGGATTTTCAACAAGCTGCGAGCCAAACATATGACCCTCTCTCGACCCTACTGCTCCTTGTTTTTATTATTACAAGAAAAGGCACAAGAAATCAAAAAATCAAATAAATTATTCAAAATGTTGAAACATATTGGAAGCACAGCCACAAAAACCCCTCGAGAACCTTTCCCTCTCCCTGCCCCCTTTGGACTGAGCATTTGATTAGGCAAAGAGCAGGAGGAGGGCAACCGCAGGGCAGGCGCCGCCCTGCCACTGCTTGCTGAGATGACAAGCAGTGCGAATGGGTGGCACAGTGGTGGCAGTGCGAGAGGTTTTGCTCCATTATTGCACACTCCACACCCACTGTTCCAAGCTCCGTTTTGCTCTCGCATTTTCAATGTCAAATTTATGCCAGAGCACGCCAAGCGCCAAGTCTGGCCAGAGTCGCGCTAATGAGCCAAAACGCCCGAAGGTGCCAGGGAAAATGCTCAGACAGCCGCCCGAATGTGTCTGGTTCCATCTTGGCTGTGGTTCTTGCCTCTTAGCTGCCTCCTTCCACCTCATTTTTTCGCACATTGTGCGCATATTGTTCATTTGGCGCCACAGGGTTCGCCCAGAGCCCCCAGAGCGCTGCGCCGCTCCCTAGAAAAACTCTCCATTGTCTGCTGCCGTGGCATTTTTGTGCGACTTTTGCGCTGTTAATTAAATTCGACATTCGAGTCTCATATGGGGGGGGGGGGGAAACCGCCAAAGGGAATTTGGGATTCAGTCGCTTGGCTCTCCCCTTCCACGCTTATCAGTGGCCAAGAGAACTTGCCGCAGTGGAGCCGTCGCCGGCGCTTATCAATAATTTCATAAATGACAAAAAACACTGAAATCCTTTTAAGGACAAAGTCCCCCCCCCCCCCTCCACTCATAAATATATATGAGAGGCGCACGCAAAAAAGGAAAGGGACAGCCACGGAGTTGGGGGGAATCAATGTCATATTTCGTACTCCTCTTTTTATCGACTCTTCTTTATAGTTTATATCTTTGTTTCCCATCCACCCATCTACATTTTTGTGGCCTTATTGATGGGCCAAAAGGGAATGTACTCTGAGCTGAGTCCAACTTGAAGTGGAGGTTATTCCGCGCTATGCTAATCCAAAATCTGCATCATAATGTCAGATCATTTGTCAGAAGATGATGTGATAAACATATGAGTTATGGAAGGTGTCAGTCAGCGTTGAGTTTGTAGCTGACTGAATGGAAGTTGATTATGCAAATGGAAGAGTAAGAGAACTGAAAGAGAACCAAACACAACACAAATTACACACTTATTGATCGCCAGCATTGATCGTTGTTTAATTTAGTTCTGTTTAATTTCATGAAGTGCAACTCTCCCAAAAGTTGCTGGATACTTGGGCCGCACCCTCATTATTTGTGGTACAAATATCGACGACTATCCTGCGAAGAGATCTACAACCCCCGTGGAGAAACCTGCACCATCATGCACCCTGCAGCCAGCATAGCCTTGACTTGGGCATAAATAATGGCCAAGCCACAGCCTGTCATTAACACCTGTCAGAAGTCCCAGAGTAACCGATATGCCCCGCACCCCAGAAAGCGTGCGATTTTTGACAACTAAATAATAGAAAGAAAAAGGATGGAAACCAACAAAAAACGAAGCTTGGAAAAATGCAATTAATCAAGCGGCCTAATCTCTTAATTGTGTTTTATTTTGTTTATGCCGTAAGCCGATTTAAACAAATTTCACAGTCCAAAAATTGAAAAAGCTTCTAAAAGTTTCCATCATTTGTCAGTGTAGAGAGGGGAAAAATATGAAACGAGTTCAAATTAATTACATTTGTCATGCCCATTGACATTTCGACAAGTTTTCTATTAATTATTTTTGATAGATGTTGGAACTGTACAAAACGTACAAAAAATATAAATAAAATATACAAACGGAAAGCTCTACGAAAATGTGTCAATGGCTTGTCTGATTTATGACACAAAATGCTCCACATTCTGGGGGGAATGGGGGGAATGCTGAAAGATCTGGCAGCAAGATCAGGCAGCGTCTCGGAGTTTTTGTTTTCCTTACCTAAAATATAAGAGAAAGAAATACAATTTATTAGTAAATCATGCAGGGAATGGTAAATGAGGTGAGGTTTGGTGGAATTCAGGGGAAAAGGGAGCCGAAAACGGTAGCCAACATCAAATTGAAAACCAGATTCAAGTAGAGCCCATAAACAATTGCACATAAACCACGTTTACGGGCCAGCCAGTACGTCTGCCGTCTGTGCAGCATAAATTATGTTTTGTCGTTTTGACATCCCTGACAGATATGCATCGGAGCCAGCAGCCAACAGCCAACAGCCAGCTAACCCCTGAGCTCGGCCCTGGGTCGGTCCCGCGTCCGGACCTGGTGCCCGTCCCAGCTGCCTGCCTGCCCTGCCCTGCCCCTCTGCCTTCTGCCTTCCACTTCCTCCTGCTGCAGCAACAAAGAGATCATTATCGTCGCTGGCGAAGGGGGGAAAAAAATGCACACAGATGTCGTTTATTGAATATCGATTTACGTTTTGACTTCGTTAGAGCCAAAACGCATGTTAAATGTAAATATGAATAAATGAGCAGAAAACCCCCAGCAGCAGCAGCCGACAGACATTGCCCATCATCATAAATATAAAGTCGCCGATGCAAGCGATCTGAAGTGGAGTCGCCGCTCTCAATGTCACATGTTGCATGTCCTGTCTAGGGCCACTCGAAGCGCGAAACTCAACACTGGCCGAAAGCCGAAAGACGAAGCAGCGAAGAGTGGAGGCAGCAAGTGCCGGCGAGAGCGTTCCTTCAAGTGGAAGAGCAAATGCTCTATGAATGCTCTTTGCTAATGGCTAATGGCAGTGCAATTTTTAATGGTTTCATTTCCAATTCATTGATTTTTAATGTTGGTAAATTTCATAAGAGGAAAGCTAATGGCAGGGAATGACTTCCATAACTAAATGAAAATGTTTAGCAATTGGGGTGGCGAATTGTGAACATGTTTTGGGCACAAATATTAGACAGATTTCTGCCATAAAAAGCTCTCCAATTCAGCCGCAAAAAATCTCTAATTACAATAGTTCCAGCCAGCATCAAATTATGAATCTATAAACTATCGCAAAATGCATATCAAATTACAGGGCAACCCCTTTTAGGTCAGGGTATTCCACTCCATTCACAGGAGATTCAACGCGCTGCCCCTGGGCAAAGATTTCCAAGTTGGATAAAAGGCAAAAAGGCAGGACAACGGCGCGACTTGAACTAAACCGAAAAAATGATGGAAAAAAAGGGAAGCGGGGAAGAGCGGAAAGGGTTGCCTGGCGATGATTGATTTCATGCCAAAGTTGATTTCAATCAGCAAATGTTTATGCAGTTTTTTTTCCTTCTCCGCTCTTCAGTCGTCGCTCGCCGCTCGCCGCTCTCAGCGTTTTTGCACTCTTCACTCTTCAGTCGCCGCTCTCTGCGCTTTGCCAATCTCCGCTCTGCAGTCGCCGCTCTCTGCTCTCCGTTCCACCGCTCTCTTTCTTTTTTGCTGTCCTCCTCGTCTGCGGAATTTAGTCGCTTGGGGGTTGGCTTTTGACAAGAATTATGACACTAACCATATTTGGAGGAGGCTCTTCTTTGGCTCCAAGGCAAGGGAGCGGGACAGAGGGCAGAACTGTCATTTAATTGCCAAAAGCACATAATTATGGATCGTCCCATACACGTTTACTGACTGAACCTCCCCCCCGGAGCAAAAAGCAAAGCGAAGGAGAAGCGAATCAAAAAGCCACTTAATAGGCTTTTTGGCACTGGACCATTGTTCGAGGTCAGATACTTCAGCTTATGTGAAACGAAAACGAAACAGCGACGCAACAAAGTTAATCAAGAGCCCATGAAATCGCATTGAAAGAGAAAATCAAGAAGGGAACACAAACAGAAAACAGAAAAAAAAACACAGGCACAAGAAAACAACAGAAAATCAAAAATTCTAAGCGTTATTATTGAGGCAGCCCAGCGGCAGCAGTCGAAGCGGCTTGATGATGATACAAATTGCTGTTATTAGTGCCTGGGAGAGGGGGAACTTGAAGAGTGGAGGGAGGTGGTTAGAGCAGCAAAGCAAAAGAAGAGCGACAGCAATGGGAGAGCGTTAAGAGATCAGTTTACAGCTCTTGAAAGCTACAAAATGTGTCCGAAGATCGTGGCAACATTTGCCAGACTCAAACCCATTTTGTTTAGGGACTTTTCCTGCCTTCGTTACTGATGGAAATTTGAGCTAAAAAATCTTAAAAAAATCTTAAAAATCTCCCAAAATATATGCACTTGAAATGTGGAGGGTAAAAAACCTTCAAAAGAACTTGAAAACACATGCAAGGCACACAGCAACATCGTAGACGGGCACTCAGCAACCCTCGAAGCAAAAACCCATTAAAATGAACCCTTATTATGCTCAACTAATGTCCAGCTTGTGGCGCAAAACTGAGTTAAGCTGCTCACAGAGGCACGCACACACATATAAGCAGCAGCAACATTTAATAAACGTTAAAAGTAAATGTCATTAGAGGCCCCGGGAGCAATAGATGTTGCCCTGCCTGCTGGCTGCTGCCTGGCTGCTCCTTTAGCACCATTCTGCGCTGACACTTGATGAGCTGTCATAACATTAGATCATAGACCCGTGCCACCCCCCACAACCCCTCATTAGTCTGTTTACTCGCTCTGCTCTGTGATGATTAAGAGCGTTAAGAGCCAGCAGCAGCCCAGCGACCTTTAATATCGGCCACTAACTAAAATGCACTTTAACTTAAGTAAAAGCAAAAGAAAAACTTGCTCTAATTGATTGATGAATGAGTGACTGATGGCTGGGGGGAAAAGTCATGTGCCAATGGTCCAAAGGTGTCAAACGAAACAGCTGAAATATTTATTTGACTTGTGGAAACATTTCTCTTTCGCTTTCGTTCTTCTGCACATATTTTCCCTTCTCTTACATATTTCCATTTCCATTTTACATTTCCTACAGCTGTCAGCGCGGCACTGCCATGGGGGAAATTCGATGCGCTTAATGAAAGCGGCACTTGGGCATTGGCCTGGGAATCTTTGTGAAGTTGCGCTACAACTTGGCCTGACTAATCATAGAATTATGAGACAATTGGCTACAGAATGGAGTCAGCAACTGAGCCAAGCATGGAGGCTGTGCGCTGTGGGCAAACCTCTCAAAAAGATGTACAAATAAAGCTAAAGCTTGGCTTAAGATGGAGTCTCTTTGTGTCTAATGACTTCCGCTACGAACACAAATTATAATGTAAATCGATGCAAACATGAACATGAAACATAATTGAATTTGGAGAAGGAGAAGGAGAAGGAGCCACAGCAGCAGCCACAGCAGCAGCCACAGCAATTGACAAGCGACAGGAGCAACAGGCAGCCTCAGCAAAAGGGCAAAATGCTAATAAAAAAGCCACAAGAAATCTTTCTATTTCTTTCTCCACTGAACACACAAACAAGACAGCAACTTGTGGACGGCGGAGGCAACGTCGTGTAACATGTTAGTTGGCCATCAAATATGGCCAAGACCAAGAGGCAGGAATGTTACTTGGGCGGCCATACATCATCAAAGCGGATAGTCAGGCGGGAGCTGGAAGCTGGAAGCTGCAACTGACTCTCAGATGGATCAGCAGATACAGATACAGATACAGATACAGATACAGATACAAGCACAGCAAATCAATGCAATTTCCATTTGTAAATGGCCAAAACAGCAACCAAAATGAATGTTTCTCGTGTCTGGAGGGACCACCTGGAAGAGTCTATCTTCAAGCAGCGATAGAGCAGTTCCTAGTCTACCCTTTTTTGCTGTAATTAATAAACACATGGCACAACCATTTATCAGAGAGTGGGGTCTGTGGTCATGGCAAATCGATTAAGCAATCGCGCGGCAAACAAAAAAAGCGCAGAAATTAAAGATTGAGGAGCGGCAAAAAGGGGAGAAAAGTGCAGCTCATGTGAGGCAGCAAAATATGAGAAACGATGCCGACTTTGGGCTGCCAGCAGGGCAGAATGCAGCGCCAGAAAAACCCTAAGAAAACTTGTCTGCGGCTACACTCTCCCAGGCAGGGGCAAGCCGACTTTGGGGCATGCCAAGTGGCACGGGAAAATCGTAGCTCCAAGCTACCAGCAGCTAGAGTAGCTCCCACTTCGACTCCAGGTACAGTCTGCCAGCTGCTGCTTGCTTTTTGCCTTACTTCAAAGCAGTGCAGAACACAACAGCAGCAAAAAAATTCAATTTACAAATTATTGCTGCACTTTTGCTGGTTTTCTCCTGTGCCGCAGTACCGCCTAAAAGTTTAATTTCGCATTTGCATTTTGCTGTCAAATTAATCCACTTTGAGGGCTACGCAAAATGCAGCCCTGCCAACGCGAACAACATAATTACCGTTAAGAATTGCTGAGGCTGACAACCCTGGACATGGACATGGACATGGAGCAGAGGGACAGGTTGAACAGCAGAACGTTTTGGGCTCCTTAATTGCCATTGGGGAGAGGAGACGCTCCATTTGGCATGGCAGCGGCCGGACCAGCAGCTGCCTCTGGCAGCCAGCACGATTTTCTGTGGCAAGCTTCTCTTCGCACTGACCAGTGCCCCAGCCCCAGCCGCAGCTAAATGGCTCTAGAGTTGCAAGCGGCATTCTGCGGCATGGACTTGGACTTGGAGCCGAGCTGCAGCAGCAGCAGCAGCGGGGCACGTATCGATCGCATTCCGCGTTCCTAATTCGCTAGCATTTTCAGCCTCCCTCCACTCAGCCGCTTTACCATATTCAGCGGAGACTCTGTCGCAAATCAGATACAAGCAAAAAATGCTGCACAAGAGCCAAGAGAAGGAGGTGGAACGCCTGTCTCTGCCTCTGCCTCTGCCTCTGCCTCTGCTTAGCATATGCAGATGGGAGCTTAGATCTCTCGGTCTGTCTTGGGATACTGTTTGCGAGATACAGAACGGACTGTGGCTCTGCTCCTTGGACTTCTTCCTGGTTACGCACGCTTGATTTGCGGCACAGCAAAATATTTGCATACCCTCTCCATGCCGCGCTGTCTTCTGCCCACAAAATATATTAAATTTCAACGAAACGAAACGAAACGAAACGAAAAATATGTTAAACGCGTGACTAATGTGAGAACGTTCCGTGAGATACATTTCGATCGTTAGCCTGCACAGAGCACAGAGTCAGCGACTCTCTTGCAGTCTCTGGCTAATTAGCTATGCAAACTATGAGATACACAGATACACAGATACACAGATACACAGATAGGCTTCATGCGTGCAATTCGCGAGAGACAAAAGAAGGGAAAGTTTAACTCGATTTAGTTGCAATTGGCTGCCATTTGTGGCTGCACCGCTGTGTGGGCGCCAGATCTGTGCACCGTCTGTGTGTGGGTCTGTAATTTGGCTAAAGACTGAAATTTGAATGATCGCTGTGGCTAAGTGGAGTTCAATGCATGGCTAAACGTGCTGCAAACAGCTGCAAAATGGTTTGCTTTCGAACACAAACGCTTAAGATTGCAGAGTGTCATGCGGGATGGCTTTATTTTTATGGGAAAGGAGATAGTTTAAGGCGCCTGAAAGCAGCCATTAATCGGCGTATCAATGCCTCAGCTTCGTTCTCTTGCCGACCCAAAAGATAGCCCGAATCTAGTGCTAGTCCTGCCAGTCTATCCTCTTGCATTAAGTATAATCTGAGGAGCCGCAGCACTCCTTCTCCGCCTCGATAGACACATTTTGCTCGGGTGACACCTGCAGCCGCTCGTCTACCTAAGCCCCGAGAACAATCCTCTTAAGATACTTTGGACACTCTTCGGCGGGATCTTCTACCTACATTTTGCCGTCAATGTTTACAGAACCTTTTCATCCTCTGTTTGGCCACCATCGATTCCTGTGTGTGTTTTGTATTGTTTTTCCGCTGGAAAATTTATGACTGCTGCTGCTGCGTTCCTTGTTTTTCCATTGTGTTTGACTTTGGTTCGGGTTTCGGAATGTTGCTCTACCTGCGAAAGATGTTTCCACTCCTCGAGGCTTTGGGCTTGCCGCCCGCATCAGTGTTTCCCGCCACAATTAGGCAATGAAGAAACTTTGTCCAAATGGAAATTGTTGTCCGGATAATCGTAAAACCTCCACACAGACACAGTTCAATTTTTATTGCAACGAACTTTTGCGCCACAAGAAAAATTTAATTTGCTCGCCAAAAAGTACAAAAAAAATAAAAATAAAATAAAAGAAAGAAAAGGAAAAACATCAAAAGCAGCTGCTATTGGAAAACTCTCAGACCCCCAACCATAATCATAAATACTTTTCTCTCTCTCTCTCTCTGCTCGGTGTCGGTGGGTCCACGCAATTTTCCGCACAGTTTGTGTGGGTTTTTCCTGCTGGGGATTAGGGACCTGCCAATGCGAAATTATACAACTTTTTTCTCTCTGTCTGTCTGTCTGTCTGCCAACTTAATGCAAGTTCCTCGGCTGGAGCTGCCTGGCACCACGCATATCTTGACCTGTTTGTATCTGCGAGTGTGCCTAATAGAGTTTTGTGTTATCTGGCCCCTTTGGGGCATCGTGTCACACGATTTGCACTGCATGTTGTCACGTCATGCTGTCAGCAGTCGAACAAAAAGTCAACCATCGACGGGCGCGAATTACTCCCCTTAGACAGACACAGTTTGCACCTTGAAGGGGCAGAGAGAGAGAGAGAGAGAGACGCCTCTGGCAGGCAGCAATAAAAGTGTTGCTGCTCTTTTAGGTGCTGGGCATTTGCTGCTGCAATTTTGAACCCTTTCCTAGAGCAGCTTTTCTCTTCCTTGCCCCCTGGCTACGGTGAGTAATTAAGCCGCAGATGCCTTTTGCCTTGTCCGCTGTCCTCTTTGTCGTCAAGAGCCGCGGGCCTGCCCCTTTCGCCCAATTAAAGCTCTATAAAAATCACTTAAGGGCCCCGCGCGCGGGCATGTGACAATCAACTTTAATAATAACACAAAAAGCAGCGCGCCCCACCCACACAGCCTTGACCCTGGGCGCTGCCATTGAGGATATTTGAACAAAACGTGGGTTAAGCCGGAGAGGGAGTGGGGCAAGCAGTCGGGCAAGCAGTGCGGCAAGCAGTCTCGGGCTGAGGAGTCACGGGAAACAAGTTGCGATAACAACAAAACTGCTCAAAAAAAGGGCGCAAGAAATTATGAAAAATTAATTTCTGCCCGACGGCAGATTTTTGCTTGTTTCAATTTTTCTTTTTTTTTTTTGCACGGGGCAGACAGACATAAAAAATGTTGCAAGGGTCGAAAGAGGCAATAAGGTTTATGCGTGATGGCATCTTGGGATTTATCAAAGCGATAAAGCAAAGCTGATAAAGGTTGAACGGAATTGAGTGTGATGTTAATGGCTGGACGGGGGTCAGGAAATATGAAGGGGATTCCTGGGATGGACAAAGATTAATCAAAGACTGAAACTTTGTGGCTGTTCACAAATTGTACCCAAAAAAAGATGAGGCTAAATCGTAGAAAAATGTTCCTACATCTAGGGACAAGTTCTGCCATCACATAAATAATCGTTTTTTAATCAAAGTCATTTGTGTGGAATGCTCCTTTGATATATTCAGCTCATGCTGATAATTATTAATCAACATTTAATTAATTTTCTTCTTTATGAATTGCTCTTCCCGCATAAACTGAAATTATCACACACACCAGTCGCATCATCGTTTTTTTACCCTCAATTGCTCGCTGGCCGGGCTTTTGTGCGAATGTTTTACAATGCGTTCCACTGTGTGTCTCCTCTCTGTTGTGGCAACGATGACGATTGCTGTAGAACCGCCGCCAACCACCAACCACCAACAACGGTGGCAACTTTGGGCCTGCAGCAGGAGGCTCTCTGGCTCTGGTATCCCTTCGATTTGTTGGTCTGTCATCATGCCTCATCATTGTCAGCCTCGGCTCACTCCTCCTGCCCGGCATGTGCAACATTTTCATCATCATTATTTTATGCTGCAGCAGGCTCAACCCCAAAGGCGTCCTCGCGCTCTCCACCTCCTGCCCGCCTACCCGCCTACCCGCCTACCTTTCGATGTCATGTTCCTTGTTTTTGCTTCACTTCTTCAGCGTTTTCTTTCCTCCTCCTGGTTGGTATTTATGCATTATTGAATTTTTGTTTATAAGACAACGAACGACATGTTTGGGTGTCTGCAAGTCGGGTGGGGGGGGGCAATTATTATGACTTCACGATCCTGAGAATGTTTACAAGAGAGCAAAAAGGGCTGCCTGCCTCCTCATGTTTATATCCCCCAGTCCGGAGTTCCAGAAGGAGGACCCAAGCCAGGCTCCCGCAATGATTTCCATTGAAGGTTTCTTAAATTATGTGATTTAGTTAGGAAACAAATCTTAGACATAATTTCAGAAATATACCAGAAAATACTAGATTAATACCAGAAAATATTAAAATTCTTAGAAAAATGAGCTCAATTGAAGGAAATCAAAATACCAGAAAATACCAGAAAATACTAGATAATACCAAAAAATACCACATCTCTTAAACATGAAGCTCCTTCATTTTCTTCATTTTCTGAGAACATACTAGAAATATACCAGAAAATACTAGAAAATACCAAATCTTTCCATTTGAAGATCTTTAACTTTCTTCATCTCCCACAAACTTGATCGATCTTACATTCAAAATGAGTTTCCTCCTCTAATCGATCTGCCATAAAATCTCCCCCCCATAAAGATCTTCCTCGCCTTGATCTTCCCATTAACCCGCTAGATCTACTCCATCATATCTTAGTCTCTCCCCATCTCAGTGTTAAAAATAGAGTTATCACTCGCTGGGTGCAGGCAATTGGCAATTGGCAATTGTCACAGAGGACCGAATCACAGCCAACTCAAGTGGCAAACAAGTGTCAGTCAAGTCGATCCACTGATCCTCGTGTTGATTTCCCAGCCAGAGAGATCTCTGAGCCGCTGATCACTGATCGCACACGGATGCGAGATCCACGGAACGTTGATGCCCATTGACAGCTCACAGCGGTTTATTAATGATCGTGCTGAGGCCGATGCGATCCCTCCGGTGGAGAGTGGAGTCCGAGAGCGGGACGGACCCCAAAGAATGTTTCTGGTTTGCACGCGATGCGCATCAATCTCAGATAAAGAAAGATCACTCAGCTGTCGGACGATCACTTTGCCCCGCCGATCGTGTGGCATCGATCGTCTGTTCGCTATGCAAATTCAAGACTGGTTGGGTCCTTCCTCTTTTTTTTTGCTGTTTTATTTATTTATTTTTTTTTTTTTTGATTAATTGCCGCTGCAATTTTAATTAATTTTTGCGCCATTTCAAGTGGAAAGCCATCTCGCTGATCCGATCTCTCTCTCTCCTCTTGCCTGAATAATTAACCATCAAATTGTGTAGATAAATGCCGAGTAAATCAATCAGAGACTTGACAGCGTTTGCCCACATGCAGAAATTTCCCAGAAATCTAAAACCCAAAGGAAGTTCCATTTTCCCACAAAAGGTGCGCCAGCGTCACAAACTAAATATTTACTCTGAGCCGAACACACACACGCACACACACACACACCCATTTAACCCAGTTCCACAATATTCTTTCTATATGATGATTGCAATGTTTACAAATTCTAAAACAAATGTCGTTGCTTGGTGTAACTCGAAACGAAGGAGAGTGACTGGGAGAGGGAGGGAGGAAGGCCTCTTTGGCATGTAAATAAAATGCTAAAATCGAAAAGAAGAACCCAAAGAAGCAACGCATCAAGCGGCGACACAAGTGGAGGCCTTATCTTAAATGCAAGCCACAAACAGAGAGCAGAGCGAAGAGAGAGAGAGAGTCTTGGGAAAGTGTCGCCGCACTCTGGAAGTGATTGGCATATCGCATTTCCCCATTTGGCCGTCGTCGCAAAACTGCAATAAATTGAAGTCCGGCTCGGGGGGCAGCACAACTAAATGAAAAAGCAGTAAAAAGCTCAGGACAGAGGCAGCAGAGCAGGTTGGTGTTTGGTTCTTAGTCGGGCAGCTAAAAACCAAATTAATTTTATGACAAACTCGTTGAATGGCAAAAGCTACCAACGGAATCTTCTGCCCCTCAGACAGCCATCCAGCGTGGGCTGGCTACGGGGCCTGCAGCCCACTCTGAATCTTTTGGATGGAAATGAAATGAAATTATACGAATTAATTCGATATGCCAAAGCCTGGTTAAGTTTAGTGTCAAGGTGTTGGTTACCTGCACTCAATTTATGCGTCATTTGCTAGACAACTTTATGGGTAATCTTATCACGAAAGAAATGTTTTAATTTGTAGAATTTGTAGGAGAAGTTTGGGAGATTTATTTGGAGGAATTTAGAAGGAGAAATTTCGAACTCGTAGATTTATTTAGAGTGGTTTAAGTAGCTGGAAATGCCTAAGGAAAGTCTCTTCTTACCACTCCTTAGCCCATTCCTTAACCACTTTGGCTCCTCAAATGGCATTCCTAATGCGTTTCGTTATATCCTAACTAAATGCTTTTTTTGGTTTATGGCGCTGTCCATGCCACTGCCCATATCAATATCAAGTTTATTTGAGCCTTTTTAGCATATTTTAGTGTCTTATCAGGCGGTCACCGTCAATGGCAGCAAATGAGCCTGGAAACCGCACACTTACACCCCGCGGAGGAGGTTGGAAGGAAGGGGACATGTTGGCGAACGCTGGCAGTTGGCAACATGTTGCCAAAGAACAAGAACTCCATTGTAGGTTTTCGCCTGGGTTGACAGTCATTTAGATTTATGGCTGATTGTCTGGCAACGGCAGCAGCAGCGCCTTTTTATAGACAAAAAAAAAACAACAACTTGTTGTTGGCTGGAGCAGATACACTGCCTTGAGAGGGTATTTTATAAGTGTTAAGAGATTTTTGTGACTGGGTGGATCTTGTGGTGGAAGTAGGAGCGTGGCAATTGGGCCTCAAGTTTTGAGTATGCAAATCTTTACCCAAGATTCTTTGGCCTTAAGAGTGAGTTGCATATATGCAACGTTTTTGCTGCCGCCACTGTTCCATCTGCTCCGCTAGAGCATCAACAGCTTCGACTTGAACCTCCCGTTTCTTTCTTCTCTTCCCTCGCTTGCTGCCTTCGTGGTTGTTGTCTTCGTGTTCGCTGCCTTCGTTTTTGTTGCCTTATTTGCACGCAGAGCCCGCAATCCAATTTTTGCATGTTCGTTGTCGTTGTCGTCGTCGTACGCAGGTGAGTACAAGCGGCGCATAGCGACGCGAGAGGAGAACGGACAAAGAGGAGTGGGAGCGGCGGGCAGAGCAACACACGGAGCAATGAGCGCTGTGAGGGCAGAACTTGTTTAGCAACAAGTTGACCAATTTGCATGTGTCGCACTCTCTTCACCCGAGTACCGACTGCTCCCCTCACTCCTTTATTAGATATCCCGAATGCGATAAACGTCCGACGGCGATCGCGGCGACTCTGCGGACTCTTCGGACTCTCTGCGGACTCTCTTTGCTTTATTGATTTAAATGCCATGGCAGCGGCATCTTCCTCCACAAGTCACAGTCGCATCGACAATCGACAATCGACAATCTGTGATTCGAGGATCCCACAGCAAGTCAAGTCCCCTCCCCGCGCTCTATCCCCCCGGTGCAGATTAAGCCGTTTGTCAACTTGTCATAATTGCCCAGACCAAAACGTAGGCAGCGGAGAGGCGGTGTAGGGTGCGGAGGGGAGGGAACCCCAGAGTGGCGCCGATCTCCTCACTGCCTTCCACTCTTGTTAACAAATTATAAAGTTTTTCGCTGTGCAGCAAACCAAACGCCAACGTTTTGTTGCCAAACCTGCAACCGACTACGACGATGACTCAAGGCAATTCTTTGAACATTTTTCATAATTTTCTTTGGCCCGAGCGCGTAGGCAGCGCAACGCTGGAAAATCTGAGACTGAGACTGAGACCGAGACTGGCGACTGCCGACTGCCGACTGCTGGCGGCTATGTCTGCCACAGAGAGAGAGAGAGAGAGAGAGAGAGCCACTGCTCAGGCCTTAACTTCATCAAGTGCAAATATGCAAATCTCTGACTCTGCCACTCGACTTTGCCTTAAGGATAAATGACAAAGACAAAGACAGAGACAAAACTCTTTTTGGGCTGCAGCCGGAAATTTCAGCCAGAAATTTGTGTAATTAAATACATATTAGCCACAGCCACGGCATAACTTGTTGATCCTTCCCGTTTTTGTACGAAATTCTTGGGAAAGCAATTGCATAAAGCAGTGGGGAAAAGTGGGGAATATTAGTGGTATAAGCTGCAAATTAAAATGTAGCTGCTGGCGAAACATTAAGATTATTTCGCTCAACCAAAACCCCTTCTAAACCACTTCCATTGTGCCTGCCTTTCCCATAGCTTGTGCATCAAATTTCATGTTGATTGACCTCTCCAGAATTGCATATCCTCCTGCCCGGCTCTGGCACCTTTCTCCTACTCCTGCCAGCCAGTTGCTCTCCTGCAGCTATCCCATTGCTTCACACATAGCATTTCCAATGCAATTTGCAAACCTTTTTCTCACCAAAAGCGCACAGATTTGCTTCGAGGCTAGGAGGCAGCACGAAAAAGAGGCAACAAAAGTGCAGTAACGCCTTCTCAAAAATATAAAGGAAAGAAAATAAGAGGCAGGAAAAATCAGAGAGAGAGAGAGAGAGAAATATTGCATGCAAAAATGCAGCAACAACAACAACAACAACAACAAATGCTGCAACATTTTAGGCTGCAAGTTTGCATTTTACGCGGCTGCCAGGCTTAATTTTTCCTTTATTTTTAATATCACAAAAAAGCAACCATAAAACCCACGGCTACAGGCACACAGACACATAGCTGCATTTGAAACGGTGCTGTCAAGCGGAGCTCTGGCTCCCAGGAAGCCAAGAAGAGAGGAAAAAAAATCTTTGCGTAGGCAAAACTTGGCTCGGACCATGTCCAAACTGCTGCGCGCCTCCGCGCCACCGCAGCTCGACCTCCGCCTCTTCAGGCTCTTGAAACTTGTGGCTGTTGCGTTGTTCTTGCAACGTCTGTACGCGACTGTTGTTTTAAATAATTAATTATTGTTTAGTTGGCCAATAGCCTGGTCAAGATCGAATGGCCCCACAACAAGAGGCAGCCACACACAGCAGAAAGAAGGAAAATAAATTCTGCAGTCAGAAAGGAGAGGCTTTGATTGGGTGGCCAAAAGATGTGGAAAGTTCTATGGATGTTGCTAAGATTTTCGCATATTTATTTCTACATACTCCTCATCCAAATTGTTGTTTATTTTATTGATAAACTTTCAATGTTTTTGCGAGGTTTCAGAGGTGCAAAATCCAGCAACTTCCTGCCCCGAAATGGCCAATAATCTACTGCCCCAAAGGTCATCTCAGACACATAGATAGGCAGATGCATGTGTACTCTATCTTTAGGCACCTACAGCCAAGCATCGGTGCAAGTTTTCAATCACATTTTGTGGCCCCAAACTCTGTGCCGAATCTGGCAAATCGATGGAAAAACTCGGCTCTGCTGCCCCATTCATTATGTGGCCTGCAGCTGGAGAATGCTGGAGAATGGAGCGGGGCATGGCAGCTCATTGGCTGGATGCCCTGAACAAAATCGGTAGGGCAATCATGTGATTGAACAAATAACATGCCACAGAACCGGCACTTGACTCCATTTGAAAGTAAGCCAAAGAGCAGGCGGGAGCGGGAGCGAGAGAGGGAGAGGGCGAGGGAGAAGCCCGCTACTTAGCCCAATTTTCGCATAATGCACATGAGACTCAGGCTGAGATTCAGGCTCGGAAAATTGCACAAAACTGGCAGAGAGGCTTGAGGCACAACCCAACAAAAAAAAAGACAAGACAAAAGAGCGAAATGTGAACCTAGAAAAAAAAAGAGTGTGCCACCACCCCCGGGAGATACACACATAAAAAAAGGCGAACTGCAGCATGTTGCAGGCAGTTGTGGGGGGGCAGGGCAGTTAGCAGTGTACAAAACGCTCCCCAGAGTGGCATTAGTGGCAGGCCGGCAGCTAGAGGGGGTTGCAGCATAATAATTTGTACGACCCCCGAAAGATTCTCAAGCAGGCAAGGATTGACCCACCACCCGCCGCAGCAAAATCACAAATAAAAGTACAAGTCACACACCCTGGCAGAAGCATTGGAAGGAGAGCCTGAGCCTGAGCCTGAGCCTGTCGTGTGCCGTGAGCAGATAATTTTATACAATTTATTATATCAAACGAGCGACGTCGTCGCGTGCAACACTTGCCACACATCACACTGCCACAGAGATACCAAATCTGTTGGCTGTTGCGTGCTAAATGAATCCCAAATCCGTATCCGAATCCGAATCCGAATCCCAATTGCGTGTGTCCAACAATTTGGAGATATCATTTGGGCGTTGGGTTGGCTTTGAAAAGCGTTTAATAAGCATTAGATTACAACATTCTCCAGCTGCATGCCTCATTTAGATATGTATTTTAATGTGATACTTTGTCGAGCCTCCCAACTTTGCTTCAGTTTTCTCTTCTTTCCAACAGACCACAAAAGCCGCAAGAACTCCTCACTGCCAATCAGGTTCCCCTTGAGGGGGGGGCACACAGAAAAACTATTTACAACAATACATTGATTAGTTTCCCAACATTTTGTGCTGTGTTTTGCTTGGGTGATCTCCTGTGATCCTCTCCTCTCTGTCCCCAAGGAGCTGCTGCACTGCATTCGAGCTGCGTTCTGTCTGCGAGGTCCCTGAGTGAGTGAATTAAGGCAAAGTGCCTGTAGGTAAGCGGGGAATTATGGAGTTGCTGGCAGTGTTTAAGAGTAATTAAATAGCGGAAAGAGTTGAGCACTGCCATGCGCTGTATTGACCCTCTATCTACCTCTAAGCCAGCCGAAATCCACCCATACAAATCTCTAATTGTGCCCCCAAATAAACAGATCTTCCACACCAAAAGGAAATCTGTCTCTCGTGGGAGTCTCTCTGGCATTAGTGTAGCTGTTGGAGTGCAGCAGCAGCAGCGGCAGACTGCCATGAGTAATGTGTCTGTGTGGCACAGTGGAGATGTCGCGTTTCGTCTATAAAAATGGGCCTTAAAATCCATTAGCGAGCGCTGGCAGCGAGGGGCATAAATAAACCGCAGTGCCTTAATTTCGTTCACTCCCCACCAAAAATAGACGAAACACGTAAATGGAAACAAATGACGCTAATAAATAATTGTGTGGGGGGGAGAGTGGACCGAGAGAGAGAGAGAGAGTCGTGGAGCCAAAGTGGAAAGGATTTGCATGTTGTGGGAGGAAATAGTTTGTCAAACTCCGAGTCATAGTTTTGCCCTTGATGTTGGCTGCAACTGTTGCAAGTATAACGTATAAGTTCCATGCCACACATCTGCTGACACTTACCCTTGAGCGCGGCAACTTGTGTTAATCCATTTAATCCAGAGAGCATCAGCAGCATGGGCAATACTACGTCTGACATCCTCTGGCCGCTGATTATTTTTAGCCTTTTGGGCTGCGACGCAGCGTCGACATTTTGATTGTTTCTTCTATGTCTTCGCCGTTTGATCTCGCTGTCGTTGGTATTTTTAAATGCACTTTCCGCTGATAAATGCTGCAACTGCAACTGTGGCAACTGTGGCAACTGCATCTTGTCAAGTTTTTATTCTACTTTTACTTTAATTGAATTGCCCGAAAATCTTGCTTGGCACAAACCCGGCAGCCACTCTATCCATTCATTCAAAATAGAACTGCACTCATTTTTCGGTGTTTTCGTTTTCGTTTTCGTTTTTAGATTTTTTGTTTTATTTGCTGATTCTTTTGGCACACACAATTATTTCGGAATCGTTTTCGAATCAATCTCAATCCATGGCGGGGTTGGTTTCTGCGCCGCCTAACCGGAACGACGAAAGACTACGACAACCACGACCCAGACGAACGGCAGAACGACGAACCGAACACTTTCAACGCAAGAAATGAACTGGCCAAGGCGCTCGGTTTCCAGCTGGCACACAGCAGCCAAAGCCAAGGAACCGAGCGACTGCTGCCGAAGGCCACT
This sequence comes from Drosophila guanche, assembly GCF_900245975.1. Classification (NCBI taxonomy): domain Eukaryota; kingdom Metazoa; phylum Arthropoda; class Insecta; order Diptera; family Drosophilidae; genus Drosophila; species Drosophila guanche. Next base: position 7,860,589 of record NW_022995746.1, read on the forward strand.
CGCTTCGGTTGCGTTCGGCCAGCGCTCGGCTGTGCTTGTTGCATGCTGTGGACTCCATTTGGATTGTATTAACCTTTTGTTTACTTGCTTGCCTGCCATTCTGTCGCTGGGGTTTGTTTTGTTCCATTTGCCACTCGTTTACTTCGTGTGGTACAATTCTGCTTAGGCCATGTGCGTGAGTGTGCATGCGTGTGTGTGTGTGTGTGTGTGCGGCCGAGCAACATTCGATGAAACGAAATGGAACTGAATGATGCATAACATTTGTTGATAAGAATGAAGCCCTGAAGTGGGTTTTATATTGTTCTATAGAGTGCGTTTTCTGTGGCAAAAAGGGGATTAAACAATACTTTTTGAATAAAATTACATTCCTATGTCGTTCATTTGGTGGCTAAAATGTGTTTTTCTTGACGATTATTGTCTTACAGAAAGAGTTATTTCTGGAAAAGTTGATCAAATATTGCCTTGTTCAGTCGAAAAAGTGAACAAAATCTTGATACAAGACTTAATGTACCTCAATTTAAATATTAATTTTGAATATTTTTCCTAGAGGGTTTTGAGGCAAACAATTTGCTCTGAGAAGAGATTTTCCTATGGGCAAGACTGAGATGGAAAAAACGATGATCGAATCTTACCAAACACAAAAGTCGCGAAGGACTGCCCTCCCACATGATCTAAGATATTTTCAAGAGTTTTCTTCATCCTTTAATTGTGTGTTTTGAAGTTTTGCGACTGTAATCTGCTTTGGGCCACATCTGACAAGACCACCGCTGGCCACTCCTCAAAGGATGCACCTTCCACGAGGATAATGGCCGAAAATAGGTAGCCAATTTCTATGCCAAATCCACTGCTAAGCCCGGACTCTAGACAATAGATTTGTTTCCTTTCGGGCAACTCCCTGTAATATTGGCAAACAAAGAAACAGAAAATACTCTTGCCTGCAGCTGAAGGTCATGTCATGTCGTGTCTTGTTGCTAATAAATGGATTTCTGTGTTGACAAATGTCAGCAGATGACAGGGGCAGACTAATCGAATTTCGAATCTCTTTCTCATTAAAATAAAAGCGTAAAAAACGGCTTGAAGTTGCCTTCTACTAAGTCAACAAATGGGCCAACCTTTGTGCTCGTCTTGCACTCAATTGGAGTGCCAGAATTCGGCTTGTGGATAATCCATACTTGTTGCATTTTGATTGCCTTTTCCCTCTGCGACTTTTGTTATGCTGATTCCCCCAGTCTCTGCCCCGCCCCGTTCTGCTATCTAATCTGTACGAGTGCGCCGCCACTTCACTCTCCAGCTGTTAGCTCATCTATTTCCAAACTGCACTAAAGCCAGCACAGACACCACACTCCAAGGCATTTCACAATCATTCCTCACAGAATGGGTACAAAAATGAATAGAAATCAAAGTGGTTCCTCTGTGGACACTGTCCCCCTATCAGACGGCCTTCTTCTCGGTCCGCTAATGAAAAAAGAGTCAATTGAATTGACCAAAAGAACCCGATACTGTAGATATTTGTGTTGTGTTCATTTATCAAAGTGCATTCAGTATCCGAGAGCCTGAAGTTTGAACGTATAAATCGCTGCCTAATTTCCCAACATTTGTGCCATAATCAATACAAGTTTTTCCCTTCCCTTCCCTTCCCTTCCCTTCCCTTCCCATCCGCTCTCAGGTAGATGGCCTCGAGTGTGAAGTCTGTTCATTAATGCCTAGGGTCTAGGGTTCCCCCTTGGAGCCATCAAAAGATACAGATAGATTTGCCGTTGCTTTGGGTTCGGGCCACAGAAGTGTAAAATAGAGGTGTGTTCTGGGTTCGGGACGGGACAAGGGCAGGTGTCGGTCTAGGTCTGAGTCCATCATTCTCTCGTTTTACTACTCTCAGTCGCAGTCTCTTCTCTTTTCATATATTCAATGTGCATTGTCTTTGCCCCGAAAGGTCAAGGTGCGTGGTGCATTTCTGTATCCTCCCGAACTCAGGTAAAAAAGGCTCCGCGTTTCTGTGGCAGGTAAACCATTTTTCAACTGCCGATAATTGGCCAATTTAGGGAAAAGCGAGAGAGATATCTGTTCAAGGGCGCAGAACTTTGGCCACGCCGTGGGGTAGGGCATGGAAAAATGTGGTGTGAAAATTGTGTTACTGCAACAAGAAATCCGTGAAAATGCGGGTGCTGGCAATGTGTTGAGTTTCTCAATGTTTTCTGGGTATTTTTTGGTGTCAAAATGCACATAAAAGGTTTTTAATTTTAAAAAATATATATAAGAAAATTAAAAAAAAATTAAAAAAAAATTAAATATTAATACATATAAGACATAAAATAAATTTAAAAGAATAAAAAATAAAATCAAGAAGTAAATATTGTCTAAAAAATAAAAAATTAAAAAAAAAAAAACATTAAAAAAAAGCAAAATAAGCAAATATTCAATGTAAATAAATAAAAGCAAAAATAAAAAAAATAAAAAAATATTTGGCATTAAAAAATGAAACCTTTGCCTCAATGTCTGCACTTGCCTCAGACTTCCTGTAAGTAATTCATTTGCCTGCAACTGCTGCACTCTCTGAGCTCTCAGCCGAACTTTGGCAACGTGGCATGCAACATCTAGACCGAAGGTTGTGTTGTCGGTTTGGCATTGCCTTTGCCCTTTGTCGCATCCGTTTTGGCTTAAGCCTGGTTAATGACATGTAAGTTGCCGTCTCAATTGCGGATTTGTGCCGAGAGCTTCCTTCCTTCCTTCCACTGCCAAAATGAAATGACAATTTGATTGTCAACGAAAAAGCGGAGCAACCCGAAAAACTTATGGATATAAATTGAAGGCAGGAAGAGCATGCGGATACTCCTCTTTGTGTTCATATGAAAAGGGCACACTCAAGATAATTGAAATTAGCGACTGTGACAGCCTGATTACCTTCCCTAACATCTTCTGGATAAACGCCCAGGCCACAAATCTCTCAGCAGAGAGAAGACGTAGAAGACATGGGAGTCGCCCACTCGCCAAGAGCCAAACCCCAATTGAGTGGGTTCTTTGGACAGACAACCCAGAGACCCCAGAGCCGTCTTCTGCCTCACCCAACCCAAAACGCATTGGGATTTCTGTTGTACAATTGCTGAGATTTGTTGGGGCTCGTGCACACTCGTATGATAATGAGCAGGAAATGAGTTGAGTGTGAAATTTATGGACAGGAGTGTCTCTGGTCCTCCTTGGCGCTTTGAGTAATGTTTGTAATTAAAAATATCCATCTGATAATTGATGAAGCTTCTTCCCCATGGAAAGCTGTCCCCTGTTTCCCTTGCCCAATAATTCCACTCAAATACCACAAATCCACGCGGTGTGTGTGGTGTTAATCCAGTCACCTAAAAATATGCACAGAATGCCGCCCATCAAAATGTAATCCCATTGGCAATAAATGTAAATGCAACCCACAAATGAAATTAAAAGTCAATAAAAGTTTAACTAACTCGAACAACAATAAAAATCAAACAACAAAATCAACGAATCTGCTGTGTGTCTCCGCAGCTCATAAATTAGGAGCAGACACAAAAATGAGACGGAAAATTGTACATATTTTGTGTATGGAAATTGCAAGTTAATTAAATATTAAACATTTGAATGGAAACAATGGAGTGTAATTAATCGGGGCTGTGGCTGAAGTGGAACTTATTCAATTTAGGGTAATAAAAGGGATGATTCTAGTCATTTTAGTGCTGAGAATTTTTATGGCAAAATGAAAGTTGCTGTTGCCAAAAATATTTATTTTTTTGTACATAAAATATTAAAAAAAAATCCGCCATTATTCCATTGAGCACCCCGAGAAAACTTTAAACTGTGAAGCGGGGGATTCCTGCGTCGAAAAACCCACATAAAATTTTTCTGATTATATTCAGCTGTAATTTATACACCCCGCAATTATCCTTCCCTCAATTCCTTAGAACTAGAGCATAATTATTATTTTGGCAAATGTTTCGTTGTGTTTTCTGTTTTGCATTTGGCTTTTCATTTGAAATTTGAATTTCGATAGCGCGGGGCTTATTAACATTTTATTGTTTTTACGCCGGCTTCTAATTAATATTTTCAGTAGTTGCCGACGACCACCAACAAAGGCAAGCGAGTGGGAAGGAGACACACACAGGCAGAGAGAGAGAGAGAGAGGGAGGAGAGTCATGCAGTCAGTCGTGCATTGAGGAGGAGGAGGGGACGCCGCCTGCCTGCCTGCCTTCCGTTTTTTGTTGTGGGGGCGTCAGTTGTATTTCATTTGAATGGAGCTTTTTTTGGGGGAACTATTTCGTAAGCGCGATAATCATAGAGTGGATTCATTAAAAATCCGAAATATGAGCAAAGCAAACAAGAAACACAACAACAACAACAACAAAAACACAAACAAAAAGCGAAGCTTTGAAGCTGCTGGCGGTCCCCGGTACGTTGCCCCCTTCTGTGGCAAATAGTTTTGTAGATCTCTATCGGATCGGTTGTTTCTGGTAGCACAAAATAAACAGCAGGCCCTCTCGCATGAGCATAATTAATTACATATTTCAATTGTGTGACATTTGTTCACCAAGAAATTCATTTTCATTTTCATTTGTTTTTTTTTTTTCTCTGCGCTGTGGCTGTGGCTTTGCCCTTTTATCCATATGAGAATTGTTTTGCGGATTGTTGATCTTTGCCGTAGATTGTTGAATCGAGTACGGAGTAATCTCTTTTTCTTCTTTGAGATGGAGAGAGAGAGAGAACACCCAGGGTTTCGTTGAGGTCATTCAGTGTGTGGGCAGGCTGCTGTCTGGCTTCCTGTATTTTTGTTTGCTCAAAGGTTACGCTGCAGGGCGGCGGCTTGGAGTTGCCTCCGAGAGATGATCTACGGGATTATTTACAGCAAAATGTCGCTTGTTTGGACAAGCACTGTTACAGCACTTTGGGGGAGTTTCGGAGTAGCAAAAATAGGCTTGACATAAGACAAAGATGTGCAAAAAAAATATACAGCAGCAAATTCTATGCAGCGGGCAACCTGTGTGGCAGTCTTTTCATTCAATCACTGAACAGAAGCAGTGAATTTAAAAGAATATTCGGGGAATAGATCTAAGGAAAACAGACCTCTGTTATGTGCCATCATCAGACCTCTCCATCACTTATAACTTTCCCATAACTTCATTCTTCATTCTATTTTTAGTCACAGCTAATTTCAATCAACCTCCCCCTATTGCTGCTGCAGATGATCCTAATGCCAATTGGCTAAGCTCTCTATGCGGTCTATCCCCCAATCACTTAATACCCTAAATAACCGATAGTTAAGATCCCAAGACAAACAGAGAGAGAGACAGAGAGAGAGTGAGAGGCCGCTACAGATACAGAGCCAGACGGGTAGCCAATTTAACAACCATCTATCATTAAATAATTTGTTAAATTTTGGTTCAAAAACCTAAAAAGCGCCACGAAGGCCCTCGGGAACTCCGTTCTTTCAGTTTTAATTAGTTGTGCAGTCGATAAAAATGCGCTGAAAATGAAGCGAAACGGAAAAGACGCAACCGTAAAGAACGCAAAAGCAACAAAAGAAACGCGTGAGGGGAGGGAAGAGAATGAAATACAAAAACAAAACGCTGAAAAAAGATTCGCACGCATTCAGCAGAGATCCGCAGAGACAGCGGCCCCAACTGAAATAGGATCATTAGCAGTGGGAAGAGGGAGAGCAGAAGAGAGCAAAAAGAGAGAGTCGACCAGGGTGTTACCTGGTAGTGGGAATATTTTATGGACATGGCAAAGGGTTTGAAGCTCAACGAAGAAAATCAATGAAGTGGAAAGAGAGTTGCTGAACAGTGAAGCGCGAATGGTGCTGATCCACCCCTTACAGGGTACCAAAAAAGATCGACATTCAGTGGGAGAAATAAATAGACTGAAAGGGAGAGGACTTGCTTTGTGGTTGGTTTATCCGTTGGACCTCGGAATGGTTAGTACGTGATCGGTTCATAAAACTAAAAGCACCCATAAACTGATAATTTGAGGATTTATAAAAGAAAAGCAAAAAATAGCCATGGCCACAATAACGTTTGAAAGGCAGACAGCAGCGAGCCCGAGCCCTATGGATCTTGGATTGGACCAAAATCGGCACAGGAAGCACATCGATAATCATAATAATGATGATCGCACGGGTGATGATAATGATGATGATGGGGATGGTTCCTGGAAGTTGGGATTAGAAACAGTTTTCTAGCTGAAAAAAAATGAGTGGCCTAAACAGCTTATAATCATGTTAAGCTAAGTGAAATCAGCAAGACAGAAGCCTCATTTTCTTGGGTGAATGAATGTGCATTGGGATTAGCGCTTAATGTTTGGCCAGGAAGGAGGTTCCAGATATTTGTAGGAAATTACAGAAAAAATTGGTTTAAAGTGTGGAAGATTTCGGTAGCTGACAGAGAAGAGCGAGAGATCAGCAGATGCACAGAATTCACACAATCAAAATCAAAAAGGTTTCCTCTGAAATCTTCAGTGCACCCTTGTAATAGTCTCCCCCCCCACCACCACCAGAGAGGCAAAACTAAATTATTTTGTAGACTAATCCGCTTGTGGGCTCGCTGGCACTCTGTGATTTCATGACCAAAACGCTGATCCGTGATCCGTTTTTATGTGCCGTGGCAGCTCAAGCAGTTCATGTTCGAACACTTTGCGAGCATGATTAAATTTTAATGTGTTTTCATTTTAAGGCGTTTCATTGTGCAAACTCTTTCGACATTCGACATTCGACATTCGACTGGGGGGGACACTACCACTACTGCCGCTGGAAGCTGCTGCTGCTTCTGGCAGATCGTAAAATGTTCACAGTTCCCTCCGTGAATTTTTATGATCGTCGAAGCTAATTAAAATATTTCCAGCTTTGGGGAGATTGGAAATGGAACTTGCACTCTTAAAGCAAATTCGTGTTAATTCTCTTGCTGCTGCTGAATGCGACGGGACTCGATTTGCAATTTGCCATAATTCAGAATTAACTTTTGTGGTGTCCATAAATCGGCACACAGGCGACAGTTTGCACAGCTCTCAGGCAGAGAGAGAGAGAGAGAAGCAAATTCTTATCACTGCCACTGAGCAGCAGGTCAAGAGTGTTGGCGACCCTAGAAGACTATGAAAAATTGAAAATTACCAACGCAACGAGACGCAGATAGACAATGCAGAGATACAGATACAGATACAAAAGGAAAGACAGCTAAAAAAAAACGAGGGTAGAAGGGCATCTCGAATCAGCAGCCATGAATGAAGTGCGCACTGAATGAAATAAAATGGGATGGCTCTTGGTCTGGGATGGGTCTCGGATGAGAACTAAATCTCCGATATGAGTACACGGATCTGGTGGAGAGAGCATGGCAAATTCATACTTCAAAAAGATACACAAAAAAGAAAACACACACATGCACACAATCGGTTCCTCTGCCTCGCTTTAATATAGTTTTTGTTTAGCTGCGCGACAACATCGACTGCCCTGCCCTTCCCCCTTGCCGTATCTTTCATTCGCCTTTCAATCGACAGTCGCAGGCAGGGGACAAAGCCGCTGCCGGGTATCCCAGGCCTTACCGTCCGAAGGGTTGTGTCGCAGAGGCGTCGATAAAACCACGGGGGGTCATAAATTTTCAAGCTTCTTGCTTTTTGTTTGTCCAGAAAAAAAAAGATATCAATTGAAGAAGCCGACGGACGCCAAGCCAAAGTTATCGCCAAAAAATAAAGAATGTTTCGAGAGCTCGGAGAGTTCTGCCTCTTGGTAGGGAGGCCCCTTCAACATTTTCGAGTGCATTTCTGCTTTCGTTTTTGTTTTGTTTTTTCTTATTGTGGCTGGGAATGTGTCATGAAAGTGGGTGGGGTAAGGGTATACATATTGGTTGAGGGTATAACAACTTGGAGAGAGACAACTCACATATGAGTTGCAGAGGAGTTTAGGGAAGAGTAATTAGCAAATTGCTAGTGTGCAAATGACGTTCCCTCAAGAATTCCCGTTGCTCGCAGAACAACCCCAACGTCTACCTGCTTTACCCACATCGTTATATTGTTGTTGTTGCAAACTTTTTGCTACGCTTATGCAGCCCAGCTTAAGCTTTGGTACCTGCTTGCCCTGCTAAGCGCTCTCGAAGTTACGCTCTCTGCGCTGTCTACGTCGCGACGTCGCTGCCGAGCGAAGCTGCGTCTTCGTTGTTTACGTCTACGCGAAGCTGCGCTCAGCTAGATCGGATCGGAAGTGCAGGCATGCAAAGGGCAAGCAAGACTTGCGTGCAATTTGGGTGTCATTAAACGTGAATACATTTTAAAACTTAAATTCTGCAATAACTTCTATCACTTAATAGATAAACAAAATAAGGCTAAGATATGTAGAAGTTACTTTTCTCTTGTCTCCAGACCCTACCATCCATTACAGGTCATCTCTTAGTCGTTGCTCACATTTCGTTCCTGCTGTTGCTGCTGCCGCTGCTGCTGCTATCGCATACGATTCAGTGTCGACTTTGTTGCTTATCTGCGGTCGCTTTCTTTCACCAGAGCTGCGGATCCAGCTCGACAGATCCACCTCTCTGGTTATCTCTTCCCCCCTTTTTCTCTCTTTCTTTCGCAGTGTAGCTCTTGCTCTGTCTGAGGCTTTGGACGTCTTGCGAGCGTGTGTCATCGCAGTTAAGTGGCGCGGCAAAGAGTTAATCTCGTCGATAATTATAATTTATGGCTCGCTGTGTGTTCACCTTCTTCAAACGAAAAAAAAACCAATGCTCCAACTACTTGAACGTATGGAACTGCAGCAATATTTTATTTAATGCTGTTTTGTATGCACTCTCGAAGAAGTTTTTATGGTTTTTATGGGAGATTTGAACACTTTGCACATATACAGATAGTCTTCTTCACAAAAGTGTATTCAAATCTTCGGTTTCTTGTTGTTTCTTTTCTCTGCATTCTCTGTTATTTCCTTTGCTTTATTTCTCCTGCTTCATTTCTGTGCTTCATCATAATCACAATTTTAATTGGAGTTTCGGCATAAAGAAAAATCAACGCATTGACTTGTATTTTTTTTTCATATTCCTTTTATTTGTGGTACTTTTTTTTTGCTGCCGTCAAAACTGACAATATTTATGATTTAGATTGCCCATTGTAATTGATCATTGTCTGTGGCGATCATAAACTATGTATTCCACTGTACAGACAAGCCGTCTGACTTTGTGTGCGCGTTTTATGGTGTGCGCCCAATTATGTCAATCACAGCTTTGGGCCACAGTTGCCTGCCCCCCTTCTGACCACTCACCTACATAGATAGACGCACACCACACACGCACATTTCGTATAATAATATCTATATCGTAATTTATCATATTGATAAGACAGTGGTAGGGACAGTGGTGCATCCGTCGTTCCATGCTGATAGCGTCTCCACCGTGTCTGGAGGAAGAACGGAATGATCAATGGCTGCCCAATGGATCGCGCGGAGCTAGTCCTTAATCTCGGCCACATTAACTCAATTTATGCGATAAATAATAAGCGCAGCTCCACTCCGACCCACAAAAGAGCTGGTGGGGAACACGCCAGGCAAAACGACGACGACGACTCCACGCAACAACAATCATAATTTATCAGTTAGCGCATCGCACAGTGGTATGAAAGCGTTTAAGCAGGGAGCACAGTACTTAATGGGGGTAAAACGCTGGCGAATAAAAGTGGTAGTAATAATAATAGTTCCTAGTAAAATAAATGTCTAAATTAGTTTGACAAAAGTCCTACAAAATTATGTTAATATGGAACAGCTTTTGTGCACAATGAAGCAATTAAGCGATGGGTAATTTGGTAACTTTCGAGACATTCAGAGTATAGAAACTGACTAGCAATTCGAAATCAAGCGGTGTCTTCTCATGAAATGTGGTACATAATTTGTACATCTCCATGCACCACTGTGCCACCTTTACCCCTGGACAGAACAAATCTATTTAAAGAGGCACTCAGCATAGCACTCTTCCTCCCCACCTATCCTGCAGCCCCGCCACCTCAGCGGCCTACTCGGCCTACGGAGCACTTAATCATGCGAGTCTTGTTGCAGATTAACTCATTACTTAACACTTTTCCACCAACGACCAAGACGACTGACTGACGGATGTTGATGAGCATAATTGTGTGGCCACAGCGTAAGTCGGCAAAAGGGCCAGGCTAAACGACGAACGGCCCAAATGAAGACGACAACACCTACAAATCAGCAATGGTCTGGGCTGGAATGGGATGTTATGCTCTGCTCTGCTCTGCGATGTGGGGGCGTGCCCATCGATTTGGAATGCCTCTTGGAGTGAGGACTGAGGAGGAGAGTGTGTGGTGTGCTGCGTTGTGCGTGTGTTTCAAAATTGATGTTCACCTTCTGTCCATGTTTTGCCAATGTTGGCAGGCGGTTGCCTCCTCTCTTAATGACTCGAAATATGTTTTGTTGTATCTGCGGCATTAACATTCCTTAACATTCGAAGAGGGAGGCGAGACATCATTGCGCAAAACAGGCTTAAGTTGAAGTCATTCGGGGCTGTTAAGTAGCTCGGAATATGTCACTTGGGAATTGTTTTCGTGTTTTCCGTGTATTTTGGGAGTGGTTTTCAGCTTAATTATAGTCGGCCGCATTAATATTTGCTCGAATTAATATTAATGATCAACCCAAAAAACTGAGATTCATTTGCATAAGGAAGTGCAGCGAAGTATCTGAAATGAAGGCATCAATTGGGTTCAATTGAAATGAAGGAAGAAAATATTTGTTGTGGAAGTTCTTCATGTGGGCAACAGATGAGGGAGTGTGGCTTGGGTTTTGTTACTGCCTGGAAGATTTGATGTGTTTTGAAAATACGGATCACTTTTATGAAGAAATCAATGAAGAAAATATATGGCGAAATTTCCGCGCTCTCTTTTGACTCACTCTGCGTTCCTCTTGCTCACTCTGAGCTCGCTCTTAGATATCTGCACGCGCTCTCTCTTCCTCCGCTCTCTTAGCAGTAAAGAGTGGAACGGCAATAACTGTGAACATGCAGAACTCAGGTGTTTGGAAAGAAATTAATGGAAATTGCTTAATGCTGCTTATAAACTTCAAGTATTTGATGTACTTTGCCTTACATATTTTGTACTTAAATTAAATTTACCCTCAAGGCGTTGCTTTTATTTTCTTTTCTTTCTCTTTTGGACTTATCAAACAAATGACTTCTGAGAAAACAAATATCTCAACTATTATTTTCTAGCTATTATTTATTGAATTCATAATTCACCGGGCAGACACAATTTATTTTCAACCAGGGAATTTATGTGATTTCTAAGCAAAAATGTACAAGCATTAATTGAACAAAACTCTCACGCACCAAACTCCACTCCAACTCCAACTACATGGGCCATGGGCCAAGGGCTGGGCACATATTCTGCTCGTAAAATGCGGCTGACAGACGTCAGAAATGGGTATGGAAATGCGTAGATAAAAACTGAGAAATCAAATCCCTGCCTGCTACGTGCAGCAACCCCCCACCCTACCACATCGAATGTATTTCATTTGTTTTACACATTTCGCTCTGTGCATGTTTCGAGCCGTAACCAATTATTTTACCAACACCACTCCCCGGTAGCCACCGACCGACACATCCTGAACAATCGGAAATGCAGTCAAGAATGCAACCCCCCGTGCTGCCTCCTGCCACACGGTTGCCATGGTCCATTCTCCGTAATTATAGACATTTTTGCCAACAATTGTGCTACAAATTTAATGGCTTTTCCATCCGAGCTGCAGCAGCAGCAGCAGCTACCTGGACAAAATGGGAAAATCGAGTCGACATTTTATGCAAAAACTTATTTGTTGCCGGCTGTGATCATTCGAGCAAATGATTCAGATCGTTCAACCTTCAAGCCAACAATCGCAAAGGATTGATAAACTTTTCAACCAGGTAAATCTCTGCGGTTTTTAATCCCTTAATGGCCGTCTATAAAGCTGCACAAGGCTGACTGCCCGACTGATAAATATCCGCTCATTATTTGCTCACTTTTTTTTTTCCTTAATCCATTGTGTGTGGCGACGATGACTAAGAGACGGGCATTTGTTGTGGCAAGAGAAGTAAAACGGTGCTCTGTAGATAGCTGGGGGGAAATGGGAAGAGAGCTAAAAATAACCACAAGTTGGGAGAGTTTGAAGAGAAAGATTCGAACAGCTGGGCGGAAGATATTTTCTTTATAGATTGGTAAAATCTTTGATGATCTTTCTCTCTCCCATTGCAGCTTCACTTTGTGCAGGCTATGCTCATCCATCCTTACCCAAAACCAATGACCATTGCCCACTTTCTGTTGTCAAAGCACTCGACTCTCGGCTCGTTCCTTCCTTCGATGTGTAAGATACTCCTCAAAGTATCTTCTTTTGCTTTTCTTGTTGTCGACTGACTGGCTAATGAAAGCAAATGCATATGATTAATTACAGCGGGAGACAGCGCCAACAAATGAGCGTTTTTACTGCATTCAAAAATAAACATCAAAGCAAACAAAAGGCCGAGGCACATGGAAAATATGAACTGCAAACTGCAAAACGTTTTGGGAGATGTCAGCAGCGTGCCCCGAGGGGCCAAAGGAAAACCAAAAAAAAAAAAATATAAAAATCTCTGATGAAAATCTTGGCGACAGTTGAAATGTTGAACAGTTGTTGTTGTTGTTGTGGTTGTTGTTGTTGTTACACGTATCGTATAGGCTTTCGGTTGGATATCGCCGGGCAACTTGTTTCAGTTTTGGCTTCGTCTTCATCTGCTGACTGTCTGGCTGACAGGCGAGCTGACTCCCCACTGACGTTTGACAGTCGACACAGTCACTGAGACACAGGGAAGACCACAGGGCTGGAGGGGGCACAAGTCTCTTGAGGTGCAATGAGACCTAGAGATGGGAGTTGCAGTTGGAATTTTCAGGGAAGTTCAATGAAAATTATATCGAAAGAAGCTCGTTGCTAGTTTTTGGGAGTAAGTTAAAGAAAGAGTTACTTTTATCATAATAATCGTGTGATTAGGCGCTGTTTTTGGGTGAAAATATTATGATAAAAGATCGTTGAATGTATCAGAAGAAGGATCATAAAGGAGCATCCATTTTTATCGATTCCAATCTGAGCATCTTCCGCCTCCTGCCAACATGATGAACCGCCTTCATGTGATTATTTCCCCGTTTGTTAATCTGCTTGAACGACTTTCGTGTCACGCCCCCATCCTTATCGTACGACACTTTTGCTTCCTTCTTCTCCCTTTTCTCCCCTCGCTGCTGCTGCTGCTGCTGGCAGCCGTCTGCCGTCTGCCAAATTCCGATGGCGAGAGAAGCGGCCATAGCGATGGCTACAGCTCGATGTGGCTGCATGCAAATTGCGAATTGCAGAGGGGGGAACGGGTGCACACAACGCACAAATCGAGTTGTCGTAAAATTAGCACTTAATGCTTTAATTAATTACTGAGACGTGAGAGAATCGTGACGGGTGGGGAAGGCATCGAGTGGAGTGCCAAAGTTGTGGCCGATTGTTGTTGCAAGTTGCTGTTGTTGTTGTTTGGTTGCTTGTTCGCGGCATTTAATGCATTTCGCATTTATTTATGGCCATTGGATGTGCGTATTTCAACGCGAATCTTCGCTTCCCTCCTGCCTGCCGGCCTGCCTGCCTGCCTGCTGTCTCGTGTTCGGGCCACGTCAAGTGTCAGGCCATTTCAGCAGAAAGCCTGAGTCCCAATGAATACCCAAAAATACTCACACCAAAATGAGATTCATTGGCCAACTCTCGTAAATATTTCACACTTTCACAAAAGGGGCAAATCTTTTGGCCATCTTTCTGGCAGTTTTTGTGTGTTTCCCCTGAAGTCGCAAAGTCTTTATGAATGGATTGTTTGGGTTGTTTTGTCCTCCGAGGATTGTTTGCGGTGCTGTGGCTGACTGCATTGTCTTATCTGAGCTGCATTTTGTGTTGCTTTGACCCAGAAAGATGTCAGCAGCAAAGGGAAACACTTCAAAAGGGGAATTTATTAGCTGCGCCCAGGTGTGCCTCTCTCGTTACTCACTTCTTAGACGCACTTTTGAGCATTCTTCTCTCTGCCGCAGCAGCGCCTCTCGCTCACTTGATCTCTTAGATTCCACACATCCTCCGTCACATTTTGACTCCTCTCAATCGCAATTGTTCACATGAGACAACCTCAATCTTTTGTTGTGGCTGTGCCACGCCCCTAGGGCCGCACTGAAACTTAATGAATGAATGCATTGAATGCGTCGAATGATGGATTGAATTGATAAAGGCAAATGGCATTATTCTGTCGCTGTTGCTGTGTGGCCCACTCATCGCAGTCGCACTCTCTCTCTCTCTCGCTCTCGCTCTCGCTCTCAGGTATCTCGTCTTATCCCTGACACTGTCCGTGTTGTCTTGACCCCCAGTTTGTGGTGGTGTGTGATTCATTCATTTTGCCACACAGTGCACACAGTAAAATACATTTTATCTGGCTGGGAAGGGGATTTAGCCAGACCGCAGACAGCAGACAGCAGAGAGAGATGCCGAACCGCAAGTTCCGCACCCACCGAAAATCCTTTTTGGCCACTTGACTCATTAGGCTGGGTATTGATACGAAAGCAGATTCCCTCATCATCATCAGCATCCGTTGGATCTTCTGGTGTTTGCATGATTTGCATTAATTTGGCAAAATGTTGTCGATACTCCCTTCCAGTCGCACTCCTCTCTCTGCCACAGATAAGCGCTGACATGACCAGATCCATTTGGTCATTAATTAGCCCAGCAGCTTGCCGGTTTCCCCTTCACCCAGCAGCTTCTCCCCACACCACATGAAAGCCATGACACTGCATAATAAATTACCAATTCATTTCAGATTTCGCACGTTCTTGGCCACACATTTGATTTGCTTTCACGGAGGAGAAAACACGAATGAGGACTGCCGTGGAGTCGGAGTAGCCGCCTTCCTGTTCAACAAGTAAAAGGTATTACCCCAGCGGCCGTTCTATTAAAAATTCATCAATTAACGGCAATCGAGGTCGAACTTGATGGCAGATTCCACATGTGAAAAAATGTACATACAAGATTTTCCATTTGAAAGACTTTTTAGCATCGATTTCGCTTGATTTCGCTTGATTTTTGTGCTCTTAAATCAGTTGAAAGTGCAAACTGCAATCCACATTAAGGTTGAGTGTTTTGTAGCTTTAAATCCGTCAAATGAGTTTGTTAATAATTAATTGCGAATGCTTTTTGTGTTGACAATTGGCAACGTTAAATATTAATTGCAAACACAAATCGATGGGATTGAAAAACATTTGCAACAATCGCTTTGAGGCAGAAAAAATGTGGAATAAAAAAATAAATATGTCACAAAATGTGTCATTAAATGAGGGGAACTCTGATAGTTCTTTAAGGGAGAAAGAAGATGAGTTCTTTCCTAAGTTCCCCTATAAAATCTCTTCACACCCACAAAAAACATAAATGAATATAAACGATCTTTGCACTTTTCATAAATTAAGTAAATGCCACCCCCCAATCGAATAAAACAAATTGTGGTTCATTAGAAGCCCCCAAAGAAAAAGAGACCACAAAAAGTCGTCGAAATATTCGCCAATTAAAGTTAATATTGACAAATGATGGGTGGGGCGTTGGGGAGTTTTGACATTGGACAATGCCACAAGTTGTGGCCCCATGTCATGTTGCTCATTCGCTTCCATTCCTTCTCCGAATTTCCTGCCTTGCGCCAAGTGTTGACAGATCTATGGACGGAGCTGGCTGTGGAGTGGGGTCGGGAAGTGGAGCGGGTCTGGCAGTGCAGTTTGCAGCGAAGCAGCAGCCTCGTGTCGCTGTCGCTGTCGCTGTCGCCGCCTCCGCTGTTGCGCTCTCTGTTGCTGTCGGCGTCGCTGTTCCGCTCTCTGTCGCTATGGCTGTGTCTGTCGACGTTGGCGTCGCTGTCGCTGTCGCTGTCTCCGTTCGCTGTTTCCCGGCGAATGTCGAATGATGTCGATGTCGAATGTCGCTCGCTTCCAGAGGCGAACGTAAATGATGCATGTTTAATTGCCAGCGCATAAATTACATTTTTGGACAGTGCGTGTGTGTGAGTGGGTGAGCCACACAGCCCGAGTACAGTCAGCCCCCACATTTGCATTGTTCCTGGGTGTTTTGGGGGGTCCGCTACACAAGCCTCTGCTGATATGCCTAATCAATGGGCTGCCGCTGCCTGGACTGGCCTGCCGATCTGTCAGCCAGCGGCGAACATCACAAAATGTTGAGCTTGCACGTGCAGCCAAAGCTACGCTTTTGAGTGGCGCTGATTAGGCGGAGGTTATGGGCTATGGGCTGTTGAAAGCTCACTGAAACTAAAATATTTTATTTATGTACTTTTTATATTTTTTTTACGAGTAGTTGTAGGCTATGGAAAATACTTAAAATTTTTTTTTTTCTCTAAAAGTCTACAAATAAATAATTCCATTCGGTTTTGGCAGAGATTAATTTTGGCTGTTAAAACCATTCCCTTAAATATTTTGAAAAATTTGTTTCCTAATTGAAACACTCACTGAAAATATATTTTCCCTTTTAAAACTCCAAAAATAACCAAAACAAAATAAACATCGAGCTAAAAACTCTCAAGGCAAACTAAAAAAGCTCATTAATCGATAGGTGCCACCTCATAATGATCGATTATGCAACGAAATGCAACACAGCCGCCCCCATTAACCCTTTCAACGTTGTGTCATGAGTTTCGAAAAAATTTCCTGCAGCTGCATCCGAAGGGAAAAGGAAAAAGGCCAACAAATGTGCTGCAATTGACACTGGAATGGATATTTAATTGTTGCTTTAATATTTTGCCAAATTAGCACATCGTTTGAGTGTTGGAAAACAAAGGGGGAAAGCCACTTCAAAGGCACTCCAAAGGGCCGAGCTGGGCTGGGCTGGAATATTGGCATAAATCATAAAAGTGAAGAAAAAATAGTTTTCCCCCCCGGCAAATGGAAAAGAAAACAAAATTTTTGTGTAGCGCCGCCAAGTGGGTGGCAACTGAATTAATTTTGGGGCATCCGTTTATGCCCCTCTTTCACTTTGCTTTCATCAATTTTATTATTATTTTTGTTGAGGTTTTCGGGGGGTTTTACGAGTACTTCGCACAGCCTCCTCCTCGCATGCTTTGCGTGTCGAGCAGCAAAATAAATAAAAATCTTTAAGTACTTTTCGAAATATTTTCTTCTGCTTGTTGTTTTTGTTGTGTAATCTTAAGTTGTGCGGCGTGCACACTCATAAACTCAAAACCCATCCAACACACTGATTCATCCACGAAACACTCGCACGAAACACTCACTTCCCAGTCCCAGTCGCAGTCCATTCCCAGTCCATTCCCATTCCCAGACAGACAGTCAGCATCGAACAGTGCGCGTCGTGTGTGTATATTATGTTGACATATTAATGCAATTAGTTTTTCGGGGTCGGGGTCGGGGTCGCTCTGTGCTAATTTTATAGGTCCTGGCCCCCACACATTAGTTGCAACAGCTCTTGTTAAGGGCGTTGCAGCTGTTTGGAGTCTTTGCATTTGCAAGCGAAGCTCTAAAATTGGAACACTGGAATTGGAAAACAAGATCAGTTAATGATGATTACGAGCTGCAGCTGATCGAGACATCAAGGGGGAGCAAGACGTTGCTGATGGCTAATGGAAATGAGTTCAGGAAGTTTAAGCTTAAGATGGTAGTCCCAAAGGAATACATTAATTGAAACTTATATTTGAGCTATAAAATTATACGAACAGAAATTCAGAACAGAATTTTATTTAATTTCAAACTCTCTGCTTGCTAGATCACACATTTTGATTACCGAAATTTCTCATTTTACGTTACAAAAACTAAAGTTCCCTTCATGGCATTCGGCGCGATGGGTGCGGGGATCACCCACTGTAAAAATCAACCTTTGGCCATTGTTTTCGCCCAAACAGAATTGATACAACTCTCGAATGCAATTATCCTGCGTAGTTTGTTATTTTTTGATTATGAACCCCCCTGGCGATGGCCGTTGCTCAATGCCAAACCAAATTACATGGATCGCAACAATAGGGAACACAGCCCAGACCCAATTCTGGGCTGTAATTTATGGTGCGAGCGCATGAAAAAAAAAAGGAGAGAAAACGTTGTGGAAGCCCATTTCCGCGATGCGCAGAAGGCTAATCAACATCCGAATCAACCCTCGAAAATGAATGGTAAAAAATGGAACCACCCGGCGCGAGCGTGCAGCATCCTGGGGCAGGCATGCGTAGAGCCACAGTCCCAGTCCCAGTCCCAGTCCGGATGGATGGATGTTTGTAATCCCAGCTGTAATTCTGACGCTGATCCCCCCGCAACTCTTAAATCATGTTTCTATTTATGTTGTCAGAAGAGATTTGCGTGTTTCGCTCAGGAAATGTCCCTAAGAAATGGAGCAGAGAGCGAGAGTTGATCCTGAGGCTCGAAGGAGAAGCGAGGTGTCGGTAAGCCGGCTTAAGGATAATGCTAGGCGTTAGTTTTGGCACCCTCTGGGCAGGCCAGAGAACTCAGTTCTGGTTCTCAAGGGCTGTTTTTGCTCCTTGTGCGAATCCTCCCCGAACGATGGCCGATCGATCATCCATTTTCCATTTTAATTAGCAACAGTGTGTCGATTGCATTCACAAACTATCAATTTCACTCACCCCGCGACGACGCTCCTCTCAACCATCTTCGGCTATTTACATAAGCAGGAATCATGTGTGGCGAATGCTGAAGTGCTCTCGATAGCGCAGGGCGTGTCACTTGGCCTGAAGCACACTTCGATATGGTTTTTTTGTTGCTTTGTTTTTGTCACTGACAGGCGATAGGAGTTCTCTGAGGAATGGATAGTCTTCTGCTGCTGCCGCACATCTGCTGCTGGCGCTGCAATTGATAAATGTCATATGGTCAAACCATTAAGAGAAGAGACTTCTGATGGGAATTTATGGGCACTCGAAGGGGTTATTAGTTATAACTTAATGCTTGGAGGAGTGGCTCTAAGGTACTAGCAATATTTAAAGGAGTTAAGGAACAAATAGTTAGAAGATGGTAAAAATAAAAGTAAAAATGTTACTAGAAATGTAGGAATTTCCTCTATGAATCGTTCTCCATTTCTTCTCCTTAGAACTTTGGTCGTACAAATATTCCACACACAATAGAAAATATGTTCCATTGTAGCTGCCGCACCGCTGTTTTGGCCACTCTATCATCTCGGAGATGAGGGTTCTGGTCCCCTGCATTGTTTCCACTCGAGTTTACAAACCAAATCCCTACAAAATATGTTTACCCCCCGCCTACCCACCCGCGGCAGATGTACATGGTACATCTTTCAATCATCGGCCTCATTGATGATGATTCATCACTACGCTGATGGGCTGACTGCATTCCGTGGTGCACTCCAAAGGATTAACCTCTTCCATGACATCATGTTGTGAGGGAACGGCGCTGCTCCGCTGCTGATGAGTTTCAAGTTTCGTTGAGTTGGGTGTGAGGGAGGGATCGTTCGATCGCTTTTGAATAATTATTGAGCATATTGTTATCCCACTCAAATGAGCCCCCCAAAATACAATTTCAATTAATGTTTCGTTTTGTCATGCCGCGGCAGGGGACAACTCATCTCCTTCTTCTTTTCTTCTCCTCTTTATGCACTTTGTTGAGGGTGTTGAGCTGTCGAGCTTTTTCAAGCTGAGCTGCTGAGCTTGCAAGAACGATGACAAGTGATGCTCGTTGCTATGACGATTAGCTTCTGGCTACCAGCGGGGTCGGGGGGGCTGAATTACCCGAAAGCGACAGAAAGAGAGCGCTGTACTCGACGCTAGAGCTTGGGCGCTGCAATTGCTGGTACGAAACGAAGAAGGTGGGTGGGATAGGGAGACGAAAAAGCGGCCGCTGCTGCGTGGAGCTTAAGCAGGTAGCAAAATGTATGCACAGTGGGCAAAGCGGACAATTATAGTGAACAATTATAATCTAAATGTTGGGAAACTTTAGCCTTTTAGTCAGATGTTTGGTTTTAGTGTGGGATTTGGTGACACTGCGAGCTTCCAATTATTTATGCTGCGACTTAACAGATGCTCTAAAAACTGAAAATGATCGCTCTGCAAGGGTTCTGTCTCCCCTCTTCAGCATTTCACTTTGAGGCTAACCCAAATGCTGTTTGGTTTGTCCTGGTCTTGGCCGCTCTCCCTCTCACTTCCTTCTGCCTGTGGGTTGCTACTGTTTCTGTTGCTGCTTCTGTTATTGCATTTTGTAAAGTAAACATGCCAAGTGCTGCTGTCGCCCGTTTGCCACCCACAAATTACACCGGGGGATGGGTGGCGAGACCGAGTGAGAGAATGCGACACACACACACAGCTGCACATTATGCAAATATTTGCTTTGCGTTGATGAGGAGGCTGATGAACAGGACACCGACCGACCGACCGACCGACCGAAGCAGCGGCGGTCCATTGATGAAGCCACTCCATCGGTCCATTGCAAAAAAATAAAAGACAGAAGCGCAAGGAAGAGCGCTTGAATGGGTGGATGGAGTTCGGGTGGGGTTGCTGGGTAAATGGCAAAAAGTGCTGCACAAATAATGTCATACGGCTGCCTCATTTGCTTTACCACCCCTGCCCCCACTCCTTTTCCAGATATTTTTCACTGCTGTGAGGACAACCCCTTGGCAACCTGCTGCTGCTTAGCCTGCCTGATGGATGCGTTTTTTTGTGTTATATGCTTTGAATACCGCTTGAGAGAAGGCTGGTTTGGTTTAGCGTTTGCTCTACACAAGTGTCTTCTCTCTTCCATGATATATTTCGTGTGCAGGGTATCCCTGTGGCCCATACGCACACCTCTCTCTTCGCTCACTTGTTTGCTTTTGCGTGCTGCTGTGGCAGTTTCTCAAAACTGCTGTTAGCATAAATTTCAAAATTAAAATCGTAACTGCGACATATGTATGTACATACATACATAGTACATATTGTGTATGTAAAGCTGTGCCTAAAGGCTGTGGGGGGGTACTTACTGTGGGCGTGGTCAAAAAGGGGTGTCCCTGCTGTTCTCTAGAGCGGGCTGGGGGTGCAGGCGGTGGGCTAAGCCTGCATTCACTTTCGAAAAGTAATTATTTCAAGCAAGTCCAGGCGCCAAGGGTTTTTTTTTTCATTTCTCTTTCATTCTTTTCAATTTTACAGTTTTTTTGTTGCAGCTGCCACTCGAGAGTTTGACATTTCGCTGGCATTAGCTCTTTGTTTTCTCTTTCATTTTTCATTCCCTCCATGGTACGCGCTCTCCCGCTCTCCCGCTCTCCCGCTCTCCCTCTCTCTAGCTGCTCTCTCAGTGACTCTTTCTAGCGCTTTCCATTTCTCACCTTTTGTGCAGATTTCTTGTTTACATCGGCAATAATTATAAAATTTACGTTGCATTGTAATTGCTTAAAATAAATCAATGTCAACCGGGAATCCCTCTCGCTCTCGAGAGTTTGAAAACTTGCGTGCACGGTGCGTTTTTCACCGATGCACAGTCGCATGGAGAGCACAAGTAAATGACGTAAAAGAGATGACTGCAAACGATGCCAAGTTATATTGCCCCAACTAGCTTCCAGAATATCCATCGGTGAAAAACGCATCGTGTAGCACGCACAAACTAACACCTCTTGCATCATCCGGGGGGTTGGTGCTTCCCGGCACCAGTTTTTGTTTCGATTTAATTGCTTGTTAAAGGGGGAATTGTGCTGCGATTGCACGTTGCACTCTTGAATGCAGAATGTTGAATGTTGAATGTTGAACGTTGCAAGGAGTTAATGATGCAGGAATTTGCTGACTTGCAAATGGCACTTGGACTGGCACCGTGCACTCACAGCAGCTGATGAGAATCCAGAGAGGGGAGAGCTCTAGCTGCCATTTCCCGGCGCCATTTGTTGCCAAATCAACTTTGCCGCTGGGCACAGTTTTGTTGGAGAGTTTTTCCCAGCAAATGATATTCACAGATTAATTTTTTTTGGCAACAATGCCACAAAACGAATGTGGCTGGGCTTCATTAAATGTGCAACCAAAAACCAATTGGAAATCCCAAAAATATGTTGCTTCCTTCCTATATGAGAGATCCCCAACTGGTGACCAAAGGGAGGAGCACAGCCCAGACATTTGAAATATGAAATAATTTGGTGGCATTGTGCCTCACAGCAAAGTGTTCATGTTCCATGTACTGGTAGTATTTTCAAATTATTTCCACATTTCTGCTGCACAAATAAAGAACAAGGAGCCAGTGGAAACTGGCACACAGGACACAGCATTGTCTGTCTGTCTGTCTGCCTGTCTGTCTGTTGTGGCTTCTCTGTGGCATTCTTAGATATAGATTTGGAGTTGCAGTGCGGCAGAGCACTTCGATTTAGTCAGGGAGTTGCGGGGCAGGGAAATATATCAGTAAAAAATAAAAGGAATTCTTTCAATAAAATGCATAAGAAAGGGATCATTTAGGGATTACTTAGAGATATTTTTAAGTACGTTTAAAGCACATCCAATCTTCGTTCTCCAGTCTCAACTCCTAGCTTATTTTTTCTTTATTTTTTTCCTATTGTCATTAGTTGTAGTTGTCGGCATTATTTGCCGTTTGATTCTTACAATTTCTCATCCATGTCTCTGGATGTTTGCATGCCCTGACAAAGGGATGATAATAATAATGCTGCCGCTGCTGCTGCTGGCATGTTTTTATTTCTACAAGTTCTGGATGAGCATTCCGGGATGTCGTCTAGAATAAACAACGTAATTGCGAGTTTGTGTGGGCGACACAGCGGCAACATCAACATTGGGAACAGCAGCAGCAGCAGCAGCAGCCATGGCAGCCACAGGAAGAAGATGAAAAATACGACAGATATTCCGGCGACAAATAATCCCAAATGGAGGAGGGAATTTTCTTAGCCATCGATGCTCGGACTGGGGGTCTCTTCTGCTTACATCTATCATAAATGTCAGCTGCTTTATGATCGGGTTGCCCTTTGACTGCTGCTTGCTGTGTGGAGGCAAGGCAAGGCGAGGCGCTTCAAAGGAAGGCCGGAAAGGCAAAGACAACGGGCACCGACGTTGCAGCATGCAACAAACACACAAACACATTGCACATCGCACTCCGCGCACAAAGAAAAACAACGCAGAACACGCATACAATAATAAAATTTATAGCATACCGTGTATAAAACGCGGCACGCGGCTCATTCCCGGAACACATGTTGCATCCACACAGAGCAGAGCTCTTGCATGGGGATTGGGCGGGGATGTGGTGCCCCAGCGATGGGCGATGGATGGCCACATGTGACTAAGAACAGTGGGACGAAACACTATGGAAAATTGTTCAAGAGAATTTACTTACAGAATTTATTTTTCTTCAACAATTCTCTCCTTTCATCCCACTGTGCATTTGTTCGCACTGTATGACATGTACCCCACCAGCTTTATTGTTGTTGTTGTTTACTTCATAATTTGTCGTTTTTGTTGTTGTTGCTGTTGTGCTGGTTTTATTTTCTACTCTTTGCTGTTTCGACCACAGATAAACCTTTCATTTTCCCCAGATTTGTCTTTGGCAGCGCCGCACCGAGTGCCGTTTTACGAGCCTTCCCTCCTCCCCTACTGCCGCCCCCCCTTTATTTTTGCTATGCTTCTTCCGCCGGCAAACCAAAAACAAAACACCAACAAAAAAGTAAACAACGTCGAACGGTAATTAAACTGCAGTTTTGTTCGCTGTTAAACATTTTTCCGTGGCGGAGAGCCTCAAACTCTTTTGTCTCAAGACTTGACATGGGGCCAGGCCTCCTGTCCTTTCTTCTGAGTGATTTGTTGTTGGGCTGTGGGCGTGGCAGCTGGCAAGCGACAACTTTGTTGGCTGCTGATCATGATGTCAAATATTGTAGCCTCCCCCCGCCCGGGTCGGCTGTGTACTTCAAAATTGTTTCTAAATTGCGTGTACAAATGCAATTTGAATTGTTTGGCGAAATTTGCAGCGTGGAACTAAAGGACTTTTATGTGCTGGCAGGACAACGCTCTATAGAGCGGACATCCGGCTAATGTGATCCTGTTCTCTGGACACTCCGGAACTCCGGACACGCTTGCGCAGCAGCATTCGAGTGGAAATTCTCCCAAAAATTGTGTGGAAATTGTTCGAGTACTTCTTGCATGTCCATTGCCCCTATTTCACATGGGTCAGCGCGGGATTACACGAAATAATGGCGCATAAATCCGGCCGAGCGTCAGCGAACGCGCAAATGCAATTCAATGGCCACTGATTGTCTGGTGGCTGCCACATGCGGTGGCAAGGGGTCGCTCACATTGCGTGTGTGCGCCGGTGTGTGGGGTGTGGGATATATGGTGGTAATAGTCCTTCGTGGTGATCATGAAGGATAATTGTTTATTGGTTTCTGGACGCTAAGAATTTGTTGTGAAAAACTATCAAAATCTGGGTCAGAATTTCGCCTTTTTTGAGGGAGAACAGACAGGGGTTGGAATTCTTTAGGGACTTGAGGAGGGTTCTGTATGTGGGATTTATATGTGGGCTTCTCAATAGGTTTTTAGGTGTAAAGATGATTTTGAATGTGTCAAAATGTGGCACAGAAATAAACCACAGAGGAGACTCATAATATTTCTGAAATAAAGATTGACAGCAAGAAGTTTTGGGAACCACGTGGACTCTAGAGGGTTATAAAATCTTTCTTTATTGAAAATAAATGTAATCAGATATGCAACTGCAATTGAATCGGGCAGGAATCAATCAATGGAAAGCCAGAAATATTTCAATAAATATAATCATAATTATAATAAGTTTCCTTTGCAACATTTCATCAACCTAATATTTCGACTTTACTCTTTAGAAATTTCACCAAAATTCGGACAACATTTTAGCTTAAATTTTCCACATAAATCATGGCCAAAAGCACAAGGCCACTGCAGTTGGCTAATTTGTGATTTTAATTTAGTTTATTGCCGCATAGACAGCGCCATGCAGAGATGCAAAAAAAAAGGAATAGAAGGAAGCCATAGAAAAGAGTCAGGACATGGAGTCGCGGCAGACAGACGCAAGGCTTTTGGGATATAGAGTTTTCATTTTTTTTGCGGGGTTTCTGCTGCTGCAGCTGCCACAGACTGGCTGGCAACCCCTGTATCCACTGCCGTTGCCGTTGCCGTTGCCGTTGCCCGTGTTGAAATTCAAGAGGTTGCCGCATGTTGCGAAAATGTGTCGCAGTCACCGAAGGTCGCGTGTGGCACGTGAGCGATCGGATCACAACATAATCTGGCCCTCGTGCGGGGTTTATCACTTTGGTAAATATCTCTCCGGAGTTCGCTTCTCACACTCTTCCTCTGGATCGAATATCAATCAATTGGCTGGCAATGACACACGAGCCACACGGTGTTGCAAGGACTTTCTCGGACTGTCTAATCACCCAAAAAGATGTTCAACACATTTTGCAAATTGCTTTTCACAACTCAAATTGTGGGAATCGGAAAAGGGAGCACAGGGCAGGCCTCGTCGAGGGTTAGTTTGAAGTGCGCGGGAAAAACGGGAAATTTCATATCAATCTTCAAATGTACTTTGTTCTCTTTTGGAAACTTGTGAAGGTTATCTGCGACTCTTGCCGATAAGAACTGCATTTCAACAACTGGGAAATCATAAAAAAAAGAAAATTAAAACCAATATTCGATCGAAGGGGGGGGGGGGCTGAGGGTTCATGTTTCCACTTGAGAAACTCTAGCATCAAATTTCAATTCAAAAATGCCTCTAACACTCGATAGGAAATAAAACCCCAAAGCCAAATGGGAATATAAACAAAAGAGTAATTAATGTTGATAAGAGCAACTAAAGGGGCGTCTGGCGTGGAGGCCTCTGAGATGTTTCTATGACAGCTGTAAGTGGGGGATAATAATGCTCGAAGATTTCCATAAAATTAAGACTCTTTAAGAGGAAATATACGAGTGTTATTCACTTGTTACTCTAATCATTAGATTTAAATGAGAGTTTTGGTTTTGCTTCTCTCACGCAATGCATTATTCCGCTATGTATTCACTCTCTCAGCTCCCGCTATGTCTTTACTCTCTCAACTCCCGCAATGTCTTCGCTCTCTCAGCAGCATTCACGTCTTCGCTTGCGTGCACTTTGATAAACGCCTCTCTCGCTCTCAGCAAATGCGTAAGCTCGTGCGAAGCGCAACGGGACTGAGCTTCGTTTTCTGCGTTGATTCTTTCTACCTGCAAAGCCAGCAGAGAAGCTTGCAGTAAAGGCTACAACAACTACAACTGTGTTCGGCAAGCACACATACACATGCTTGAAATTAGTTCCTCGTGTACGTGAGCGGCAGCGCAGCGGCTGAGAACTGCAGCAACAAAACGCATAGCGAAGCTTTCCGTTATATTTCTGGGCAAAAATCAATGTGTGCGCGTAATGAAATGAGATGTACAATGGGAACAGTAAATGGATTTCAGATAACAACTGTAACATTTCTTTCCTAAATTTCAAAGGTTTCTTGTCTGCACAGAATGTTTTTTGCCTCACTTTAGACGCAGTTGAAGTTCGATCTCTTATCAGCACATTTTTATGGATTTATGAACCGCATCGCATCGGCTTCACTTCAATCATAAGCCAAAGCAGACCAGCGTTGTTCCCAGACATCTGAGAGCCGAAAAAAACACCGCTTAAAGGTCTCTCTGTCGACCAGCAGCAATCAAAGAAGAACTATCCCAAAAAAAAAAAACAACAGAGAGCTGTGAAGAAGATGCCCATATATTTAGCCATATATGAAGGGGCGGCCGCAGTTCTACCATGCAATTAGAGGCAGCGCCCAGATGAAAGATACACATAGATAGATAGATACAGGAAACCCACCAAAAAACCAACCTAAATGATGAGCTCAAACTGTAACAAATATAAATAACAAAAGGAACAACAACAAAAACACAAACCTATTTTTTTTTATGGCTGCAGCCATAAAAGCCACACACAAATCACACATTGAATCGGGATGATACCATCATCTTCTACACATCTTTTTCCAGCCCTGCCAGCACTTGGCGACACTGACACTGACGCCCGTGTGGTCCCCAACCAATGGGAGAATCCGCAGCGGAACTCCAACTCCGACTCCGACTCCAACGCTGAATTATGAAACACTTTCCGCATTTAAGAGGGAGGAGAGAAAACTGAAGGAAAAAGCCGTGCAATAAATAAAACACTTCAAAAGTGCACTTAAGATAAAAACAAAGACCGAGAAAAAAAAAACAGCCATGCGACTGAAAGCAAATGGAATCATAGACAAAAGACAAGAGAGAGATGCCATGAGATGAGATGAAATGAGGTTCGAATTGGAGCCCCCAAGACTGGATAATATGTGGGTCAAGTCTCGCAGGCACTTCTGAGTCTGATGTTCCATAGATTTCAAAAAAACTTAAGAAACCAGAAACCCACTTGGTTTTTTATGAAGAGAATGCAAAAGCAACAAGCCAGCTGCAGGGAATTCGAGATGAGAAATCTGAGCCCAAAGAAATGCTACTAGTTTATGATTATATTTGCCATCTAAAATTCGTAAGGCTACTTACTGGCTGCTCTCCTATAATCACTCAAAGTGTCATCCCTGCCCGTCCCATCCCTCTTATACCCTAGAAATGTCCATTTGTCACTTCCCCCATCCATCTTGAATATTAACCAACAAATGTAGACATCATCCGGGCTTCCAGTTTGAATGTCAGACAGAATCAATAAATTGCAGAAAAATATTTGGCATTGTCCAACGTGCAGTCCAGTGCCATAGATATACGATGGGTATTACTTCCAGGTGATTTGCTTTACACTCGACTGAATTCCCCTGCCTGATCCTTTTGCATACAACAACAGCAGCAACGGTAGCATATTTTTCACGTGCACTGAACACTGAACACTGAATACGGAACCCAAATCTGATGGCTCTCTCTCTCTCTCTCTCTCTCTCTGTCTGTCTGTCTCCTTCTCTCTATTCCAAAAATATCCCGGACGCACTTACGCCTGACTGACTTTTCACACGTTCCTCCGCTCCCTCGGACATCCTTGGCTGGGTTTCAGGTCGAGGCTTTGAATCATAAAGCAAATTACCCAGGTCGTGGCTTTGGCTACATATGGTGCCAATGGCAGCGATTTGGGCAGGGTACGGCGATTAGGGGGGGTCCTAAAATAGGCTGCCAAAAGTTCTCCTTGGGCACGTACTCCTCGCCCGGTACCTCCACAAATCAAAGCTGTGGCAGGGGCAGGCATAATTTATAATTCAATGAGAGTTAAAGTTGAATGCAGCACGCCGTTTAACCCGCCAAATCATTAGGCACAGTCGAGAGTCGTCGCACAACAAGGCAGAGGAAGACTCCGGAGTCGTACCTCTGGCTGGGGCCCTCGAGGGCGCATGCCACACAATTCACCTTGAGGCCGAAACTCAGAAGCGAAGATTAATTGCAGGCAGCCCTTTGTTGGGGCAGGCAGAGTCACTAACTTGCTCACTCGCTCATATCTGGGGCCTAGGCAACGCAACGGGGTTAGCGATGGGAGCGTGATTACTACTAAGAAGAGATGTTTTGCAGCGATAGTTGATATAAGATTTGTGTAAGAGATTGAGCAAAGTTTATTTTATTTTGAAATTCTGATTTTAGGCATTATTTGAAGAATAATCAGAACAAACGTTTGCAGTTGCCGCGACACTTTTAAAAGCCGCGACTGTCGCTTAAGAAGCTTTAAATCCGCGGTCGGCAGGCAGGTACTGCACACACAACAGAGACGAAGTCGAAAAACGTTTCTTGCTTCTCTGCCGCTACGCCAGCAGAGCAATAGTGCATTGAGGACATACGAAATCGTTTCTCTGCCGCTGCCAAAGCCACGCGAAGCGTTTACGCTGTGCGCTGCCGACTGCGCTGCCTGAGATCTTTTTCTATGCACAGAGCTGGCGCAGCCGGCCGCTGCTTTTTATCCCCGCTCTTTCTTTAACTTTCGCACTTCTACATATATGTATGTGCACATCTCCCCCATTCCCATTGCCAAATCACGCTGCCATCCCCAATCTTTTCTCTCTCTCTCTCTCTTTTATTCTCTTTCACTCTCGAGTGTAAAACTCTTCTCTTTGGCGATAAGGAATTTTATTCAGTTCCCCAAAACGAAGCGAAGCATTCGGGGAGAAACCCTGGACCCTAGACCCCCACTCAAAAGGCCAGGCACACACGTAATTGCTTTTTGTTTGGCGTCTCATTTTAGTTACGGTCTGGCAATGGCAATGGTAATGGCAAAAGATGCTTGTGGCTCATGGCTTGTGGCCCGTTGAGCAGTGGAGATGCTGTGGATGCTGGAGTGGATATGTCGCGCCTACGAGAATAGGTGTCGCCAAGGCGATTATGCCCAGGTAAAGGCAAAGGCCGAGACAGACCAATGGCTAACAACAACGACCATGAATCAAAACTAAGGGAAAACCCCTCGCTGGCGTCCGTCACAGGCACACACGCAGACAAAACGCGCTTTTGAGTAATGTCTGCTCTCGTTTGAATTATTGCTGTCGCTGTGACCCCCAGTAGACCCTCTTTAGGAGTCTTTTTGGCCAACAAAAAAAAAGGGTTCCTATTTACTTAGAACTTGTCCCCGAAAGCAAATGAAGATGGTGCTGCAGATTACGTTGATGATGTGTCGACTGATCCACTGCGAGTATGTGGATGTGGGACTCTCCCCCTTTGCTGATAAGAACGAAGGTTTTGATGTTGGGTTGTGGGAAATTAATTGATATTTTGGGGGCTTGGTTAAGGAGTTATCAGGATAATAATACTTAAAATAATTAATGTTTGGATGAGCGTTCTCCCTCGTTGTCACAGTGTGGCTTAGCCCAGCTTCTTTCGCTGAAAGATCTCTGGCTGAAGAGCTGAGAGTTACCCACAGTAGCTTAGCTTTCCCTGCGACACTCCCACTCGTTTTCCATTAAATTGAACAGCAAATGAAACGAATATCTTTTGCTTGTGCCACAAAATGTTAACTCGATTTATTTGGTGTTTGCGTTGTGTTTATTTTTGGGGAATTATGAAATCCCGCTGGTGGGAGACATTCATCAATTGTGACATGTTTTATGGTCACACATTAATTGACAAACAAGCAGCAGACAGACACTTATTACAACATTTTGCATTAGATTTCCGCCTCATTGCGCATTCTCCAATCCAATTACAATTTCACACCAATTTTTGGCTCCACAATCGGAAAAGTGCGGAGGGGCCGCACCGGCACACCACACCCCAAGGAGGCAGACGACAGACTACGAGACTTTTGTTGTCTTCGACGTCTAGCCGGCTCATTAGGCATAATTTATGGATGCAAAGTCGCTAATAAAATATCCGAAAGAGCATTCATTCTGGAGTGGAGCGTGAGTGTTCTCCAATGGAGGTTTCGGAGAGCTGACAACTTTCTAAAAATTTCAAATCGTATCTACTTAGGCATGCGCACAAATTTATAATGCAATAAATCAGATGGAAATGGCTTTTACCACGAAAACGGTTAGGGGGCTGAGGGGCGGCGTCCATCGCTGGCCAATTATTTTAATCGCCTTTGTCAAGCCATACAAAGAATGTGCCTATGCCCCAATCGAAGACACAAAGATCCACCGAGATATGCCAAGGAAGCCGCACTAGAATCCCACTCTGATTAAGCAATTCGGTGTGTGAAGTGCCTGCCTGCTGCACTCTCTGGAACAAAAGAGCTTTCAACACTCTGTGGCACTTTGGGATACATATGGAAGAAATGCTTGACAAGTCGCCGCACAAATGGAATGCAACATTAATGGCATTCGAGAGCGCATGGGTGTCTCCGCCATAAAAATAACCAAACAAAATTTACTTTCACTTAGCCTCAATAACCTGATGGGGGAGCTACTCCACTTTAGCTACAGCTGGCTGCCGATGTGTTCGGAGTGGCGCCTTACATTTTGGAATGGATACAAACAAATTATAAAATGTATCTCCGTTTTAAAGATCGAACTGCAGAGAACAGCTGAGACTAGCAGGGGTGACAATGCAATAGATGGGAGCAAGGAGTGACACAAACGGTGGCAAAGAGAGAGGGAGAAATGTCCTCTCCCAGTGTGGCTGAGCTGTCTTTTGCTTAGAGCAGATCGCAGTCTGAACACAGAAGAATGAGATTTGCAATAAATCAGAAAAATGCTCTCTTCCAGTGTGTCTTAGCTGCCTCGTGTTAGATGTTACAAAGGCATTTCAAATTGTCAAATTTCTTGCCCAAATAGTTGAAGCAACTAAGCCACACTGGAAGAGAGACAATGAGAGAGCATGTCCAACTGCCAGTCAAATTTGAACTGCCATCAAATCATAGTTGACTCTACGCTGTTTGCATGTCCTCTTTGAGCAGCTCTTTATCTCTGATGCGGGACGGAACAACCGGCCCGACCACCCGCGCCGTCTTCAAGGTGTTAAAGTTACCTTCCTGCACATTTCTTTCGCTTCGACTTCGCTTTACATTGATAAGTTGACGGCGAGGCAAAGTTTACATAGCATTTAACATGCTCTTTTTTTTCGCCCCCCCTGTCGGAGCCCTGTCCCTGCATTATGTGCCATAAATTATGCAGAAGTGTGAGCATATTTGACGTGCCTCTGCCTGGCATGATTGCGGGCAACACCTGCTCCAGCATTTCCTGGGGCATCATTAGCAGTCACCAGGCATAGGAGCAGCGTTAGAAAAATTCCACAATTTTGGGGTCCTTTGGCCCAGGGATATGTGGGATGTATTTTTTCTGTATTATTAATGCTTGGCACGTCGAAAACCCTTCTCATTGACAAGGAGCCCCAGTCCAAGTGGCAATCCCCCATTGAAACCTGCGATAAGCTGCTTGTGGCCGGCTGCGGCTGCGGCTGCTGTTAATCTTAACACAACATTTAACTCAGGCTTGAGGCGGCTATCTTTGGGCCCAGGGGCGAGAGTCTAGAGCTTGGGGGTACCAATCACCCACCCGTGGAGTGCAACATTCGCTCTGGACACTGGACACGTGTGCAACATTAGACTCGTTGGCCCCAGCACGCGCTCCCCCCACAGATGCAATTGACTTGAACTAATCCAAATATTATCGCAGTCGTGCAACGTGCAACAAAGAGTCTTCGGGGTTGCGATTGTCGCCTGCCAACATCATTAAAAATTGTTGTTTTGATTAATAACCAGAACCAAACACACAACGCGTGCCGCAACCCCACAACAATGTCGGTCGGCCTCTTGCGTTGTGTTCTCTGATCAAAAGGCTTTCTGTCTCTCCTTTTTTTTGTACTTTTATTTTTGGTAAATATTTGCAAATGATGCCAATGGATTCATCACTCTCTCTCAGTAAATGTGATCAAACAGAGAGGAAATTTGTTTGTTTTTTATCTTTTAATGTGGAAACATTTCTTGTGTTTGCCTCGGCCTTAAGATATGCTTAGCAAACGTGTGGGAGAACAGCTGCAAGTTGGTTAATCTGTGTGGAAAAAGTGCGACATTTGAGTGTCGATAAGCGGTGAAAGATGAGCAGGGAAGCGTAAAAACCAAAGCAAACTTAAGGCTAAAATAATTGTATGAATTCTTTACATTTAAAGAGTTTTTTTTAAGGCGCCTGGCTGGCCATCTCGCTGACTTTTTCCCAGCGTGGCTTAGCAGTTAGAGTTGATTATCATCCCTTACGTCTGTGCCTTAAAGCCATCGTATCTGTTGCCTCTTCTCATGTGGATTTCCCTCAAAACTAGCTCAAACTCTCAACATTTTCTGTTACATTTCCTTTAAAAATGATGGCAAACAAATATTAACTCAGATCGGATACATGCCGCAGCTTCCTGAGGGCACACCTGAGAGCACGTTCAACGGGAACGACGACCACACACAGACACCTTGCCACACCTCGCACACTCCTTTGGTGTCGGACAGTCGTACCTTCGTGTCCAGCGGGCAAATTGAATGGCAAATTTGTCTGCACGCAGCAGTGGCAGTGGCACAGCCAGAAACATAAACTTTTTAATTGAAAAACAATTTTTTTTGTTGCTCCTCTCTTCCCTTTTTGTGTGGGAATTTTCTCTCTCTTTTTTTAGGACACGTGTGGGAGGTGGTCGGCGGGGGCTTTCGCTCAAGTTTCATAAATGTTATTGAGTTTCTCTCGTAGCAATTTGTGTAACTAGTTTTTCCCAGCGATGGGACATTGGATGGGATGGATTTTCGAGCGAGTGCAGGGGACTTCCACCATTTATTGACTTGACTTCCGTGCGTATGTCGCAATTTCCGGTTTTACGGGCAAACGAAATAAAAACGTAATTTAATGTCACATCGAGGAGTTGAGTGGACCAGGATTTTGATGGCACCCGTTCCGTCCCCCCCATGGCCATTGAACATTAATTGAAATCGTAAGATTTGCCATTTCATGCAGGAAAAAGGGGAAAGAGCTGGACGAGCTGGAGAGCAGGGCGAGTGCCGTTGAGCAATTAAGTCAAAATCAAAATGCCATCATCGGGGCTGACAACTTTATTGAATTGAATTATAATTTTCACACTTCCAATTTCCAGTTTCCAGCTTCAAATCGATATTTGGAAGTGGTTTCTGCGCAGATCTTTCGCTAATACTCGTGGATTTTATGGCGAAGCCATTGGATAAGGCCGGAGCAGACGTGACTAAGTCAGCGAGGGAGATGTGCTGCCATGTGCTGAAGGAAGCTCGAAAGATGTGGCTTGAATGTTGCGGAATGTGCGAGAGGAGATATAAAAAAGGAAGTAAAATTGCCACTGCTAAGCCACACTGTGAGAGAGTAATAGAGGAATGAAAATTAATGGAAAAAAGTGTGGAATCTGTAGTTTCGGATGAAACATGAATTAATATTCCTCAATGCTCAATTCTTTATTGCTAAGCCACACTGTGAGAGAGAAGTATAGTTAGAATTATCGCTAGGCAACCCTTAACAGTTGCTAAGCCACACTGTGTTAAGAAAATATAGTAAAAAATCCTCTAGGGGCAACTTGTAATGGCTTTTCTTTCATATTCAAGCTCTCTTTCCTGCCAACTCCTCAATCCACCCTCTTGGCACATCCATTACACTTTAGATACGCTGTTTTAAGCCACTCATAACACGATGAAGCCTGATCCATGATGCAATTTAAAGCGCCAGAGCCTAGAGTGAGTGCCCCATAAACATAACTCATCGATCGCACCCCTTGAACTCCCATATTGCCATTCACATATGCATTTGCGGCAGGCAGGCGGGCGGGCACACACCTGCCCCAGCGGGCTGCCCGCTGCGAAGGCGACTACCAACTGCCAGAGACTGCCATCAGAGGGACTGACTCGTTGGGAGGAAACTGCAAGCAAGCACAGTTTGAGCCAGTAAAGTCACCTTGTTTATGGCGCCCCAGAAACTGCGGGCGGCTCTTCGTGGTTCGTGGAGTGTGTGTGCCGTGCCGTGGCCTGCAGTTCAGATGCGGGCCGAGAGTGTGGATTAATATTAAGGCGGATTCCGAGGAGAGTTCAACAAACCACAGCTAAACACAATGGCAGGCAGCCACTGGGCGTCGATTTAATTGAATTAACATTGGAGACCGACCGCAGCAGCAGTCAATGGCCCAAGCGAATGCCCAGCGGAGCCGCCGCCACAATCGTATCGAATACCAATCGCAATCGAATCGAAAATGCCCCAAAGGGGGGCAAAACCGAAACGAAACGAAGCACACACATAACATATTCCAGTCCCAAAGTATAGAGAGCGCTGCTGTTGTGGCTGACACATTAGTGCATAATTTCCGTCACTCCCCCGCACTGCCCGCTGCCTGTTACACTGTCTGCGCTCTTAATTAACCCGCCTAGAAGAGCACAGAAGTTGAGAAATTAACTCGATTGCGCCTTAATTAGCAGCTGCGGCGGCGTTTAATGAACTCAATGCAACGGCAGCAGCAACATTGTGTGGGAGTGTTTGTGGAGATTTCTTCGTTGCAGCGCGGTTCGTCTTGCGTTCATCTTCGTGCAATGGCCAGTGGTCCAAGCGGCGAGAAAGAGAAAGAGAAAGAGAGAGCGGCAACGGAAGAGAGCGCGTGGTCGAGTGGTCGTAGCAGGTCTCCAAGGTCAAAGTGATATATTACTTGAGGTCAGGGCAACGATTGAAGCAGCATTTAAATTAGGATTTCAAGCTTGGAAAATATCAATAGGACGGAACTAATGAATTAACTTATAATCATGTAAGATGGATGTTCATAAGTACATGTGCATGTAGGCACATATTTATTTTTGTATTCCATAAATTATGTGTAGATAGGTTTGAGCACAGAAAAACCATTTGCGCCGAAAATACACAGAGTGGCGCTCTCTTTACTAAGTTGCTTTGAACAGCGGAACTTGTGCTTTGCTGTACTTTACTTTGCGATTAATACCGATTACCTCTCTCTTCATTTGTGTTTGCAAATGTTAATTACAGCTAACCCTTTGCAGAGATTGCTCTTTGCAGTGTGTCAGTTGCAACAGAGGCTGTAAAGTTAACAGAGCAAATAACAGAGAAAGAGATTAGAAGCGGCGAGAGAGAACCAAGCCAAGCTCAATGATCGAAGACAAAGTCACGCATAATTAAGAGCGCAAGCACAAAAACCGTTGTAATCAAAACAAATATTAAACTCTAACTGCCAGGGGAGCATTAACACACCCAAATTAACCTTTTAAATCGGTTTCTAAAAGCTCCCTGAACGACTGTCACAATTAGCAGCGTACGCCACTTGATATGCCAGCTCTTTCACTTAACTTTGTGACTTCTAATCAATATTTAGCAACCGAATAATGGGCCACATAATCGATTGTACCTACAGATGGGTAGAGTAGAGAGCGACACGCGTGCCACGCCACGACTGGGTCCCACGTACACATCCACCGCCAGGTCCACCCTTGCCACACACTCAGTGCACGGACCATTGAGTGTGCAAATAAATGCGCTTAATTAATTGCATTTTTGCACTTTCGAGTGGATGTCCGGAGCAGCAACCGCAGCCAGAGAGCCCAGGCCGGGCCCTTGAAGGAGGGCCTTCCGCCTACAATCGAGTGAGGAATCGAATGGAGGAGGCATTCGAACTTCAAATATGCATCAATAAACTCAATTAAACGTAAACGAGAGAGCGCTTCAAGCCAAATGCGCAACGTGCAACATTCGCAAGGGGCAGGGGCAGGGGCAGACATTGTTGCGGCAACATCCCCATTCCCATTCCCATTCTGCCATGTGGGAGTAAGCCAGAACGATGTTGATGATGATGAGGATGATATTTTACTTTATTTTCTATACGTTTTCAGATGCGAAGATGCGAAGATGTCGGGCGGCATTAGTTTCATCGCTACTCTGTTGCCACTGCCACTGTCGCTGCCACTGCCGCTGCTGTGGCATGTAGGAAGCTGGGGATTTGCGTTGCAAAGCCACCTAAGCGAGTGCTGGAGCTGGTGCCGGCCCAAGTGTGAAGAGGCTTAAGTTTTTTCCACACTTTTTTTATTATTATTTTCTGTTGAAGTTTGCTTTCGTTTTTTCTTGTTTTTTGCCACTGCAGAAGTTCCAGCGTTGTTTGCTCTGAGCTGGCATTTCCTGTCAATGAGTGAATAGTTTATGTTCTCCGCGCGGATCTTTCAGCGGCACTGGAACTTCGTTTGTTATACAGAAAAACAACATTTGGACATTGAATCAATCTCAATCAGGGCGAGTGTTGATTGAAGAAGGAGACTGGGCCAGCAGTGCCCAAAAAAGGGAGAGAAGCATCCACCAAATTAGCCAAAAAACAAACAAATACAAAAAAATCAAATAAATAAATCAATTCAGGGCACTGTGCACATGCAGCTAGAGATGGGAAAGTGCAAGGCTGGATTTGATATTAAATTTTTAACCTTTGCCATCACGATCCGTTCCACTGTCACGCTGCCATCTCTAGCGCTGAACTACATCTTCCATTTCTGAGTATTTCATTTACTTGAGTTTCACTTTGAAATGCAAACCAGACGAAAAACGTGGCTGGCTGGCTGGCTGGCTGGCGCACACAACGAACGCATCCATATCCGCTAATTACGCAGCCACCAACGGCCACGGCCTGGCCCTCTCCCAGACCAGCCCACAGACCTCAGACCCCATGGAAAGTGTAAACAAATTTTGGGGAAACGAACACACAATTTTCCTAAACAGAAACTTAAGCAGGCCGGCAGGCAGCAACATTGGCAACCCTTTTTTTCTCCCGGAGTAGTGTGCGTTGTGGCTGCCACCCCCGCGGAAAGTTTATCATTGACTGATGCGATGGACAAAACTCTTCGCTGGAAGAGCGCCAGCGGGGGAAGAGAGAGAGAGAGAGAGCGAGCGAGCGAGCGAGAGCTTTACACACAGATCAAAGTGCTATTTTTTTCACCCGGTTCTTTGACGGAACCAACAAACATGTTCGGCACTTTATTTACATTGGCTTCCGGTTGAATTCGGTGTTTTCTTTTCCCATTCCCATTCTCTTTCTTCTTTTTTCTTTTTTCTTGTCTTTGCCCGCTCTCTCCCACACTCAATCGGTTGCGTTCTCTCTCTCTCTCTCTCTCTCTGGCTCCCACAGTCACTCGCATTTTAAGCATTTATTTTGTGTTGTTCTAGCGAAATAAAAAGCAAAAAATATGCTTTAGCTTTTCAATTGTAAACAAAAATGTTCGGGTTAAAATAACATCAAAGGAACTGGGCCATAGAGAAATGCAAATAGTTTGGACCATCGCATTAACTAGATAATCGAGAGAGCCCCTCTAAAGATAATCTAAAGATATCAGTGGGTCAAGCTCCAAAGAAAATTTAACCTCATTCGAATTTCCAGGCACGTTGTCCCACGAATATTTTCGGAACCGTTTATCGAAAAGCCATAAAGTTTTCATTATTACACGGGAATCTTTTTCCCCTTCCCGTTTCCCCTTCTTTTACCGTTGTCTCTTGTTTTAATTACGTTTTATAAAAGGCCAGCCCAAAGAAAAGAGAACAAAGACAACGGACGACAATCACGTGCCATGCGCAACGTTCTAAATTTCAATTGAATCCATTTTAATTAGCCAAAAGCGTTAGAAAAAGAACCATTTGAAGGCAGCTTTGTGTCCCATCGTGTCGTGTCTTCGATAATTGTTAATTTGTATGCCAGAAAAGTTTTCTAGCAGTGAGAGGAGTAGTTATGGCGGGGGTGTAGCGGGGCAGCACACTCCCATTGACGAAACTGAAGCTCTGACATAATTTGCATTTAATAGTAATTTTTTCCATTTAAATGATCTCTTTTGCCCCCTGCTCTCTTTTGGGTCGTGATTACAGTGTAGGAATTTCAAAGGAAATAATATCAATAAACATGCAACAGCCAAAAAAAGTGACTTCATTCGTGCTTGTTGAAAAAAAGCTTCAGTGCGGAGTGTATCACTGGGTAATCTCTCATGCTCCTCTCTTCTACGCTTGCAGTGGGCTGCGTTTACTGCGTCATTCGCCGCTGCCCACGAACAGAAGCCTCTCTCTCCCCCACTTCTGCCGCTCTCTCCCACTTCTGCCTCTCTTCACCACTCAGCGCCTGCATTGGTCATGGAAACGGAGCTTTCGCTTCAGTGCTAAAAATATCCAAATGCGTCAGCAAGCGACGCAGTGGCGGAGTAAAATGCTAGGGTCCTCTGTGTAAGTATAGGAGATGTAAGAAGAAAAATAGAGCATACTCATCCTTGTGTAAAAAGAGATCAAGTAACGTAAAACCTGTCAACAAAACTCTGGGATATCAGAATATGTATATTTGTATGTTCATATTTACATACGCAAGTGAAACATTTTCCAATTTATATTTTAGCTAATAAATCTGATGAAATGCTATCCCTTATACGGTGACCAATAACAACATCCCAGCTAGAAATTAAATTCGTATTCTCCATCTGCCATAAATTATTGTTCAAACAGATTGCAAAAGAAACACAAAGTGACTGATAAATGGTTGTAGTTTTACTTTATCAAAGCTCAATGAAGCCAATGAAATGACTTTCAAATATGAATACATAAAACGCTTACAAAGAGAGTCAGTCCGCTCCTTTCTCTCTATTCCTCTCTATTCATGTGCTGCGTTGCTTTTGACTGCACAAAAGTGAATTAAAACTTTACAGTTGCACGAAAGGGTCACTAGGGTGCTTCAAGAGAACAACAGACAGAAAAAAAAACATTAATATATTCAGGAAAATATTTGTTAAATGACTAAAAATGCAAAATAATTAGTATACAATAGAAAGGGATCGTTTACCTCATTACCATACAATGAAGCAGCAGCAGCAGCAGCAGCAGCGGGAGGCAACAAATCGAACAAAAACCAACCTCCCCAACCAGATAGCGCACAGAGATGTGTATTTAATTTTCGACCATAATTTTCATCATACATAGGACGAGTACTATCCGCCGCATGCGGATGTAAATGAGTTTTGGGTTTCGCTCGGTCTTTTGCGGTCTGCCCTGGAAATTCAATCAGTGACCAGCAGAGGAACCAGGGCTCGGGTGTGGAGCCGTGGAGCCATGTGGGAGCCATTGGGCCAGGGGCTTATCAATGGTATACGCATTTCAAAGCAAACATTTTAGGCAGATTTGTGCACACAAGAGGGAGGGCGAATACAGACATAGGGACAGACAACCCAAACACAGAACGGAGTAAGTTTATCTTTCGGCATGTTCAAGGACAATACAACAGCCGTGCTGGATGACTGCATTCCATTCCGTTTTTGGGCAGCCATCGGCAGCCCGTCTGCCCTCTGTGCATACATATTTATTAATTTGTTCATTTGTATTTACACGCTGCTAACATATTCATAGACAATTGGCAAATGTAATTAAATACGTTTACCAAAGCTCTCTCTCTCTCTCTCTCTCTTTCTCTCCGCAGGCATGGGCTCTCCTCCATGCATATTTTGGTTTTCTCGGTTTTGTAGTTGGTTATTGCCAAATGTTTCATTATGTGTGTGTGTGTGTGTGGTGGGTGGGTTTTGGTTTTGGTTTTGTGTGACAACATGACAATCAATTTTAAATGTGAGACACATTTCCTTTTTGTGGCATAAATAATAGCTAACAAGTCAGAAATCAGCCTGGCAGCTGGCTCATGTCAAAGGCTTCGTATTTCAAATTACAGAAGAGAAACATTTGGTAATCAGCTAATTACAGGTGTGCTCCGACAATGTAAGCTGGATTTCAGCAGGCGATTAAGTAATAAGCTAGACTTTGGGGTTGCATCAGTTAATAAACGGAAATTTGGTAATAGTTGAAGTTGAATTATGTTTACAATTCCCACAAAATCAATCAACATTTGTATGCAAGTTGGCAGAGCAGTGAGCATTTACTGCTTCGCATCAAAGTCTTCTGAGATGTCCGAAACAACAACAGCGATAAAATGACAAAACATAACGGACACAGTCTAGGGTTAAGAGCCAGCTCCTGTGATTTTTGCATTTTTGTTTGCACTTCGCTTTGGGCACCCCCCGATCGTGCCCACAAAAACTGCTCAGGTAGAAGCTTTTGTTCTTTGCAAAAACAAAACGCACTGCGCACCGCATTTATCCCGTTTCATTGCGCTCTCTGCGTTCGTTCGTCACTGTGTCCGTTGTTTCGCTCTCACGGCAACCCTCCCACTCCCCCCTCTCGCTCTCTTCCAACTTAGCTCTGGTACCTGCTGCTTAGCTTTGCCTTTATTTCCATTTCACCCACTTATTATCTATGTGTGAGTCGGCATTTGCTACCTGCTTAACGTTGACTTCCATTCCAATTGCAGTAAAATCCGCTCATCCCTTTAGCCCCCCACCCAAACATATTCCCATCTGCTGTGCTCCATCAGCTGTCGACTTTATGCTAACGTTCTGCAATATCTCCGCGCGTCCAGAGAGTCTAAACAATTGCTGGCAAAAGTTTGCGTCCGATTCGAAAGTAAAACTTTCTTCTTGTTGACAATTCTTTGTTGGAGCAGCTGAGCCTCGGCCTTCCTCTACGGCGCAACTAATCCAAATCAAATGGCGCAAAACTTTTACACGCTCCAATGGGCGGGTTGACACAATCGGCATACCAGTCGCGGATGGGACTCAGGCTGTAAGCGGGTCTTATGTGAGATTATGAACAAACAGAAAAGGAGACGAAGAAAGAGAGATTCGAAATTTATAAATGGGCTTCAAATGGGACAGCAACCCTCGAGACATTTCACACGAAGCCAGCGCCGCCCTCTGAGTTCTCGCAGCTTCTCCTTGCCATTAGTTAATGTCATTTGATAAGCAACAACTTAATCAGACGAGGTACGTACATGGCCAAGGAAAAGGTCAAGTATTTGTAACTTTTGCTAATTTGTTGTTTCCCCTCCCCTCCCCTCTCTCTCTCTTCTTTCCTTCTCGCTCCTTTGCTCCTTTGCTCCTGTGTGTGAGAACGTGTGTGTCAAGTGTTGTGACTTTGTCACGTAGCAAAAACTTGTCTGTGTTGCAACCCTGTTCCCCCTCTGCTCTGTGCCCTCGCTGTTGGCTAATGAGACCAACAGCCTGGGGCCTGAGTCTGAGTCTGGCCCCCACAAGTCTCTTGGAAATTGACGGCAGCTGCAAAGATACAGATACAGAGCCAGAGCCAGATACAGATACTACAGCGAGGTGAGAGACAGCGACTGAGGGGGCGGATATGGCAATTTTTGTGCCTTGAAATCGATATGGCATCAAAGGCCCTGGCTGCTGCTGCTGCTGCTGCTGCTGCTGCTGCGGCACATTATGCCATTA
The DNA here is from genome assembly GCF_900245975.1 of Drosophila guanche. Taxonomy (NCBI): domain Eukaryota; kingdom Metazoa; phylum Arthropoda; class Insecta; order Diptera; family Drosophilidae; genus Drosophila; species Drosophila guanche. The sequence continues at coordinate 7,902,268 of NW_022995746.1, forward strand.
TCCAGGGCCCCCAGCCACATAAACAAAAACATTTTGCAGATATATATTTTTATTATGCTAAAATAATCGCACATAGACCAGGGGGACAGTGGTGCAGTGTCCACGGAAAAGGGTTGTGGGAACGGAAAGGTTTAAGAATCATTAAAGAACCTGCAAGATGCGAAAGTGTTTTTGAAGAATTGTTAAAGAGAAACCGGAAGAGAGAGGATGAGAGCGCTAAGCCACGCTGTGAAAATTGTTCTTTTGTGGCTATAATAATGATTTGATCGCCATCATTTTTGCAAGTTAGGGAATTGGAAGCTCATAAATCCGAGCACATAAGATCTGACTGCTCATAATCATACCCTGAAAACACTTATTCCCAATGCACTTGCACCTCTCAAATGAACTTGCAACCACTGTTCCCCTCACTGGGTGGGTGGTGGCATGCGGCCGTAATGCCTTGTGGTGGTGGCTGTAGTTGTTGGGTTGGGTTGGGTTGGGGGAGTGAGGATCGAGCGATACCAAAAGCGAAACCGAAGCCAACGTTACCTTTTCGGTTAGCAAAGCAACAAATTATCTGAGAGATGCATCTGAATATTGCAAACAAAAGATAAAAGCCGAAATGCAGCGACAAGCGACTCATAGTTGGTCCTACCGCAAACAGCCGCAACATGCCACACGGATGTGGCTGAAGCTGTAACCCTCCGCCCGACTCTCTCTCTCCATCTGCCATCTACATCTGTGCTTGTGCAGCATCGCCATCGTCCAGAGTCGCCTTTCGCTTGCAGCCACGCAAAAGGTGATTTATTTGAACATGGTTATCAACTTAGTAGAATAACAGGAGCAGCGCCAAAGCGCCGCACCGCAGCCACCGCCACACAACGGATCCCCCGAAAAACAAAACAAAAAACAAAAAAAACAAAACAACAATGAAGAGCAAACAATGCCAGATGGAGAGCAGCGCGAACAACGTGCAACGTGCAACGTGCAACTTGAACTTGTGCTCTGTCCCTGTCCCTGTCCCTGGCTGTGGCTGTGGCTGTGTCTGCGGCTCTGTCCCTGGCTCTGACTAGAAAGTGCACAGCCGTAAGATACGATTGCATTTACATGCATCCCATATCAGCGCCTGCATCGGGGCGTGTGTATATGTCCGTCTGTTCCCCTCCATATCTCTGGGCCTCTGTCTCTGTGCGCGCACCCAAGACACACACCCACAGCTGCGGCAGCAGCAAGCGGCACGAATCGAGAGACCCAGACCCAGACCCAGACCTAGCCTCAGACCCAATACCCAATACCCGATCCGCACCCATTCGATGGAGCAAACAACTATCCCGAAAAGAGCCGCCACCCGACATACAATTTGGCCGGCAGCAAAATATATTTGAAATCAATGCTTCTTGTTGCATTCTTCAGTTGCAGCGGCAGCCACAAACTTTTTGACTCCGCAGCCGCCGGTAGTAGAAGTAGACAACAAAAAATAGAAGAAAGGGTTCTACACTTAAGCTGCAAGAGCATATGGCTTTGCCACATGCACAAAAAGTACATTGGGGGAACTGTCAGAGATTTGACAAATGAATGGATCAATCTTCTAATCGGAGATCAAATGGGAGCTTGAAAAGTGAAGCAAAATACAGAGGAAATTCTGGGAATTTGACTCTCTGGCAACAAAAATCATACGAAAAGTACTTACAGCGCATCCCCTCGGTTGCCATTGCCGAATTCTTCAGCTCTAACGGCGACGTCTACTCTCCTGGCACTTGGCTTGAATCCGCCTTGAATCCGCCAGCGAGCAACTAACAGAAAGACAATAATTGAATATATAGGAATTGGAATTGTTTAGGCCAATATGCAGCCCCCCATATACACACACATACACATGCACAGGTACGAATACATACAAACACACACATGTACATACATTTACTCTTCAGATGATGATGATTTCAGGCAGCAGGCACCAGGCAGCAGGCAGCTGGTGGCAGAACTCCTCCGTTTCTTGGTCACGAATTTTGGGGGCGATGTTAACACCGCCTTGGACTAAAGATTTCCAGATTCAACAAAATGCCAAATGCCGCCTGCAACTGTAATATTATTTGACCATTAAAAAGCCAACAAAAGTTTGTGTCTGCGCCAGGAGCTAGACCTACTGCAAAATGATAATGAAGGCCACAAACGGTACACCAGCAGGCAGCCCAAGAGAAGACAAATGAAAGATTGGCTTTAAATTTGAAATGCACTTTTTGATGTATTTATTTATGTTTTATGCAAAGTTTTATGAAAGTCATATTGGAGTTCAGTTGTGGCTCAACTTTCTTGTTCGGCTAACCAAAAAGGATCTGCAGCAGCACCGCCATGGAGCGGAGGATAATCTCCACACAAAACACGAGTAAGAGGATCAGAGGATCCGAGGATCATGGCATTCGCAGGAGAATTTAATCTTTTAAGAACCAATAAACAGTTAATGACAAGATTAAGAGTCTTGCAAGACAAGAAATGTAAATATTTCAAGCAAGGAAAATTGTACAAAATTGTTGGAAATATAAGAGGTTCCCGAGCAACAGTGCTGCAAAACGAAAAAGTAGCTGGCTCCCAGACGTTTGCAACACTGCTGGAAGGAACTAAAGTCACCAAATAAGAACCTAATTGAATCAGAAGCACTCGTACAGTCGATGTTCCATGGAGAACAAACCCAAAAATGAATAAACCAACAAAAACTATGTTTATTATCCACTAATCAAAAATAAACTTGGAAAACGAAACCAACTCCCATGATTTGCTTCTCTGCATCGTTGATTTTTTTCCCACATTGTTTTTGGTGATTTTGTGATGCTTACGAGAGAGGGTAAGCGTTTCGCTCAAATTTTAATTCTCAAAACAAAGTTAACGCTTTCCCGAACACAAAATCACAAAAGTACACAAAACAACAAAACAACAAAAAACCAAAGGAAAGGAAAAGATTGTTTAAATCAATAGGTTCGACGTTTGGTACGGTCTGTCGGTGGTCTGTCGCTGGTCTGTCGCTGGTCGACTGCCTCTGCCTTTCGGCTGTAAAAGTGTGAAATGCCAAATGCCTTTCTGTTTGCCAATGCATTTAGATCCGTCTGAGATCTGACTGTTTGGTCCGTTTGGTCGGTCAGTCAAGGGGGGCGGGCAGGCCTGCAGGCCTGCGGGGCTTATTTCATTTTCTTATATTTGGTCATTACGAGTGAGATGGCGACTCTGGCTGTCGGCGAGTGCGCTTTGATTAATGCCACAAAACTGCTGCACACACACACACACACACACACACACACACAGCAGCAGGGGGAGGGGATTTGGTTGGGGTAGAGATCTCGGGCCGATCTTTGCACAGGTTTTCGGGGCGCGATTCGCGATTCACACACATTATTCATGTGCATTGTTCGGGGCAAAATAACACACAAAATCTAGACGCAAGAATCTGCAACCATTCTTTAGTCAACCCATCCTGCACTCTCCTCCCCCCGCACAGCAAATTCAATGGCTCTTTGCATACATTTGCGTTTCTGGCAGCAGCAGCAGCACCCATGCGTAGCCTGGCAGGCACTGTCCTCTGTCCCCCACCCTCTTACCTTACCCAAGCGAATCACAATCAAAATAAGAAGGCGAAGGCGCAGGCTCGCTGCACTGAACGGAATGTAACGAATGTTAAATGACTCTTAAATGTGCGACTGCATGGGAATCGAAAGCATAACGAAAACAAAAAAGAATCAACAATTGACGCACAAGTGTGAAAGCAGAGAACGAAAGTTAAGCTACCTGCGTTTGAGGCGCCTCTTTATTTTTTCTATCGTTCTCTTAAGCGTACGGTAATTGCGCTCGCAAATGAAACCTTCGGCTAAGCTCAGAGAGTCAATCGGTTGCTTGCGCTTTAAGAGAGCGACGTTAAGACATTTCATGTATTTGTCCGTTAGCCTGCTACACAAATGCTTCAGTTGGTTTTTGTTTTGTTGGAAATTTAAAGTAATATTTTAATTTACACACAAATGTATGTCTATTCATTTTTGAACTACTTTGGCTAAAGTTTCTTCCCTGCATCCATTGGCCCTGCATTTCTGCATTCTCTTGCAAAAGCCACTCCCGTTCTCTTCTCTTAGTGCTTTCCTTTACAGCATTTACATATGGCAAAGCTCTAATACGCTCTCCATACCCTGTAATCTATCAGAAGCCACATGCCTAGGCTTTTGGTTAAAGTCTTTGTAAGAGTCCAGAGTCAGAGCCAGCGGCTACAGTGGAACGAGGGACGGTGGGGCAACAATGGCCATTGAGCTGCAGTCTGGCCAAAAAAAAAGCACCACCAACAACCACAACAGCAAATCCAAACCAAAACAAAGGCCCAAATAACACAATGCAAAAGAAGAGAAGGCACAAACAAAAAAGAGAGAAATATGTATATCAGATTTAAAATAAATGTAACTGCGCGGCTCATTATGCCGCCGCTTACACAGACGGAGGAGCTCAATGGTGGCAGCAGCAGCAGCAGCAGCAGCAGCAGCAGCTTGGGAAGGGGAACCATCAATGAGGGGGCTGGCGGGGAGGGGGCACCTGGAGTAGCAAATGGAGCGAAGGCTGTGCGCATGCGCAACAGTTTGGCTTTGGCTGCACTTAATGGTCTCCGGCAATCAAGTCGCTCGCTCGCTCGCTCGGTCCTCGGTCGGATGTGCCGTGGTTTCTGGCTGCCTGCTCTGTGGCTCTGTGGCTGGCTGCCTTTGTGTTTGTGGCTTTGGTTGTGTGCCTCCAACATGTTGGCTAGTTAAGCGGCAGGTAAACACACAGTGGGAACTCACTAAGTGGGCCGAGCTGGGAAAGGGGAATTTAGTGTGGCATAAAATAAATGATGGATGAAATATTGAAATTGACATGGAAAAGTGTTCCCCAAAACGTCTAAAAATTACCCAAAATGTGTCTAAACTCTTACATTATTTTTGACCAGTTTTCTGCCATCGACTGCCCACTGTACTTCTAGTCACAACGCATTTTGCGCATTTAAATAAACATTTCCCAGTTCAATGGCAGCGGTTGGTGGGGCGCAGCAGTGGCAAGCGGTTTATGGTGGGGCAGCAGAGCCAAGCAGTGCATTGTTTAGCCGCAAAATGTTGCAAATAGAAGGAAGATGCACGCTGCCAGACAGCTCCCATGGACAACACTGCGGAGTGTGTGCGGGCAGGCAGGGAGGAAGAGGCATTGAAAAAGATCGCTGAAGCCAAAGATACTTTCACTCCATAGAACAAAGCTAATGTGTTGTCTTGCAGCACGTGCAACCCTCTGCCCCTGCACCCCCCTCTAAAATTTGCATGATCATTTCATATTTTCCCCTACCTCCGCAGCGTCGCCGTCTCATGAGGAGCCACAGAGCAAACAACTTAATCGATTTGCGTTCATTTGCAATTTGTAGTCGAAATGCAGCGCGCGGGCTGCCTCCTCCCTCTGTGTGCCCCAACGTGTGCTGCACACATGCCGCAATTTGTTGCAACGATTAGTGGAAAAAATTGCCATTGCCATGGCTTATTAATTACCCACGATAGCAGCCATCGAGTGCTGCTGCTGCTGCTGCTGCTGCTGTTGCATTCTGGAGCCATATTTCCATTTGCTTGCAACGTGCACCATGTGTATCTTTGGGGTTTTGTACGTACTACATGTGGCATGCCACAGGAGCAAGTTTTGAGTGAGTTATTCAGTAATTATAATGGGAAGCTTATTTATTGAATTATGGTTGTGGGGAGGGAGGTGCAGAGGGGACTGCTATGTGTCACCCATGGGAACCCTTTTTTCGAGGTGTGCAATGGAAGGGAACTCTGGGGAGGAACTCTTTAATTTCAACATAACTTTCCCATAAATCTCTTTTGGATATTTTCCTACTTTATTTAGTATCTAATCTGCCTAAAAATAAATTAAACATATTTTTTCTTTGATATAAAATTAATTATACATTAAATTATAAACATTTTCTCCAAGAATTTGCAACTTTAAACCACTCGCAGCACCCGCAAATGAAAGCACATTTATTAATGCAACATTTAGCCAAGGCGAGTGTCCCTTTGGGCGATAACTGAGCAGTTGGCAGTTTTAACACCTTTTAAGCCCAAATGCAGCGATAAGCGAAGGACGCAGACACGCAATGTTAGACCCAGACAGAAATGACAGCCGGCCCAGGGCCCATGTTGCATGTGCAATCCTCTTCTAACACCTCGTTTTGACACGCCATTGGATGCTCTGGCCGCTGCTGGATGGAGGCTTAAAGGATGCTTTGGGTGTCAACAGTGCCCAGGTCGTACGTATCATTATCACGCACACACAAACACACGGGGGAGAGGGTTCGACCCAGAGATCGTATGAAGAAGAGTTTGAAGTACTCCTCGTCGTATCTGCTGTGTGTCATTAGGCGGCACCGCACTCAACGTGTTGTCCCCCCGTACGCGCTGGCTCTGTTTGTCGCCTACTCCACGTTTCAAGTGTCCACCCCCCCGGTAATGAAGTCAACACCACCCGCACCTGAAATACTCTTTAAGCTGGAGACCGACCTGACCATGGACATGGACATGGACTATGCTCTTCCCCGGTCACATATCTTGTACTGCACTCCCTTTCCCCGCTTCAAGCGTACACACAACTTGTCCAAATCGTGCGTCAAACGAAGACCAAAACCCGAAGCGCGCTGCTTGTGTGGAACTTGTTTCGTTTCCATTTCGTTTCGTTGCAGCCACCCACGTGCGTGGCTAGGCACATGTTGCGGGCAGCTTGGCAACATTTTTGGCATTTTGGGGCAACAGGTTTTTCGCACAAGGTTTCCCATGGCAATGGGGAGCAGTTTTTTCGACTGGAAATGACTTCGCTAATTGGCAACCTTTTAATGAGAGTTCTGCAATGATTAGAATAAAAAATGATTAATCTTAAATGCAAATAAAAACGTATCTTTTTATTTCCTCGATAAAGTTCCCACAATTCAAATTTCACATACCAAAAATTCGACGAATTACAACCCATTTTCCAGTAATATTTATGCATAGTTCCCACTCCACCGAAAACTCATTATGTTAAAACCAATTCCATTCTCAAGAGCGATTTGATTACTTTATTAAATGCGGACAAGTTCTGATGTTGCGGAGATATGCAGAGGGAATAATAATTATGGCAGCAACTCCTCGAAAGACTTCAACGAGTTATAGTCTGCCTGTTGTTTTTCAGAGTTTACTTTGTGTTTTTTTGTGCCAAGTCATTGGGAATGGATGGCCACCCACGGGTTAAGCACACACAGATATTGTTTGCCATATGATCGAAAGCCAAACAACTCACGATATTCTAATTAAAACATACGGCGTACGAGTGGACAACATCATCATCATCATCATCATCATCATCATCATGATCATCATCATCATGAGGGCTGCCCCTAAAATTACATGGAAGTGCGATGATTCAGCAGAAAGTATTTCTCGAGCAGAACACAAAGCTAATGTTGAATTGAATACCCCAAAAAGTTGAATAAAGTTTGAACTTTTTTGTTGTTGTTGTCTGCAATGACAATTTCCATTAAGAAGGCACTGACACTCCAGATGGATTCTATGGGGATACCGATACCTGATGTGACAGCAAATGTGGGTTCGGCCTATTGAAACAAGAGCAAAGGCACAGCCCAGCCACAGGCACACAGCCGCTGCGCCTGCTCTGCGATCCGCTTCGACTGAGAACCAGAACGAGACACCGCCTGACAGGCCATGCCCCTCACATGTGGCTCAAAAAAATAGAACCCTAAACGCGTGTGTAATAAATGCACTTTTCTATAAATAGTGCGAGAGGCTTAGAGATGGTAGCGTGACAAAGAGAGAGAGAGAGAGAGAGGTTCAAAAGGGAGAAAACTGTTTGGGACTGGTAGAAGGTAAGGCAGGGAAGAGGGAGTACCAAAGCGTCACCAAAAAGCGGTTTAGAGTCAAGCATCAATGATTACAAAATGTGTAATAAATTTATTGTGTTATTTATTTAATAACACAATTTATTGAATACTCAAAACTATCGCGTCCAACCTCCAGCTAAACATCATCACGCTACCATCTCCAACAAAATACCGCGTATAAAAACATTTAATAAACCGGGGAGAGGAAACCTTCGTGCGTGGCATGCCCCGCGCTGCACATGTGTCTGCATACTTCACGAATGGTTGGTGTATGGTGTTTGGTGTGGCATGGTCTGGTTTGGTTACCTCTATGCCTGAAGGTTGCATATGCCGCATGCAGCAACAACATAAACTAGAAGAGAGCATAAGCCATAACTCAAGGGCAATGAGCTGCATAATTGCGCTGAGTAATTCTCACTTTATTTCGAGGGCAATTTCTACATTGGAAAGTCCCCCTTCTACCCCTACTCCTACTCACACTCACACTCCCTCTCTCTCTCGCCATCCTCCTTCACCAGACGACGTGCATCCGTTTCAGATTACATCGCATTTCATTTCTCTCTGTAGATTTTCAAGTTCGCCGTAGATTAGGCCTCAGCTCAGACCTGACGTCACACGGGAGTGGGGGAAGCCGCAGCTGTTTCGCGCTGGAACTGATTCTGGGTGACGTGACATACATTCATATGCTTATACACATTCAAGGTACTATTCATACTCATAGAATTGAGCTATTCGCGTGCCCAAAATGTCGATAAGAAAAAATAGTCAACATACGAAACAAGCGGGAAGGGGAGGAACACGAAAATCAGAGGTAGCGAAGAATCAGCATGAGCGAAGCGCGACAGAGAACGAAGTTGGAGTGGGAACGAAGAGAACGAAGGCATCGGAGATCGAACGGGAGCGGAAGCTCGCCAGCGCTAAGCTCTTTAAAAGCTTGTTTGACAATAAATACAAACGCTTTGATTGTGACGAAATTGGGTGCGCTGAGTCGATGGCATAACGTATAAACTTACCCATAACTTTAAGGGTAATATACATATGAAAACATTACCAATAAATGTCAATAAATGATTATCAGCAACTAAATATTTATTTAACATTTTTTGCTAGGCGCATTGTCAAAATAGATGATAAAATACCCACTGCATCACAATTCATTCTTTAATTGACATTTAATGTTATTTTTTGTGCATCAAATTTGAGCCACAATGCATGTATTTATGCCATTTTTTATTCTCATTCTTTAATTTCCGGTTTCTTGCTTCACTTTAATCAAATTAATTCAACACATTTTTTGTATCTAACAATTTAATCATACATATTAGTATTTCGTCTGCCATTGCAAATGGCAGTGCAAAATGCAAATGCAAAAAATAAGGTAAGTAATGAGCAAAAATATACCCAAAAATAATTATACCTGAAAGAAACAGATGAAATACAAAAATAAAATAAAAAAAGAAATACAGGAAATTTGTTGTACTTATTTCAGGTTTTATTTTTATGTATTTTTTGGTCCTTTTTCTGTTCGTTTTCCTTACGTTTATTATCGCATATCAAATAAATGCGGGATTATGTGAATATTTCGCTTTAATGAGAATTTTTCGGACCACACGGCAGACTGCACTGCAGGCCAGACCGGACCCGGCCCCATGGGTGTGTTTGCAAGAAAGAGAAGGAGCGAATGAGATAGTGCAGCAGCGCAGCAGCAGCGGCAGCGGCAGCGATAGTGTAAAAAGGAGAGAGAGACATAAAGAGAACCTGTAAAGTTGTTGCTTTGTGTTTGCCCTTCCGCTGTGCTGTCGTTGACGTCGTCGCTGACGACAACGACGACCGGCGCTCTCTGGTGGGCATTAAGAGATCCCTATCGGTGACACCTGAAAGAGAAGAAGGTGAAATGCGATCCGATACGATCCAAATGCGATCCATGGCAAAAAAGAGAAGACAAAAATTATTACTCTTGGAAGGCAGTAGCCAGCAGCGGTGCGGAAGGGGCGAAGCCGGTCGGGAATAATTTCTTCATCTTCAGCTGGTATTGAATTTCGTCGCTGTCTGTCTGTTCGTCAGTCCCTCTCGTGATACGAGTATTTACCTGTATTACTTTTTGTTGTATTCTCATTTTATATTATTTTATTTGCTGTCGCTTCGACATTTATCTTTTCTTTTATTGGGCTTAGGGTTTTGTCTTGTCGGTTGTGGCGGTCGTTGTCTGTCTGTCGGCATATCTCTATCTCTCTATCTGGCTTATTTTGTTAACTTCCTTTTCCGTTTGCTGGCTGTCTGTCGCTTTTTACGCTCTACATACACACATTCATACTTCTGTAGATGGCATTGTGCTGATATGCCAATGTAATTTATGCTCACTTCTCATTCAAATGAAATATACCTAAACGATACCTATACCCAAGAGAGGCGACAGAGAGGCAGGAGGGGGGGACTGTCAGTAGGGTATCTTTGTCTCTTTGGAAATTTTGTTGTGAAAGTTTCTCGACATTTTTGACATTGAGATGTTCTCACTAATTGGTTGAGTGAGGGGTTTGAGAGAGCGAAAATTTGCATATTTCCATTGAAACTCAAAACCCTTCATCTTTTCCCTCCGAAAAGCTCCTCCTCAAATTAGCGCAATTTGGAGAGAGTGCCGTGCTGCATGCAACAAAGTATGCAACATCTCAACCGCAGCTGAACGTGATGCGGTTTCTATTTCCTCCCAGCTGCAGTATTTTTTCTGAAGAGCTGTTTGCTGCATGTTTTTTTTGGAGTGTGCAGCGTACACCTTTAAGTCGCAACAAAAGGAAAGAAAAGGGAAATGTAAGGTGCATTTTCGGGATGTGTCAGCGGTTTTGTAACAATTTTCCGTTGAAAAATATGAAGCGTAATCAATTAGGGGATAACCCTTTAAGAGATGAAAGAGTTAATGTTGCCCAAATCAACAAAATGTTACATTAGGGTCCCCTCAGGCAGGGCAACAGCGCTGTTAGCATGCATCCCAGGGTTAACAGACGGTTGCTGGGATCGTGAACAGCAGACTGTTAGCTCGCGCTCGCGATCCACTCGGCCTTACAGGCAGACTAACAGCCACCTAATAAATCTTACAGCGTCATTAACATTAATATGTAAATTCGTTAAGCGATTCTCTCTTAATCTCCAACACACAATTTAATACAGAAATATTCCTTATAAATACCCACAACATTTCCCATTATTCTACCCCCCGCAAAACACATCGCACAATCGTTTTAATAACCGTGGGAGACTCGCTTTATTAGCGCCATAATCAATCTATATTAAAAATATCTGAAACATAAATGAATATGATAAACCTCAATGCTAAATACACTTCCGCCTTTTTGGGTTTACACAACTTTTGGCACCATGATTGATGGGAATTGGCGGAGAGTCCAAGAGTTTGCACAGAATCTCAAGATCCCCGCTCCCCCCCTGCTGTAGTACCAGTAACACCAGCACTCAGACTGGAAAGGCTAAACAGCAAATCCAAGCGACATGCGTTGGTCGGGCTCGGGTCACTTCTCTGCTGTAATCCGCATGAGCCGGGCACTAAGCCCGTAACTGTCATCCAGCCACGCATGCCAGCGGCATGATGCTGCATGTTTTTATGGGAAACACAGTGCGTTTCAGAAGTGTAGGCGCTTTATGGCAATATATAATTATTTGAGCAATTTTTACTTATGTCTTAGCAATGATTATAATTCCTTATTGAGTAACAAATTTTCCATATTCAATATTTTCTCAGGACAATGACTTTACCGAAACGCACCGTTTGCCTTCACATCGTAAGTGGAAATATATTCCTTGTTGTAACCGAAACACAGGCTTCGAATTGCATCTCTGGAAATTAATTAAAATTTCCTGCGCCTCAGCGCAAATGCGACTTATTTTAGTTTTATTTTTATGGTTTTTGCACTTTACAACAATTCCAGAAAACAATTACAGGAGTGCAGGCGCAGTACGTCCACACATCCAAATCTCGCAAGAAAAGCAAATAAAAACCATGGAGAAAACTCGTTATTTGTTGTTATTACCGGCTGGTGCTGGTGCTGCTGCTTTGCTGTTGGTTTCCATGGCTCTTGGATAGATGTTCGCTGTGCGCTGTGCCCCCCCGGATTGCACGATATTGACTCAACTTACCTCCTCGAAGAGGAGGGCTTCAATCAGGGACTTCAGCCTCAGCTTTGACTTTGGCTTCGCAGATTTATTATTTTTGTTTCACGAGCCTAAGCCGCTTACAACGAAAATCTTTGCGTGTTTCGCTTTTGGGTTTGTTTAACGTTGAGATTAACAAGGGAATCTGATTTGTCATAGGGGTTGTTGGCATTTGTTCGAGGTTTAATTACGCAGCGAGTCCCACGGGGTGGATGGGTGGGTGGTATTGGGGCTTCAACTTTGATGTCTCCGGTTGTTTGATGCCAATTAACTGATGAAAGCTTAGCATAAACTGCTGGACTTAAATATTGGTCAGCTGCTGAAGACGGATCTCGATCTCATAATTCTTATTGATTAAGAATTGAAATTAATCGCTAAGGGAATTGTTTGGTTGAATGGCTTTGGCTTTCGTTGATTGATTCTGCCATTTTATTTATGGATTTTAAGCGAAGAAAAACGCATTTTAGTAGTGTGAACTCTGGGTGGACTTTCCTTCCCTCATCCCTGCCTTCTCCTGCACCCTAAACTCATGCCACATCCCTTCCCTTTTGGTTAAAAAAATTTTGCATTTTCCATTCTGCCGTTTCTGCTGTTGTGTATTCAATGCAAATTTTCGGTTATTCGCTGCCAATTAACTAATGAAAATTGAACTTCACTATTTTCGGGGGAGACTGGCAGCCACAAGGTAGACACAAGCCATTGGTATTGTTATCATTTTCCACAGCGACAGTTGGCATTGTTTCGGATAGTGGAAAGGGAATGTGCCATAAAGGAGGAGAAGGAGGAGGGTTCGATGGACAAAAGGCACGGGCTCAAACAGACGACCATCAATCAGTTGAGAGAGGAAAGAGAGGGAAAGAGAGACATGCAGCGAGTGAGCGCTGAAGGTGGGAGCTGAATGGAAACGAAAAATGATTTACATGAGAGAGCGCGCGTGTCTTTTGTTTAATTGTTGCCTGCCCACACATCATTACTGCACACGCAATAGATGCACTGAGAGAATATCTAATATTCCATGGAAGTCTTTTGTAGGTTTGAAAAGGATTTATGGATTTATGGATAATAGTTTTGGGATACAACATTTGATTTATGTAGTTTTTGGGTATTTTTATGAAGTTGTGGATTTTTAAATGAATATTTAATGACAAATAGTTCTTATCTGTGACATTTCTATAGCTGTTTTGATGGCGATAACTTTCCCAGTCGATGAGTTTCGGATCGTAAGGAAGGGCAAGGATAAATTACAATATTTCAATCAATTTCGAACTGAGCTGAGTAATAAATAAATCATAATAAATATATAATCTTGATCGTACTTTTTCTCGCCGTGTAAACTGCACACATCGATCTATTGGTTTACTTTTCGAAGATAATTGATTAATGTCCGTTCGTTTGCGGCTCGGTTTCGTTGGGTAAACGGTTTTCGGGCTTCGGTTTTAATTATGCGCTAGCAGCCCCATCAACATTTGGCCCATAAATCATAATCCATCAAAGATTTAGGTACAGAAAAAAAAATATATTCAAATCTCGATTGGAACACAACTCAAGGAGGGGGCTGGCCCTGGCACTGCTTCCACTATAAGAAACGGAAGTAAATACTTTATGTCGGAGGAGCGTAATGAAACAATAAGAAATTTCGCTGATGTTGAAAAGGTTTTTCTCATAAATTTCCAAGTGGTAAACGCAAAACCTCGCGGTACATTTTGAGGGGTAGATCTTCTACCCCACTGACACTCACACACAGAGACCCAGAATAAAAACTAAATGCATAAAGGGGACCGAAAGCAGCGGGCGTGTGGGCGTGGCTGGTATGGTGTACCGCCCGCTGTTCGGGTTAGCTCTAAAATTCTATCCATCCCTCCGCTTGCTGTTTACCGTTGATTACAATCACTTCAAATTGAAGGAGGAGAGGGGCAAAGGCGGAGAGCGAGAGAGTGAGAGCGAGCACCGTTTGCTTTGCCTTGCAAATGCAATGCTTAACCATTAGGTGGTGCCCGCGTCACAAGAGAGTTTCTCTTTGGGAAGAGCGTAAAGTGCAGCAACAGCACACGCAAAGCTTGACTTCATTTCTAACTGAAACCCCTGATGCCCATCCGAGGGTTAATGCTTCAGCAACATGTGCCATTCTGTGTGTTTTATGGTGTGCGTGTGTGTGTACTTGGGTTTTGGGTTGTGTGTACGGCCGAACATTTACGCACTCAGCGAATTGTACAGTGTTTACAATATTTCTATTGATGTTGCTGATGCTGATGTTGCTGCTGCTGCTGCTGCTGCTGCCTGCCATTACCGTTTGAAACTCTCTTGCTGTTGTGTTTCTCTTGGTTTACGACTACAGCAAAAAGGCCGAACCGTTAATTTGATTCGATTTTGAAAATGTTTGAGCGCACAATAACGGCAGAGACGAGGCCGAGCCTTGGGGGGGAAACAAACGAAAACATGCAACATGAAAATGCACAAAATGAGATTGAAATTGAGAGCACAACAAGGCAGCAACACCAGCAACAACACACACCAGCTGGCAGCTCATTTGTCAGTCCAAACTGTGAATGAAGGGAGCTGAGCGGGCGCTTTTCGAAGGCATTTGTCTTATGCCGAGAGAGTGTGATTCAAGTAACTGTAACGGGAGCGGCAGCAGAGGCAGCAACAACGTCAGCAAATCGCATTAAGGACTCTTAATGAAAGTTGCCGCATCCTTCGCATGGCACATCGTTTGCACGATGATTGATTTCACGCCAAAACGATTTCAATCAGCATTTCCGTTCCAACTTTTTATTTTTTGCTTTCTTTCCTCCCCATATGCGAGTACGGCCACCTCCTGCCTCCCTTAACCAACTTATTGCATTATCTGGTTGGGGGAACTTAAAGGGATTTGCCTTTGGCAGGGCTTCGAGCTTGAGTGCGTCTTGAATTTGTTCAAGCAATCGGCTCCGTTTTACTTTTTTTCGAATTGGGTCAGGATTTGATGTGGCTGTAATGGGTTAATGGGATAGGGAATGTATTAGTAGGGGTGTGCACGAATGCATTCTGAATGGAACTTCGAAGAAGAATTCGGGAGCTTGACAAATAAGAGCTGGAATGTATTTTACCGAAGACTCGTGCGCACAACATGTAAATGAAGAGGCACCACTTGAAGGTACTTTTGCGTAAAATGAGTCGGCTCTGAGCAATCTTCCCTTTCGGAACTAATCGTTCGCATTAAATTGAAGTGACCACAACTCTAGTTGCTCTTCAATCTTCAATCTAAGTCATTGCCATTCACATTTCCCCACTTGATATAAGCGACATGCGGGCCATAAGCTTTTCTCCCACTTCAAGCTCTCCTCCACATGCCGCATTAACCCTGGATCTCCCTCACACACACACACACACACACACACACACACATACACACATGTCTAGACGGACACACGAGCCACCCACATAGCCCACACCGCACTCGCAAAAAGTGAAATCTGCCAACTGGCTCGCATCCTTAGCCGGCAGACAACATCCAACACAAATTTATTGCCTATTTAGCCTTTAATGGTCCTGGAAATATTTTCATCCTCGATGATGTTGATATATGCTCCAGCTCCCTCCCTCTCTGTCTCGTTATATACGACAGTTTAATTTGTGATTAATTGACGTTAAAAGGGTTCAACAATCATCCCGACAAAAACCCCAAACACAATCCCCCCGCCAACCACTTCACTTTCGCTCTCATTCCGTCAGCTGCTTAACTCAATTTGTGTGAAACGGAAATGATTTCATAACTCTTGCGGATGTTTAATATAAAATTCAATTCATTCACATAAAATAAATTCCCAAAGAAATTTAAATTGAGTTGGAAAAGAAGAAGAAAATAAACGTACAAGTAAAAGATTTATTTATGTATTTGATGTCGACTCGAACATTTAACACTTTTGGGGACAATTCATATCCGTCCGTCGTGACGTCCCCTGACGTGACTCAACAACAGGCCACTCGAACGTACAACAAGTTGGCTGCGAGGCTTCCGTTTTCTGTTCCTTTTTTTTTTTTTGGTAGGACAACAAAGGTTATTAACAGTCCGAAGACGTGCTACCACAGGCAAACAAGGCAAATGGGGAAATAAAAACAAGAATTAATGTCACAAAGGAATGTAACGACTGGAAGATGATCATTAGTTGGGCATCTAAAATAAGAGGAGATGCTACAAGGTGCAGAAATCTATTACAAATATGAGCTATACATTACAGAAATAATTAAGATGATTTACATTTTCTCATCATTTTCGCATAATTTCATTCAGGAAGCAAACAAAAATGTAACACAAAATCTGCAGAACTGAGGCTGATAAAGTAGAGGAGGCAGTAAAGTGTATATACCCTCAGCCGCACTCCCTCACATTTACAGGGTACCACAAAAAAGGAACAGAAAAATCTCCCACGCCGACGCGTCGGCGGGCAACTAAAAGTCGAGTGGTGTTCTCTATTCCACACTGACCGCTTGATTAACATTTTCTTAACATGTTCTGGCTGCCCGTCCGCTCAGGGACTGTGGATAGGACTGCAGTACATATTAATATGCCCGCCGTGGCCGTGGGCAATATGTCAAACAAGAATTCCTAAGCGGAACACGTACGCACAGCACTCGAAATTCGTGGAATGCGTTTTCGTGTGGATCTTCGCCCAAAGGACAGCAACATTGTTGGTAGTGGAACTAAGGGAAGGTGAAGTTTTAATGCTTTTAGCATTTGTTGAAAAAAAGGTGAAGAGTTAATGCGATAGCGCAGGAGCAGATGTATTCCCCAAATCCCATAAGCCGCGCAGACAGCAGAGCAAAGTCTTTCTCCTGCTTTCGCTCACCCATGCAAATCACTTGCCCAAAGTGCATAGAGAAAGGTTTGCATTCAAAAGTTTATCTCTTGGGGTAGCCCCGCCGGGAGACAAGACTAACAAATTTTCAGCAAATTTCATGCACAAAGGACATCCGCATCCACATGCATCTATTTGGGGCTAGGGTCGGACCCTTTAATGTCGTCCATCTAATTGAATTGCATGCAAAAATTGCAAACTGCAAGAGTTTCAATTCAATTTCATTGCCTGCAGGCAACACACAACAGTCTAACGCTTTGTTGGCTAGTGTAAGCTTCATATAGTATAAACGATTCATAAGCGACTCCATTTCATCAACGAGTTTGGCTTTGCATTCTCCTCCTCCGTGTCTGGCGTGCAGCCTTTTGTCGACAGGTCCTGGCTGCTGCTCCTCGTGTGTGTCTGGCTTTGACTCTTTTTTCGGGCACTCGCATGTAGTCATGTGCACATATCAGTTGTCTGGCAGCTGTCTGCGGCCTTGACTCAAAGCCGCAACTTAATCGCTTTCCTCGGGGACTCGCAGTCGTTTGGGTGGCAAATATTAACAACAAACAAATGGAATGGCAATAAGGAATCATTTTATTTGCCAGATCCCACATAAGCCCAGGGCTGTGAGGGCAGCAAACAGTTGTGGCTCAGGAGTACATCGAAGTTGATTAATTGAAGAAAATGGCCATAAACAATTATTAAGAGCAAAATGTGGGCATATGAATGGACATTTAAAGTTGTTTGTTTATGGATGGAAATGTGTGCATATTTATACAAATTAAAGGGTATTAGGCCAAATTAAGTGAATCATTGAAGAGTGAGAGAGATTCTTCCCTGGAATCAGAGAGATAATCTTTGTTGTATTTAATTGGAATTCGACTTGGTTTATCTGCAAATTCTTTTGCAGGACATTCTCTCTGCTTGTGCTCTTTCGCTTCGTTCTTTTTTCTAGATAATTTTCTAAAAATTCTTTCGGTGTCTGGCGTCACTGACTCACCTCTTCGACGTTCCCTTGGCAGATCCGAAACTGCACATGCTTTTTCTGGACTATTATTGGACCCTAGCTTACGATTTTAATTACCCCAAAATGACTATAAAAACTTTGCCAGATGCACAGATAATGGACTGCCCATCCTGCCGTTAAGTGTGCCCACAATTATGATCCATTAAGTGCGCGTTTATCAGAACATTCTTCAATTAGAAACATTTTACGAGACTGGAAACTGGAGCTGGAAAGCCAGCGAACCTCATCCCCGTGCTGTATGTAGATTTGTTGGTCACCAAAAAATGAAAGAACCGACAAATGCCATGCCTAATGCCACTGCCATGGGTTTTTATTTATTTATAACATTTTTTCTTCCTTTTTTTTGATCGGGTGCAAGAGCGTAACGTTTGAACTTACCCTCAAGCGTAGAGCCGCGCCACATAATAGAGCGGTTTTTGTTGTTGTTGTTGTTGTATTTTTTGGGGTGCCACAGGGGCCGACATCACGTCACTTGGCTGCTCTTTGGGTCTTTGTTCCTGTGGGGCACGGGCACGCGCACGCTCTGGCACTTCCTTGCGCCTGCCTGGCCACAGAAGTGGAACAAATGGGCGCAGGACGAAGCAACATGGAGAACGCCGAACCCAATGCCCAGGCAGGCACACAGCTGCTGCTCCTCTCTCCCTCTTCCCCTCTCTCCTGCTTTGCATAACTTTGCCACTTTAAATCGTTTCGTTTCGTTCCCATCGGGCATCGCCATCGCCATCGTCGTTGTCGCCGGAGTCGGCATTTTCAATTTCATGGTTAATTGTTTTGCACGCGGCATTTGGTGCGAGTTCAACTTAAGGAACGACAGCGTCTGGCTTGGGCTGTGTTACCCTCAATGGCACATTAAGTTTCATAATTAGCACACCCAAATGATTGGAAACTTTCTGCGTGGCAAAAATGTACACATATAAAAGACTGTCTCTTTCGCGAACGCAAATAAGCAACATATGGATGAGATCGTATTGGAGATGCATTGCCAGTACACAGAGAGAAAATTATAAATTCAGAGAGAAATTACTTGCCTTTTTCTGTTCTCCCTAATTTTGTTTCCTTCTCGCTTCAGCTTAAGCGCAAGCTTTGCATTAGCCTGCAGCCTCTCTTCACCGCTGCTGTTGCTCTCTCTTGCGCGAAACTTCCGTTGGTCCGCGTGCACGCAAGCAAAGAGCGCTTTCTCTTTCATGCGCTTGACACTCTGCGAGCCGTGAGAGCGAGTTGAGAAAGAGGACAGCGGATAAGTGATAATAAATAGTAATAGCTGAAACAGTAATAGTAAATTCACTTTGCGTCCTTCGTCACCTTCCAACTAAATTCATCTATGTCTCTCCCTTCGTGTAACCTATTTCTCTTTCTTATATTTCTTTACCGATCTTTCTCGATCGCTTGCGTTGTTCTTTCTCTTCATACATAAATGGATTCGTGTGCACATAAATTTCGCTGTAGTGTAGGCGAGTGCTGGCAAGTGGAATGCCATTCTCCATTATGCAGGCAGACAACAGTCGCCAGTTGTTTTACTTACTCAACAATTTTACATTGGCCCAGGCAGCTGCAGGGCCGAGGAGCACTTTTATCTTTGACATATACTAATGACAAATTTATTCACGCTGTCACTTGGTCGCCTGTTCCTCCTCCTCACGCTGTCACGTAGTGTACTGTTTTCTTTCGGGGTTCGTTCTCCTTTGTCCTCTCCATTGTGTGGTGCTTCGTAGATCTAGAGCAGGACACTTCGATATACCAGATTTTGTTTGCACTTCTTTAATTAGGTGTCGTTCGTTGTTCGTTGCTTTTCCTTTTCCGTATGTCTTTGTTTCTTCTGCGACATTTGCCATTGAAGTGTAGCTCTTTGATCTCTGTAGGGCATACGATTGATTGATTGATAAACTGATTGATGGCTTGGCACAGTAACAGTAGCTGGCTACACTTCCCTCTTATAAGTAATTAATCAAGTGTAGGAGCCATACAAATAAATGACATTGATGAGCTCAGAATTGGAGCGAAAAACGAGATGAAAATGGAATATATTTTTGGGTAATTAAATGTCGCTTTCCATAGGGAAAAACAACAACAGAAAGGCAGAGCAAATGTTAATGTGATTTGTATTTGTACATTTAAAATATTTATTCTAATATTTTGTGACTAGCAACGTTGTGAGACGCTTCTAATGCAGCGTCACTACTTTTTATGGCACATGGAAGCTGCTTTCAATTAACAGAGCCCGAAAATTGATTGATCGTTGCGTTGATTTTCGGAAACACAAATGCTGCGGCACTCTATGTATACCCTTTGAGACCCAAAAGTTTTTGATTACTTTAAATTATGCATACGCCTGCCGATATCTTCATGCATAATCCCCCGCGGGTGCACATTTTGGTGGTCGCATTTTGTCAATTATCTTTTCTGGAAAATCATCATCAGCATTTCTGGTTTGCTGCTCGCACACGCAAAACCGAAACGATCTTGATGGCTTGGTACATTGCCCTGTCCATCCTGTGGATCCGCCTCTCCGAGTGGCGCTGAAGATCTCAAAGCAATTTGCAATTCATATTTGTGCGCCGCTTTTTAATGTGCTCCAGACACGAATAACATGAAAAGGCAATGACGATTTGGTGCCCGAATAAACATTATATTCCAAAAAATTTCAACAATGCAAAGCGAAGCGAATTATTGCCGCTTGAATGGCTTCTGCCGCTGCCAGTACACGCCCCATGCTAATCATGGACACAACAGCAGAAAAAATACACTCGTAAAACAAAAATATATGGGAGAGGAGAGGGGAGGGGAGTACATGAATGGAAAAGGGTTCTTCCACAATGAAGCCAATAAACTGACTGACTGAAAAATGCTTCCGCGCAATTTCATTTTGAAGAATTTTGTGTGCCTCTTGCCTCTTGCAGATTCGAGTTTGGAGTAGGAGGAACGTCGCTATTCCCAATAACAATGCCACATCAGAGGACTTTGGCGGCGCTACGACTCACTCTTCCCCTTCAGCGGTTTGCCTTTTGTTTTGCCCCGGGAATATCCAGGAATTCTGTCGTCTAGCCCTGAGGCCTACGCAAATAATTGGCTCAGTGTACGCGTATGGATTCCAAACCAATCAACGTCCGCTTCAAGAGCCTCCAGGGAGTGCTCCAGTGGATCCATTAAAGAAGCTGCAAACCGGAAGTTTGATTTTCAAAACACGCCGTAATCGGTAAGGCTCTTCAATGGTTGAATCTATTCAGCTTTCAATGGGCATTTATAAGATGTTTTTGAGTTGTTGATTTGGAGCATAAATGGAACTAATTGCAGGCTGATATCATATTGTATTTCATAGATTGAAGCGGTACAAATCCGTTTACAGACTGAAGCTTGAGGAAAGAATATGGATGATTTCTGTAGGGATTAGACCTTGATGGCTGATCCTTTGTCCAGCACGGACTTTCAGGTTCAATGCCAAGAAATTCTGAAGCTATTATCAGCTTTCATTCAGCACGAATCTAACCCTCTCTTGGGCACTTCATTCAAGAATTTCTAAAGGAACTTTGCCTCTCATATCCAGCCATTAAACTCCAATTAAATATGCATGAAACCAAGCTGCTAAGGACAAGAAAAGGCAAAGACCAAGACCCCTGTGTTTGTCCTTGGCCTAGGCCTAAGCCTGAGCATCTTGCAAGATATTTTTTAATCAAGAAGGAGCACACCTTTCGCTTTCATTGCGCTTTTAGATAGCGAGGAGTCTGAGGGAATAACGAGCAGATTGCAGGTGGCACGTTTCATCATTAGTCGGCGCAAATATTTGCATAATGTCCAGGGGCCCAGCAATATTTTGCCATTAAGAGCAGCCGCCAGGAACCGGGAGAAAAAGAAGAGCATTACAAAGAGAGCCTGACAAACGACTGTCCATCCGCCCATTCATGGTAGATAATCGCAGCTGGGTTGACCATAAACAGCACCAGATACGAGAGGAGTGTAAAGCCCTCACCCACACCCTACACCCTTACACTGCCGCATGTTGCCTGCCTGCCTGCCTGCCTGTCGCATGACTATGCTAATCATAGTAATTCGAGAGGAGAGAAATGTGTGACAGTTGTTGCCATCTAATCCGCGGCACAAATGTCACGAATTGGGCCTGTCGTTTGTCTTCGAATGGAAGTGGCAGTGGAAGTGGAAAAAAAGGTGTCGGCAAGCCTAATGTAATAATTTTAATGATTTTTCATAAGTTGAAAAACGGAGAGGGGGGAAAAAAACAAGGAAGCGGTGCACACACACGCCACTCCGGAGCGCAGCAGGAGAGCGTAAGGATTGGGAAGGGTTGTGCGGCGACTAGGGGATACCCTGGGAAGGCAAATATGTGATTGGAGGTTGAAAATTTAATTTGTGGAGTTTCTAAGAGACAGTGGAATATATTGGTAAGTGGTAAAATATTATAATTATAATATTTATTTAATTAATTCATTTATTTATAATATTTTATAATTATTTTATATTTTTAGCTATTTGTAGGGAATCTGTCACCCGCCACCACTGCCCTGGCCGTGGCTTAAGCTCTCCTTAAGCGCTCTCTCTCTTTGGAGCTCTCTCTCTTTAAAGCTCTTTCTCTTAAGCATTACTGTCGTGCCTCTTTGCTTAAATAATATCTTTATGCGTTACTCGCTCGCAAATGTCATTCGGATTCACTTTGAACGAAATTCATATGGAAAATATTTTGTACATTTTCCATAAAGTTTTCTAAATATTTGTTCCCACTCTTCTACAAAAATTATTTGTAATATTACAAAATTTCACTTCACTTTATGCTCTTCTTCGCCAGTTTTTCAATCAACTTCCAATAGCCTAATCCACTCCCTTGCAGGGTATCTTTGATAAAAACACTTAAGGGTAGCGCGTTCTCGACTCCTTCGCCTGCTGTTGTGACATCGCATGGAGTCGACTGCCGTTCCTGCGGCTGGTGCTGCACCCCTTTCCGGCATTGCTGCCTCTCGGCCTTTCGGTTTATTTAACATGAGACTTACACACCACTGACTGCATTGTCGACTGGCTGTTATAATTGCGCATATTTTAAAATACAAATTAGCAACGCTCTGCTCTGTAGCAGCGAATATTTCAATAGCATCTCGCAGCAGCAACAACAACGGCGAACAAAATGCCCGCAAGCGACAATTTCAGTGCACAAATTTTTTTGTTTTTTTTGCTGGGAGTGTGCCCTGACTTTAGGGTTCTGCCTGTGCCTCAGGCTGAAAGCGGAGTGCCGGGCGAAGCTCCCCCCTTCCCGGGTGACTGTTTCTGTCTGTGACATTGCCTTGAACCTTGAGAGAATCATGCATCAAGGCGTCAACAGTCAGCCAGCCAGTCAGCCATTCGGCTGAGTCTCTTGTGGCATTCGTTTTGGCATTTCATGCATAAAACACCAGAAACCCCAAACCCAAAACCCCAAAGGCAGACTCCAACCGAGACCGAGACCGAGACCCGAGACGAGTAGTTTGTCAAGCTCCGTTTTGGAGTTTTTCTTTATTGTTTTTCTGGTCGGTTTTCCTGCTACCTGCACATAAATAGCCCAAAAACACTTTTTGGGTTTATTTTTTTCTTCTCTTCACTTGGCACCTGGTTTCTGGCTCTGGATACTCGATTCTGAATTTCTGGTCTGCATTTATCACTGCCAAAATTCGTCATGACATTCGCATTTCCATTTTCCATTTTCCATTTCCACAGAACAAAGCTCTCGCTTTCCCTCTCCCTCTCCCTCTCCCTCTACCTCTTTCGAGTGTAAATGGAATTTCTTGAAAAACGATGAAAATGCAGTCCCAGAGTCCAGTCCCACATGATTGTTGGATTTTTGTTTTTGGCTGAGTTATTGGTTTTGAATTGATGATGGTCTGAGGGCAAGCAATCTCAAGCAGAGCCAAAATCTAAACACTTTTCAGTTCGAATGTGTTGTGTCACTTAAAGGATTGCACAGGATACGGGGTTTCCCCCATGCCTCTTGTCCCTATGGAACTATGATTGGAATTTCAGCTATCAAATTATGCAGAAATTTTAAGGTATTTGCTGATCAAATTTTCAATGGGAGTCGTGGCTTGGAAGGGAAGTTACTTTAAGGTTTTACTATTATATTTCATTTATTTATTAAAGTTTCTTTGTTCATTCTCCATTCTCCATTTGAAAATCCCTCCACAACTGTTGCACTTTAACGTTTAGTTTCTGCTGTAATAAAATGCCTTCGTCTCCTGTGACTTTTTTGCACAAATTTGTCACCAAAACTCATGCAGAAAGACACGAACTGTGGGATTCATAACACCCACAAATGGTGGCAGAAAGCCACACACTGCAGGACTGCAGGACTGCAGGACACATGTAAGAGGACTTTTTAACAATGCAACAACTTGCCACAGTTGTTACATGGCCAGAAAGTTGTGAATTGAAATTGAACAATCGCTGCGGTAAGCAAAGGGAAGAGGTTGAGCAGAAAGAGGTGCCATAAAAGAGAGCGAGGTAAAATAAAAGAGAGGGAGGTAAAATGAGAGAGAAATAGGAGGAAGTAGCTTTGCCATTTGTCGCCTCCTACTGCTACTTTGGGTAACGGAACTGAGCGGAAGTAAAGAGAGCAGCAGCAAGAGAGGGGCGGCTCCCCCTAAGCTTTAACTCCTCACCGACTCCCCCCCCCATAACTTATCTGTTGAGCAGAGGCGGCGGCAGTCGTTGTCTGTTACAAATGTTGCAATATTTATGCCCATGTGTGGACCCGGTGGAGACGCCAAAAGGAAATTCGTATTATGATTTGCGCATTATGCAAATTGCCTTATCGTAAATATTTCGCTTTTCTTCTTTTGTGGCATCAAAGGCAAGTCCGCCATTCGCCATTCGCCGTGTGTGTGTGCCACATGATAAATGTGATAAGCGATATCATACCCAAAGGCAGAAACAAAAACAATGCGTGCAAACATAAATTAAGGCATTCGGGGAATTGGATTTATGTGCTTAATATAACACAATTATGTGTTTGATATACGTGGGGATATATTTGGTTTTGATGGCAGAGAGAGAAACATGCTTTAACGGGCTAAGCGGGCTGTCAGCGTTTTGGTGGGGAATAGTTTGGGGCTCGAAGATTCTGCTCTGACTTAGGCTCAGCTGCAGATTTCATGGAATTGCTATGAGAATTTTACCATCTCAAAGTTGTGGATCTGGCTACTGGCTAAGAATGATGTTAATTAGTTTTATTGGCCCTCAATTCCTTGCTCTTCCGGAAGTGCTTTGGCGATCATCTTCCTTGACTTGCCACCAGGAAATTATCTAGAATATAAAACATATAAAAATATTAACAGCCCCCCTATACCCTCGACACATCTCTTGTCCAATGATTGAAAGCCATCAACGTCCGATGCCTAATCGAACCATCAGCCAATGCCATAATGACGGTGACTTCATTACTCACTCTCACTCTCACTCTCGCTCTCTCTCTCTCTCTCTCTCTGAGGGGCTGTCAAATAAAGTTAAGACTGGGAGGGAAATGGAAATTGATTTATCTGCGAATGTTGTATACCCAGCTCAAAATTGCTGTTAACATATGATGTATGCAAATTGCCAACAATTTGATTTGCCATTCCTATGGCAGATAAGTATTTCGTCAAGTGCCAATATGCAAATTGGGAATGGGGGGACTCGTCTGTGTGTGGAGTGTGTCCTCCAAACTGACAATGACACTCACAATGGGCTCCTCTTCTGGCCATTCATTGAATGCAAATGAGGAAATCGGTAAAGATATTTAAGTATATGCATATATTGTTTATACAAAAAACTCTGTCTTTGTTCGTTCGGTTTTTGTGACTCAGAAGAGAGTAGTGCCAGAGTGAGTGGCAGGGAAAACTCTAGTATGAAATATTTATAAACGCATAAATGCATGACATATGCAAGGTGGGGGTGAGGGGCAGCATTTGCAGGGGCATGGGGATGCACAGCTGCAGCAGGAATCAACATCCCCATCATCATCATCCTCATCATCGACAACTTCAAACGAAATGGAAACGTGTTGCCACTTTAACGGCCATTTAAATATACAATACTCCCGAGTCGACTTCAGTCGAGACACGAGCAAAGAGTCGCTCAGGAAATATGTACATGAAAGGCAAACTCTTCTCTTCCCCCTTTGCTTATGTACCTTGCCATCGCTCTTCAGAAGCTCTCTCACACTCTTGCACTGCCTTCTCTCTCTCTCTATCTCTCTCTCATTGCAATGACATTTATTGGCCGCATTATTTCAGCGCCAGCAGCGACGCCGTCAGTCAACACTCGAGGGATCTCAATCGAGAAGAGAGCAGCTTTTTTTTTTCTTTTTCTTCTGTGTGTCATTTCTTAAGAGTGTCCTTTCCCAGTGGGCAAACTTTTCATATCCAAACATCACGCTGGCACGAGTATGCGTGGTATGTGTTTGTATTGAAGGGTATGCTGTTTCATGTTCGAAGTTCAATTGAAAAGAGATCGCTGTAGGCAATAGGCAATAATCATTAGAAGCTAATCGGAATCACATTTTGGCAACTACAATTTCTCGTCTCTTATTTTGTATTAAACCTCTTCCCTCTTCCTATTCCCGTAGTCCTACTTGTTTGCTCTTTACAGGGCATGCCCTTAGGCGACTCTTACACCATATTTTACCTACTTTTTGTTCGAAATGATTTTTGCATAAAATCCGACAGCGTCAGAGGGCTCTGGCCTGGGTTAAAGCCGAGGCAATTTATCAACATGCTGCCTACTACTTGTCTCTGAAAACTTTTTGGTTCCTCGCTTTGCACCTCCGTCGCGGCTCAGCCTCAGCCACAGCCGCTACCTGCCTGAAGCTTGCTGCCTCCTCAGTTGTAAAACTTTTTGAATGGCACCGCAGGCGGACAGGGCACCCAGCAAGAGCGATCGCTCGCTCTCACTCGCACCCTTTGTAGGTGTCGACGGTGGTGGGTTGATGGCTCGGTGGAGGTGCCGTTGGAACACGATGCGGCGCTAACGAGGACAAGCGTTTATGTCAAAATCCAATACGTGATGCATTTAACGCAGTTGACTCCAGTGCTGACTCTCTCTCTCTCTCTCTGTCTCTCTATCCGTTTTAGATTTTATTGCACTCGCAGGGCGCTGGGCAGGCACTGGTTTCGGCACCGATACGCCATTCTTGGCCTAATTGGATGGGCAAATGTTGAGCATTCTGTTTGAATAGCCATCTTAAGTGCTTAAAGATTGAACTCCCAACGTAGAGGCCCAAGCGGCATATTGATGATGAAATTATAGTATTTTTCTGTCATTTAACTGAGCCTCAAATTTCCCAGTAAATTCTCTAATTTTGCGTGTACTTTGTTACATTTAAGTATCAGTTCAATTAAAGTAGTTCTTTGCCTAACAGCCACATGAAAAATTCAACATCCTGCCTAGTCCTACTCCGGGCACTGATTGTACCTTCTCGAAACAAACAAACAAATTAAAAAAAACAACGAAATTTCACCTGAACCTTACACAATCCTCAGCCGCACAACAACCCTCTCCCTGTCACCCCTTGGCGGCCCAGTGTCGCTGTCCTTGTCATGGTCACATGTCCTATTGCCATTTATCTTGATTTGTACAAAACCTAACGACGTTTAAATGCTTGTTTCAAGCATTTTCCACTGCCATCACGTTTCCCGGACTGTGCTGGCGGAGTGGAGTGCTTTCCTTTCCCTGCTTTTGGGTTCGTCATCGCAATGGTTGGGTCATGTTTATGCTTGAATAATGTTGACAAAATCGGACAGCGGAAGAGGCGAGACATCAGCAGGGAACACACAGAATGAGGCAATGGTCTGTAGGTCTGGAGAAAGGCAGCCAGAAACGAAGAGAAATAACTGCAAAAAGATACAAACCAGTTACACGCCATCATGGACATGGACATGGACATGCCTCAGCCCCAGCCCCAGCCGTAGAGGCTAAACACTTTCGGGGTACAGACAGGTCTCCCCAAAAACTCCCTGCCCTTCCTCATCCTTTAGTTCCAGCAACTCGCGAATTTGCAGACAAATTGTCGCTGCCTTCGTCCAAGCAGGCAAACGCCAGCTCCGTGCTGACGTGTCTGCCTGTGTCTTGGGTGTGAAAATGTTAGCAAAGTGGCAACAACAATGCCACTGTGCGGCAGTGGGAAGCCGGAGAGGTGGAGCTAGAGATGATACACAGTTAGAGGTAAGAGCTAACGCTGGGAATTAAGTAATTTATATTTGCAAGATATCTGAGGAAACTGTTAATAAAAAAGGGTTCACTCTTTTCGCTGTATTTCCTCCTCCTCCTCCTCCTCCTCCTCCTAGACAACGCAAACACGAGCAGAGAGCGACTTAAAAATAAGAGAGCGAAAAGTAGATCAGCGTGTGAGACGCAGAGAGAGTGAGTGCGAACGTCAAAGCTTGTGAAGAGAGCGCGACATTCAAATTCAGTTTCATCACTTAATATATTGTACCTAAAATAACTCCAAAGCTCTTTAGCTTCCAATTGCATTTCTCTTCATTTTTGCGTTCCTCACTCTGCCATCTCTAGCTGCCACGCTTGCAGTTTAGTTTCCTTAGTTTTCGTTGTCTTTTTGCACGTTTTTTTGTTGTTTTTTCTGCTGCCTGTGCAGAGGCATGGGTAAATGTTTTAGCCAAACGGTAACGGTTACTCACGGCCGCTGTGTGTTATGACAAGTGGCTGCTGCTGCTGCGCTGCTGTCGCTGCGGCAGCCATTCCAGGCCATAAAGCAAATTGATGATGAAAACAAAAAGAACTTGCAGCCGTGTCATGGCCTGTTAAATGTTGGCCATAAAAGTGAAAACTCATGTCATCCTTGCGGTCACAGGACAGCAACACAGCCAGAACCTTAAAGTGTTTGCTTGCCTTAGTTGTTCCTTTACATTTGTTTAGATTTATGTTTATTCATTTACATTTATATTTATATTATTGCTTTGTATTAACGCACACACCTGCGACACAGAGTCGTAACCATAAAAAAAGAGGCGCTTCGATTTATTGAAGCAGAACGTGCGATTATTTCTCTGAGCGGCAGGCAGGCAGAGAAGAGAGCGGCTAAAGAGAAGCTGAAGCTGAAGAGAAGCTGAAGCTGAAGCTGAAGAGACGCCAAAACTGGCCATAAAATTAAATTCAACAAAATCGTTAAAATGCTTCTTCTGATGGAAATTCAAGGGAATTAAATATTTAGTCTTTAAATTTAGCTGCAAGTTTCAGGGTATAAAATCTCTCCAATTATCGTATATTCCTTGCCATTTCCTTCTTGCTGTAAATTACCATTAACTAAAAGTTTCCCCCTCATGCATTTCCTGCACCAAAAGCCAAACCCCTCTGCCCATGACTTTCCCCCCATCTATTTGCCATTGAACAAGTTTCCGCTTGGCAAAGGAGCCATCTCCAGGCTAAGACCAATCCTCCACTTCAACCACCTAATGAATGATAAATTGCCACTATATTGCCAACAAGAAAATAAAATCCGTTGTTGAAGTTGTTTCTGCTCTTAAATAATCAAAACCAAATGCCACGCGCTCGTCTCGTCGCGAATTGCTGAACGAACTTTGGCGCTGATTGAAAAAAGTTGTAAATTTTGTAATGGCAAATAAAAAATAATAAAAGCAGTGGCAGCCACAAAAGGTGACAGCGTGCCACAGTTTGTTGCAACAGCGAGAGAGAGAGAGAGAGAGAGAGAGACTGAAGGGGCAGGCGTTGAGTTGAGCAATTGATAAATTTAATGGCGTTACGCATGTCAAGTTCGGCAAATCCCTAAAAGTATCAAATGGCCGTCGCCGCACACAAATACCCAAACAACACGACAAAAGGGAAAGCGAAATTTGCCCAGCGCCACTCCCAAATGCCAGAATTGAGGGAACAACTTGACTGGCAAAGCAGAATGCATGAATAGCTAATGAAAACAACAAACAACTCCACAGAACTAATGGAGTTATACGGCTCCGTGCATGGGTTGTGGCATTCCAGAGGTAAATGTGCCGCTGACAAGAATAAATTGCTGAAAAAGTACAAAAAAAAAAACCAAAGAAAAAACACTTTGATGGATGCGAAAATATAAACAGGAATTTGCTTGGTCCCCAAGATTTTTGCTATAATCATTAATTTTTGCAAAGGGGATTAGGGTTTGATGTCAGGTGAAAAGGCTTGAAGGAATGCAAGGATCGTAAATAACGAAGGAAAATAAATACAGGAGGTTAGGAATTTGGGCTTACAAATGATTGAAGTTTGTTCAAATTGAAAACAACAAACAAACAAGCAAACACTTCTATTAATTTCCAACAATTCCCACTTTTGCGTAGAACTTTTAGCCCCAGCAACAAACTGCCAAGTGATAAGCCTGACATTTCCATCACTTTCCCCAAGACAAGCCATCAAATGCCGCCACATATGCCGGCAGTTAAATATTAAGGACATTTAGCTCCTGCTTCCTGGGTAACTGTCAGCCCAAATCTGAAGTTCGGCAAGCCATAAACAAAGTTTATAGCTAAACAATTTCCGGCCACATGAGTTTACATTATTAGCATATTGACGAGCCCCCCAAAACGAGCCGAGAGAGAGAGAGAGAGAGAGAGAATAAATCAGGGTGGATGGTGCGGGAACTCCCCAAAAAACTGTCTAGTCATAAAAGTTTCTGGGGGGTGGAGCGAGGCAAAAGCTTATGCTGGTTGGGTGACTGCCTGGGGAGTTAAAAGTTTTGTGCCAAAGCACATTATCGTCGCCCGAGAGTCCTTGACAGACGTCATTTTAGATATGCCAGACGTCAGCGGCATTAATCCCTGATGCCCTGCACTTGGAGCAGGAAATGCAAAATGAAATTAAGTCACAGCTGAGTAAACACACGTAGCACAGGGCGGGAGCCAGCCATTCCCCAGATTGATAAGCTCCACACAAAAAATAAAAATCTCATTAAAGTTTGCAAAACGCAAACATCAAACGATGACTGAAGCAGACCACTGCCAGGCCTCATTTACAGCATAAAATGCATCATTTGCCATTTGGCATTTATTAAAACAAACATTTCAAGAAGTCATCATGTGGGTCCACTTGAGAGACTGCAGTCCATCGATCCCTTGCGGAAGAACTCACAAATGCAAAACCAAATGCAAACATAATCAGAACTAGAAGCTGCAGCAGCCACTCGAAAAGTTCAAATGCATTTGGAATATGCAAATATTTGGATATCGGCGCAATCTAAGGCAATTATTAGCATTTTACAGAAACATCTGGGCCGCAAATCTGTACAAGAAATAAACCAAAGCGACTGCGGGAATACCTCGAGGCAAATTGAAAGATTATGCAGCGAGTTTGGCTCCTGAAAAGTGCAAAATAAAGTTGGAAATGTGCAGAAAATGTGTCTGGGATGAACTTTGCGATTCATTTGTGATGCAAACGCAATGTCTATTTGTGTCTAGAAGTAAATATTTCAGGTGGCAAATGCTGCAAGCTTAGTGACTATTTTGAAGAATTTTTACAGATTTTTTGTGACTTCTCCAATGTGTTTTTCTACAATTAAATTCACTCCGAAACTAAGCTAATAAATCTTAAAAATTACACAAATCTCTGTACAAAACTAAATACAACTCCTCGATGAACTGGCACTGATTTAATCTTCTGCTAAAACCCCTTTTGAACCATGCAAAATTATTTGACTCCTACCAGCCGCCCAGCCAGCACCCACAAGTGCAGTCCAAGACAATGGAGACGCTAATGCGGCAATCGATAGGAAATTAATTAATATAAGCGCATTGGTCGAACGAGGGTCCATTGTAATGGAGAGAGGAGTGCCACACGGCTGGCACACACAATTTCATGCTCGCCGGACCAGAATGGAGCCACCGCTAATATTTTGCTACGAAATCCTTTGGCAATTAAATGCCAGTAAATTAGAAATGCTCCAAGTCGCAGACTGTGGGCGGATTATTAAGCTCCATTTGCATTTCGAATTGTATTTATTTATGGGATTTACCGGAAAGGAAATGGAAGTGAGGCTCATTAAAAGTCGCAAAAATAGGAAATGTAAAACTTAAGCTTTCAATGCTGGCAGCTTAAATGCTGCAAGAAAAAATCATATAAATATTAAACCAAAACCAAACCGAAATGCGTTTAAAACCAAATTTAATTTGTACACATAAATACTCGCATTTATCACAAGTTTTCAAACATTCAATCCCAAGGACCGAGCACGTAATATTCTGTGAAAATAAATCCATTTTCAGCAAATAGAAATGCATTTGATGGAAAATTCCAAACCATTTTTCTGGCCAAATCAAAAGCCAATGATGGCTCCACCAACTCTTTGGGGTGTGCATTAATTGGGGAGTAAAACTCACTTGTGCCCATGGCTGGATGGGCAAATAGTTTTCAATTGATTCTGGGACTCGCAGGTGGGTGTGTGTCCTGCCAAAAACACAAATCCCCAGGACACACTCGATTCGGGTGGGGATTTGTGTGCGGCACTCGATTGACGGCTACGTAAATGGCTCAAATTGATTGAATTTTGCACTTTGGCATTCATGCTGGTCAAAATGAATTTTGTGCAGTTTTCGGGAGACTGCTCCAGCGATTGTTTAAATGTCAAAATGGGAAATTAATGGTCCAAGAAAATAGTCGCAAACTTTTTTCATTTTTATTCATTAATGAAAAGTTCCGAAAAAAAAATATACGAAAGGAGGCGGCGAGAGGGAGGGAGTGCAAAATTCATTTAATGGATTTTAATTATGCATTTTGTGGTGTGGTGGGCCGACGGGAAAGTCGAGAAGTTGGCCAACGTCTTGAATATTTGATTGCACTCAAAATGGCGAAAGTTGTTGCATATTCTGGGGGCAGGTTAAACGAAGCAGCAAACCCCACGACACAGTCCCCTCCTTCTCGCGTGGCCCTCGGGGCGAGTGCTTCCCAATTCAATTTGTTCGCATTTCAATTTCCTTTCATTTTACGCTTGAATCTTTACGAATTTGGTTCATCAAAGCTAAGCCACAGAGTCCATAGCCTCACATATGTGTGTCCTGCCTAGCAGAGGATTGCGAGAATATTCTTTTGGCTTTTATCTGCAAATTCGGAGTTCATTGTCCCTGGTGCCTCGGGGCTTGGCAAATGAGCATCGCCTCCGGAGCTAGTTATGATAAATCATGGCCGGCCATTTGAGTGCCAGCCAAGAGTCCTTGGCCAAGACAAATATCGTAGATTTTTTCTAGATTTATGCCACGACAAACAATCAGAAATTGCCAAGATTTCTTAAGCTCCTAATAGCTGCGAGGAGCCGGGAGTGGGAGGATTATTGATTACAAAATTATTTCCAGTTGGTGACAAAAATGCAACAAAAGAGAGCATTTTTGGGAGTGGCAGATTGGCTTTGAATGTGGGATTCAGTGAGTTAAACGAAGGGCCAATAAGAAGGGCTTTTTGTCTAGTAAAAAATCGCAAAATCTCCAAAAGTAACATACCAAAAAAAAAAAAAAAAAAAATTCCCCAAATTCTTGCCACTTCATTCTTTTGCCATTAATCTATTTCAACTGCGAGCAGTTTTTGTTCGCCGCAGAATGTATTTATCTACATTAACATTTCAGCTTGGCATTTTAGCATTTTGTTTCTTTTTTTTTGGTTTTTGGCTATTTTTAAAATGAGATTTTGGGCGAAACAAATGGCAGCCACTTTGCCAGTCGCGGGAAAAATCCCAGTAATTAGACAAGTAATTAGTGGGGATTTTTCAAAGCGAGAAAACGTAAGAGAGAAAAGTAAGAGAAAACTGAAACTTGAGCAGAAGTTACAGCCCAAAGAGAAATGCTGGAAACGTGTGTTACCCCGAACCACACACGGGAAAAAATGTATGAAAGGAAAATCTTTTGTGTCCATTAAACTCGACACTTCTGCACCTTTTGGGGAACGTTGTGGGGGCGTGGGGGATTGCACATATAATGCTAAAATATTATACCGATATTATGCAAATTTTGATTGTTTCCCAGACGGAAAGCCCAACGCAAAAGGCGCAAAGGATGAAGGCTCTCATGGCTAAAGGGATTTGGTGCGTGATGAAATTAGGATAATTTAATAGATTACGCTCGACGTTGATTTTTCACGGCACTCTCGCTAGGACCCTGCACAGGGTTGCGGAGTGGGCTGCCGGGGCACATCATGCATTATACATAATACATAATACATAATACCTGTTATGTGCCGTCTGCGCGTATTGATTGCATTTACTACCTTCTGCGTGGGCATTGTCTGTTGTCTGGCTTTGGGTTTTTGGCCCAAAAATGACAGCCGCTCCCCCAGTCACAGCCACATGGGGATTGCCCGCCCATGGTGCTACTTTCCCCTTAATGTCAGCCCCCGCTGTACCGTTTCTTGGATTTGCTGTGGAGCCATCGTTTCCTTTCTTTTCTCTTTTTCCTTTTTCCTTTTTCCTCTTTCCTTTTTTATGCTTTATCGTCTCTCAAAAGTTTGCGCCCTCATTGTCGGCAGGCAGATCACGTAGTTTGAAGTCGCATTTCGTCACCTGAACAAAAGCCTCGAATGGGGGCTGCACAGATTTTACACAGTTAGGAAGCTGAGGAGGGTGGGTTGGGGGCTGTCGAGTCCTTCAAGTAGCCATTTATGTGCTGGTCCAGTAATACTTGTTAAATTGTTATTCTATGCTAAGTACATCCAATTGTTCATGCTTCGAGTGGAGACTTTTTATTGGTTTAGTATAATGCTGATAGATGGGGGACTTTTCTTGGGGATATATCGTGTACGGGGGATATTATTTGGTTTGATTTGAAAAATATTCCAGCATGATTACAGCGAGATTTTTTGTTGATTTATAGGAGGATAAAGCAAAAGCCAGTTCTGGAATAGGCGTTAGACTTATGAATACCTAAACGTGTTTCATAGATTCAAGCAAGGAACGAAAAGTTCTTTGTGTAAACATTTCGAGCATAACATAACATAACATAACATTTCATTATATTTAATTTGCCAATTTATTGCCTTTGGTCTCAGTCACAGAAGTACACACAGAATTCTAATAAGAGCACAGAATGAAAGAGAGAGAGAGACTTTGCATACTCAAGCTCTCAAATTCATCAGCTCTTTTAAAGCGCTCTCTTATTTATTTTTACACATTTCTTCTTCTGCATGTGCCTAGAATGCCGCCGTGGTTAGAAAGGGATAGCAATATGCTTGCACTTGGCACGCAGGTAGTAGCGAACCCACCCCAAGACCTCACGATCGAATGTTTGTGAGACACAGCTTGGACATAACGGAACTTAGCGCTAGCTTGGGCTTTGGCAATTTCGCTGATTTATGCACATTAAATGTATGAATACATGTTGCTCTGCACTTACACATATTTCTGCATATTTACGATCTGTCAATTTAAGTTTTCACACACTAATAGAAATACACAAAATTGTTTCTAGATTTAACATTTTAAGGCGGAGTTTTTTCATTTCCAAGCTCCATTCCATGTTCTCCTTCCGCTCCTCTTCGTTGCAAGTCTTCCGCCTCTCTTACTGCAAAAGAAGAGAAAACTTGTTAACGTTTGCTGGCGAGAGTGTGATAGATAAAGAGTGAGCGTAAGGTGAGCTTTGTGCGCATCCACATTCTAGCTTGACACAGCAGAATGGCAAAAGTTGAAAACCCAACAAAAAGGCTACTTATTATTGTTGAAAATTATCTTAGGAAAATGTCACAACAAATAAACAATAGACAAGACTCTTAACAATGCAAAAGTTCAGCTTAAACTGCTGAATACTGATATATGTACATACTTACATACATCTTTATGGCATTCATGTATACAATATCTCTCCAATAGTTTTTGTTTCAATCTCTCATTTTACCTGTTGACTTTTTGTTCATTTTGAAGCTGAGGCTGGAGCTTGGTCTTTCGGCATCGGGTAGTCCGTCTGGTCTGTTGCCTTTTTGTACATTTCATTTTAAGGCTGGCAGTAAATTGCTGGCATTTTAATTTTAATTTTCGTTTCCATTTCTGTTTCTGTTGCTGGTTGCTGCTCCTGCTGCTGCTGCTGCTGTAGGACGACGAGTAGTTTATTAATATTGTGCATAGTGCAGACCGATATAAAGTCAATTTATGCAATATAATGAACTGTAAACCGGTAAACTGTCATCAGTGTCTCGATGCCGTCCCGTCCCGTCTCGCACACTCGAATTGCCATTGAAGCGCACACACGCACAGGCACGCATAGGCTCCCACATTCAGATATTTTTCGTATTTATTGATTTAATATCTGGCTGCTGCCTGCCCGCCTGCCTGCGGCCAATTTAATCATCATTTGTAGGAAATAATTAAAATTTACAATGCAACTGTGGCAGGAGGCAGGAGGCAGAGGCAAAACCTCGAGCGAGCCCTGAAACCGGCCGGCCATTCGATATCTTCTTGTTTGGGGTACATTTTAATAACCAGCAATAACAGATACGCACAGCACAGATAGACAGAAAAACAGGAAAGGGCCGACAGCACCAGACAACTCAATGGAGAATGTGGGAGACTGTGGCCAGGAGAGACAGCCCAACTTGAATTGAAATGCACTCGAGATGGAAATAAACTAATTGATAACTAGATCTGCGAATAAGTGACAATTGTTTAATGAACAATTCCGACTTTACGCACGAAAAAACAACTTAGATTTAAGAGTTATGAAATAATGGAATGGCATTTTATGTCTTGTCTTAAAATAAATAACACATTAATATTAGTATAAGGATCTTTCCTCAACCGCCAGCACCTCCTGCAAGGGCTCGAGTTTTTCTTCCAGTGCGGCAAACGCTGCAGGATATTGTTCCCTCAGGGCTGGGTAGCTTGAGACGTGAATGCCCATCGACTTGGCCGTGCGGCGGAGACTGCCACTATAGGTGATCAGCATCAAATTGGGCACTTCCTCTTGGAGCTGCAGGCAGCTATTGACGATGCTGTCCTCAGTGGTGCACACTTGGAAGAGATGATCCTGCTCCTCCTTCGGCGATTGGGCCTGGATCTCGAAGCTGCTATCAAACTTTTTGTTCAAATATTGAATTGCACGCTCGGCTGTGAGCACCTTGGTTGCGTACAACATTTGTTCCATGTTAAGCCAATCGATCTCTTCTATCACTATATGCGGAATGTAAAGCATGCTCCCAGCTGTGCCGGGCAGAACCAATTTGCTGAGCTCCTCCAGATACTTTTTGCGAGTGTCCATTGGCTCCTCGAAGTTGAGTACCATCTCCACGTCAAGAACAAAGTACATTCGATCTGTGAGGCGGGGCGGCATGTCGCCACCATCCAAACTCTCACGAACATTCCAGACGGTTTCGTTTTCCTTCTCGGAAAACTGTGGCTCTGGATCAGGTGTCGCAGCTTTCCTCTGTTGATCATTTTACTATGGAATTATTATCTTTGTAATAGGAGAGAAATGTTCTTGCTTATGTACCTCTGGCACGGTTCCCGAATGTTTCTCTTTCCGCCATAACCTTCGATTGGGGAAGTGTTCGGCAAAAGTGCCGACTTGGCGAGCGCTTATCGCCACCAGCAGTGCGTAAGGCTTCTTCCAGGGGTTCTTCAAAACGGGTTTGTTCTCTCCCGGCCTCTCGAAATTGTACATGTCCATCAAACGTCTCTTCTCTTCCGCCTGCTGTTCAAACAACAAGATCTGATTCATTTTCACTCCCTCTAACTGTAAACTTTTCCAGCGTGCTCGGTTATATAGGGATGGGCGCAATGCTCTTTGCTCTAACGATTATCGATGGAGATGACACTGTAGTTGTATGACTCAGCTATCGATAGCATCTAATTATCTCTCCTGTCGATGTTTCGGCTATCGATGAGGCGCAACAGATGTCATGAATGAATCAAATGGATTAAACTATTTCTATAGAGACTGAGCGTGTTTCCTATCGATCCTCAATTAGCATGGGAGAACTTCATGCCTTATCGATTTTTGATTTATTAGTTTTTGTTTTGTATTAGTGGTGATAGTTTCGCCGATAGCCAGAAAAATGTTGTAAAAATGTGCAAAAAAGCGCAAAAATATCGCATAAAAACATTTTTTTGCAAACTATTTACATTTTGGCACTTTTTTAAACTCAGTGACCAAAAAACAGGCTAAACAGCCATTTCTGCCAATATCAGCACTATCAAGGCAAATCCACCACTGAGTTCTAATCAAGTTGTGCAGTGCAGAAGCATCACCTCTCTCTGTCACACCATTCATGAGGGCATTCATACCCGACTTATATTCCCCCTTCTTCACGGTAAAGCCATTTTCATAAACATGTCGCTAATTTAGCAGAACTGCAATTGTTGCATTTGTTACATTTCCATCTCCATTTGGCTTTGGCCACTTTAATTTGAATTAGTGTTTAAATTTTCGCACTTGCCGCCGCTCATAAATAATGAAAGTCGCATAACGTCTGCCCTGCGTGGAGAGGAGCAGAGCAGAGTGCCGACTGTTTATTCAATGATTGTTTGTTTTTATTTTGAGAGGGGGAATTCAAATATCTAAATACGCACACGTACACACATATGTATAGGAGTACACTCAGTACATGTGTATTTTGTCGTTGCTTCTGCTGCTGTTGTTTCTGGCAAGTGCCATTTCAAGCTCATTAGTGGCCATAATTAGCCAGAGGAGTTTATGGCCCACAGACACTGGCGAAATGCAGACACATTCAAGGCACAGACGCTACTACATACTTACAGTCCGCACTAAAAATATCCGTACAACGATACGGACACTGTTTTGGGTCTCGGCTAGGATGAACAGTGGAGGCTGCTACCATTCTTCGACTCGATTCCCATGCTGCTTGGAGCAGCTGTGAACAGCTGATTAGCGAGATTCTTAAGCCAAATAATATCGAAAACACTTTCAGAGTGTTCTTTAGATTTCTATAAGTCGAATTTTTGTCCTAGCAGATGATTGTTGCAAATACGAGTGTGCATAGAAATCGATTATTTGTTGTGACAGTGACACCATTCAATTCCATTTCGAGTGGCTTACCTTCTGCGCGTACCCATCCATATCCCCATTATCCTACACAACAATGAGACAAATGCTCGATAAGTACCACATGTTCCCCATTGTCAAGCGGTAATCTCCACTCCGCATACAACAAACAAAAACAAAACCCAGGAAGAGGTGCTGTCAGTGATGGTGGGGGAAGGTGAAAAGAATGCGTGCAAAATTTCGCACACACTCAAACATGAAATAAAAAAAAAGGGCATGTGTGTTCGCACAAACACACAAGGCAAACGAAGAGAAACAAGAGGAAATAACTGTAAAGATACTTTTCGGCTGCCTGCCCTGGCATTACATATAATTTCGTGCAGGACAGAAGCGAGGGGGAGGCGAGGCGAGGCAACTTTACGGCCCCGCGTATTACAAACTGAAACATGTGTTTATTGTCCAACTGTCTTAGCGGGCTCTGCTCGCCTCTTCACTCAGGGTCTCTCCTTTGCTTTTACTCCTACTTCTTCGTTTACCAGTCGTGCAAAAAAAAGAGAAGCAAATATTTGCCCTATAGTCGAGTCATTGATACCCTTTCATGACCATCGCCCCCATTGGAGGTATGGAAACATTGTCGGTAAAAGCAGATGTCCATAGATACTTACATGGCTATGTTTATGTGTGTTGATCTTTATCTTCAAAAAAAACCTAAATATGTATATAAAAACACATATCAGTACTTTTATGGTCATTGCCAAAATCTACTTAAAAATCTAATACTGCTTTGGCAGCGTACACTCTCGCTGTCAGCGGCGGCGACTGCAACACTTCAAGTGACACTGCAGACACTCTCCGCTCTCGTCTCTCCCCTCTCACTAACACTCCCTCCCTCTCTCTATGCACTAGCACTGTCGCCTTTCTTCTCATTTAGCGAATGTGTGAAATAGCATTTAGTTTTTTTTGTGCATTCCCTTATGCTCCTGCTCCTGCTGCTTTTGTTGTTAGTTTTTAGCCAGTTTTTGTCATTAACAAATGGGAAATTAAATTGCGCTTAAATTTGCCTGCTCGAAAAGTGTGCGAGAGGTGCGGGCGAGGCGGCTGTCTAAAAATATATTTTCAGCAGGCGAAAAGTGCTCCAGGTCGCTCATTGAAGACGTTTTTTGGTGCAAGAGGGACAGACAAAGAAAGCGAGCGACACTGTGCGACAAACGTGAGCCCATGGTGTAATTATCCAAAAGGTGGGTGTTAGCTACGGTTCATCTCTCTTTGCAATCTCTGGATGGTTGGAGGGACCAAATAATAAAACAATAATTTAATATCGACTCATGGAACTGCATAATGTACAAAATTTGTGGATGGAGCTGTAAAATACCCCCCACACCTTACCGCTTGTGGATCTCAGTGGCAATTATGAAAGCTAATACCCAAATTATATTGTAATTGTCGCGACTGCTGTCTTAGCTTCTCCCATTCACACTTCTTGATATTCCCTTTTGTGTCTCTCATTCCACAAGCAAGGGGAAGGTGCGGAGTAAGGGGCAGTAATAATCACGTTGTAGACTGAATTCAGACAATATCTTTGGAGTAGGAAAAAGCTGAAATGAGGCGGCCAGCGCCTTAAGCCCTTTTATATCCCTACTCATTTTCAGCTCGATTGCACTTTACATTGCAGCTGCCCGCAATTAAATAATAGAAACCGAGTTTGTCACTTCAAACCGTTAATAGGCCTTAAGCTGGCTTAATCCACGGCAGGAGGCCAAGGGAAACGAAAAGTAAAAGTTAAACGAGCAGCAACAAACACCAGTATCCCGCCACCCTCCCACAACTCTCTCCCTCACTCTTCCATCTATTGCCTTCGTTTGGCTCCTTGGGACGGGTCTGGTGTCGGTGTCTGTGGGGACGGCGGGGCAGGTCCCCATTTGATTTAGCATTTTCTGCTTCGATTTCATTTCACTCCTGTGGCAGTCTCCGTGGTGCAAAAACCCATGTCAAAATGCCCTGTGACAGGCCCAAAAACTTTGCGCTTCAAAATAAATCAAAACTTTTCTGTCCAGAAATTCATATTCGTCTCTCTGCTACTCCCTCCAATCCCCCCCCCCCCTTCCCCCAACAGACTTCTTCACCCAGATAAATGTGCTGATAATTTGTATACGTATTTTTTTCATCTTTTTCTCCTTCTCCCTCTCCTTCTCCTTTCTTTATTTTTGCATATGTCAACTTTTGTCAATGGGCCAAAAGAGAGTTGCTGGCCAAAAACTTTCTATCATGCTGAGACATGGCAAAGTTTTTGGCATCACTTATGGCTTTGCTTTGTTTTTGGTGGAGAGAGTGTGAGGGCGGACGAGACTGTACTTTGCACGAGGATGTGGCTTTGATTGTGGCTTATCTACCGCCAGCAGACACATTTATTTTAATCAGCCACAAGAAATCTCTACGAATTGGGAATTGAATAGCAGATACATTAAATTACATTCTAGTAATTGTGGATATTATCAGTATAAGTTTTGAGGTTTAATTTTATAGAGAACAAATGTATCTTTCAACTAGAATTATCTTTGTTTTATTTGTCAGTTCTTTTTGGTGTTCCGCTGCTCAGACTAATATCAATATTAAACTACAGAAATGGAGGTAAATTATACACAAAAATATTACTTAAAACATTGAATCCTTTGCTTTTCCACTAACCTTTTTCTATGTTCCATCCATCACTGAAACTTCTCCGCCAGATTAAATTGTCTTATGAGAGTGACCACAGAAAAGGCCAGCTTTACCATCTACAAAGGACTGCAATTTTATACGCTGCTAAGTTCCGAAAATATAAATTCCTACCGATAAATTCGTCTGCATGCAAATGGGAAAAACTCCACCCGCCGTGAGTACAATGGGCTGCTGTAGATTATGCAGGAAGTAGATCAAAGTGGACTTGTACTTGCGACTGGCGGCCAGCCAATTCGATTGGAAGAGATGCTCCGACAGCTCGCGACAGTCCTCGATGATCAGGTTGCACACATAGCAGAAGGGAAAGGTTTGCAGGCAAACGTCGAACATGAAGCACACGGTGGCAAGAGCCGTCCAGAAGGTGGAAAAGAACATGATATTAATCAAGGACAGGCCCAGAACTATGCCAATCAGGAGGAACTGCACGAAGATGGTGCCCGAGAAGATGGGCCGCAGTTTATTCACGTAGCTAAGGGAAAAACATGAAACAACTATAAAAACTGCCTACTCCCACTTACTCTAGAACCAAGCGATGATCTTGGATGCATTTTCGCAGCTCCTCATGATGTTGCTCCTCATTCTTGTTCGGATCGGAACGCAGCCTACTCAATCGATTTTTGAGCAGATTAATGTGACAGCGAGCCATCAGCATGTGTGCCAGCGGAGAGACATCCGTGCACTGTTCCATGGTGACAACGCCGCCCATGAGCAAAAGCTCACACAAACTGGATGTGAAATAGTTCCGTTCAGCGTCCAGACCCGGGAGGTACATCAGCCAGGCGTGCCTGCCCATGAAGATGTAGGTGGTCCAATTACCGACCACAAATCCCGAGAACAGAATGTGGTAGAACACGAAGCACATGTTGCCCTGGGCCACGCAGCGGTGCACGCTGGAGCGCTCCTCATCGCTGGTGCAGCGCAGATCCAGGTGGTCCAGCACCTGTCTGGCTGCCAGAAATCCCTCGTAGCCCCAAATGGTGTACAGGCACTTCAAAACACATCCGTACATATTCACCGTGATCTGCAGGGAGCTGAGAAACTCTCCCGCCGTGAAGCTCTTGAACATTTGGATGTACGAAACCAGCATCGAGATTGGGAGGAGAAAGATCAGCAGCGAATTGATGCTAATTCCCCATAAGGTGTAGGGAACTCTCCACTTTTTATCGTCGGTCGCTGCCCAGCCGAAAATCTTCTGATATCGATCCAAGTACACAAAGGCATCGCGGGATTGTATTCGCTCCGTCAGTGGCAGGGCCTTGATGCGCGGAAAAAACTTGCTCAACATCGCGACAGAAGTTCCAGAGACCAAATATGTCGCCAGCATAGAATGGGTGTCTTTTATAGACTGTCCGACTTGGGGGGAATGTTTGAAGTTAACTTGGAAGTTGGGGACCTTTCACAGACAGCAAGTTGCGTGGGGTATTAGCCTTTTGTCTTGTCCTCTGGAGGGTCCTTTAAGAATAATATGTAAATGCTGATCTACCAGAATCAAAAGCGATCTCTGAGCAGATAAATGTTATCAACTTAATGTCCATCGATCAGTGACAGAAAGTTATGCTTTTTAGGCAAGTTTTTGCTGTCTCCTTCGCGTAAATATGCATTTAAAGCGCATTTTTCAGTCGGTTTCTTTGGCTTTGGTCCTTTTCAGCGGTTTAGTTTCCAACTTGAAAGTCTTTTACTTTGGGAAACTTGACCAAATTTGTTAAATTATTAACCTTGGGAATGAAAGTGCTGCCCCTGAAGTCAGCCATTCAAGAATGGGGTCTAGAATTGTTATGGGAATGCAGGTTAATCGCGGTCCCTCGTCGGCATATCGAATATTTACCACAACAATTTGCCGCTCTAATCGGAATCTTCTCTCGATCACTCGATGCTGAGACTGTCAGCGCCAGATAACCTTCAGCAGATTGATTTCTCCCCTCTGGTGTCTCAATTTGTCACTCGAATCATTCGCCTTCCCCAGCGTTGCCACAGATTCATCAATGTCGCGGAGCGGAGCGGAGCGGAGCGAGCGCCTCCCTCAGATGTTTGCAAATGCCGCCAAATTGATGATAAAGGGAAGTCTGGGAAAAGCTTTTAAGCTGCCAATGGTAAAAGTTTGACTCACACACAACACACAACACACACATCTCATCACAGCGATAACTTTTGAACTGTGAACCCTTCGGAGTCGTTATTTCTGTGTAAACAATTCAATTGCACAAATATGCCAAACAAAAAAGAAGGCAAAGGAAAACCCAATTTCACTCAACGACACAACTTTGGCTCGCTTTGCTTTTTGCTCTTTACTTTTACATATCTTTTTTTTATGCTGGAAGGAGCACAAAATAATTCTTAACAATTTGATTCAATCAGCGGCGATATCGAATGCTGGGAATCGGAATTCCTTTGTCACCTTTTGGCCCCAACAAAGTTACTTAAAACATTTTCCCTCCCCATTGTTTGCGCTGGAGGAAAAATGCGTTTTTCATGCTAATGTCAAACCTCAATAGATGAGGAGACCCACAGCCCAAAAGGCGTGGCACTCCACTGGAACATGTGCTCCGAGATTTTCGTGTGGCAGGCAGGAGGTTTCCTGAGTTATTTCACTCCAGA
This sequence comes from Drosophila guanche, assembly GCF_900245975.1. Lineage (NCBI taxonomy): Eukaryota > Metazoa > Arthropoda > Insecta > Diptera > Drosophilidae > Drosophila > Drosophila guanche. The sequence goes on from NW_022995746.1 coordinate 7,946,389, forward strand.
GAATTTCTTTTTGCCAGTTGAATTCTATTGCGGGGGCCTGTGGCAATGGACCACGAATATACTTTAGGTAATTTTCAAAGTTTTCCAAAGCATTACTTTGAAGTGTTTTAATAGGCCTTAAGAGATGACCATTTGGGGGGAAGATGGGAGCCATGAAAATGGCTCAGCCCTGCTCGTTCCCCTCTGCAAATTAGCTCTCACAGCAGACAGTAATTGTAAACCAATGAATAGTTATTTGAGTGCCACAACTACATTTGCCTGCCACAAACTACACAATGGAAAAGCCATCCATCAAAGCATCATCTCCTGTGCCAGGCAATGCCTCTGACCCATCTCCAATTTCTCAATTCAATTAAATGATTCGGCCAATGGCCATGGCCAATGCTGTTTATGTACAACAATTTATCAACTTGTCAGCATATTTAATGGAGGACACTGGGCTAAAGACATTTGCTGCTGTTCGATGCCTAAGCTCCCTGCCCCTCTTCGATCCGTCCATGCAATGACGAAACTCCAATAATATGCCAAATGCCAATATTGCGTATACGTAGCTGGGATTTGTTTAGCAGTAAGCGGAAATAGTTGTAGTGGGTCTTTGTGTGTGTGTGTCTGGTAGCATGTTGTTGAAGTTCATATATGCAGGATAAACTGTTCAGCCAACTGACGTGCACACAGCCCAGAGCGAGTCCAGCCGGAGGTTGGAGGAGGGTTGCCCAGACAGGCTCAGTCTGCCATAAAAGCAAATAACTGTCCTCCGTCCTGTGTGTTGTGTTGTGTTGTGTGTTGTGTGTTGTGTTGTGTGTGTGGGGTATATGTTTTAGTTAACTGAACTATAGCTGTCTGTGTCTAGCAGTGTCTGCTGTGGCATGTGGTGTGCTCTGTGTGCCGTGTGTGTGGTGTTCTCCCCATCTAATATGTTTGTCCATCAATTGTCCTGTCCAAAAACTGAACTTTAGTGCAAACATGCTGAAAATCTAAATCCGTCTTCGACGCTGACTTCTGTTCCCCGCCCAGACATCAGCTGACTGGAAAGTCAAGTCAACGTTTCAGTTAATAAATATCTCTTTCTTTTTTTTCTATCGACTTCAAATGTAAATATGCACATAAAAATTGTGAGAATTTTGCACATATATTTTTGTGAATCATTTCTGTGTTATGGGCACCGCAGCTGTTGCATTTTCAGCACTCGATTTTATTTGCTTTTGTTTTCTTTGGGCCTGGATTGCTCGACAAATATTGTGCATAAACACGAATAGAAACACAAATTGGTTGGTCAACTTTAGAGGTGGGCTCTGGAGTGGCAAATTCAGAGATTTTTCGGTTAACTTTTGGGCATTTCTATAGGTAATTACATCAATATTTATTCCAAACATTCAGGGTCTCAAGACTAGGCTTAGAAATATTTTCTTGGCTACCAAATGCATCTAAAATGTTTGCCACATCACGTGCCACGTCTAAGGGTGCAAATAGATAAAAGAGGCCGTAAAAAAGACTGCGACAAAGCTGCCACCAGCTGTCCCAAAGCAATCTTAATATTTGATGCCGAAACACGCATCCAGCAGGCAGCTGTGAGCCCGATTTTGAGCCGCCCAACCAGGCCCCCCATATGCGAGTGTAAAAAATGGCCAAAACTTTTAAATAAACGCCCAAGCATTAGCAGTAATTTAATGCATTTTTAACCGAATGAAATGCATAAATTTGATATGCTAAATTAAGTCAACAAAAAGGACAAGTGGAGGTCCGAACTTTTGAGTGGATTGTGCGCTGCCGCATACGAAAACAGCTTTGAACGATGGACTAGAGTCCTAGAGTGGTTTGGATGAGTCTGGTATGATTGCTTGCCCCATGATTGCGCCACAACTGACAGACTCCAAAATGCCAGAAACAATTTAATGCTCCATTGATAACCTCACATGTGTGGCCCCTGTGCCTGACAGCCAGAGACTTATCTGGTAGGTTTTTCCCTGCCTTTACTTTTTCTTTTCTTTTCTTTTCTTTCATTTCTTTTCACTTTTTCTCTTGCCCCCGAACATGTCAAGGCAAGAAAGGAGAAATACAGGCGAAAAGCGCTGCGATAAACATATGAAAAATGCACATGCGGTGAGAGCCAAGTTCAATTCCAGAGGCCAAAAGTTTACGCCACTTAATAGAACTTGACGCAAATTCAATTACAGCATTGGACCCCACACCCACACACACACACACTACACACACACACACAGGCCTGTACTTGGTGCAGAAAAACTTACAAAGAAATTTTGCAGTCAAGTTTGCCCCCCGAAACCGTAACCAAAGGAGAACCGCTCCTGGCGGCTATTTTTATAGGGTATTTGTGGGGTATATTGGCACTTTTTACCAGTGAAATTTGTCTCTTGAATTTCTAAACCATTTCCGCACAACTTTCAGCGAATTATTTGTCACGCATTTGCCATCTAAAATAATTGAGGGTATCCCTCAGTCGTACCCCCTTCCATGTTGCTCTTGCTGTATTTTTTCCCGGCCTTGTCTGTAAATGTTGTCACAGCCAGCGGCGGCCTTGCCTCTGAGATATGGTTGTGGGGGCTTGTATCTGGCATTGGGCGCAACTTCAATTGGAATTGAAGTTTTTCTTAGCTTGCGGGCAGACTCTTCTTCGTCTTCGTCTTCGACTTTCCCTTACCCCTTCCCCGTGAAGCTTCACTGTACTGCAATTAGCAAATAAAACTTGGCATATTTTCGGTGCGGCTAAATGAGGCGTGCGGTCGGTATTGGGCATAGGGTGGCCCAGAAACTTTTGCAATCACTTTCGTTTGCATTCCTCAACAAAAAATGGAATCGAACCCGCCCCCTGGCTTAGGTCACACAACCAAAAAGGGTTTTGGGCAGAGTTTTAGGGGGATTTTATGGAGGGAATTGAAGTTTTCTTTGCTGGTTGAGGGAGAAGTAAGTTGGTGGCTGTCATTTAGTTGGATTTAGTTGAATTAACTACTGGCGGGAGATTCCATTGAGAAACTTATCCACTTCAATTCAGATTTCTGCCTCCTAACTTCATTGCCGCCGCCGCATTTAAATTTCAAATATTAAGCTCACTGGCGCCACTTGCCAGCGCTGTCGGATTTTGGAACTACTTGAGTGTTCCCAGTGCGCAGTTTTGGGAACAGTCCACTGCTGGTGACAACTGCAGCCGCCAGAGCGCGCGCTTGCTCTGATCCAGTGCTACCCCTAAGCGCGATAGATGACGCCACGAAAAGCACAGCTGGTACCACCTTAGCCCGATAGCGAAGAATCAACCAAGAAGCAAAAATAAACGAATTTAGTTTAGGATAATTGACTGATACGTTGGTCGCTAAGTAGTTTTAGTTTACAAATTTGTGTTCTAATTGGTTGACGTTACCTTTTCAACGCTCTGACAATTTCCGGCCACGTGACATGGCCTTATCCTGTCAGCACACCACAACCCCTAAATACCTCAGGGTATTGCCCGATACCAACGGAATTCGTTGACAGGTCTCGTTCTGGCCCTATAAATACGTGACCCCTCGAACGACTTAGAGCCAGAGCAGTTGCCGCCGCTGCCCGAGTATTATGCAGTTCGGACTACTGGGGTTGAGCTTCGTGCTGCTAGCGTTGCTGCTGGCCAGCGCTGAAGCGAGAAGATCGCGCCGAAAGGGAATCCACCGGGTGGAGCTCCAACGAGACACGGATCAGCGGAAGATCCTGCGGAATTTGGGGCAGCAAAGTAGAGTCATCGGCAGCAAACTGGGACTCGTGACGACGACAGCTGAGGTGACTTCAGCAAAATCAGGTGTACCCACGGAGACGCTCACAAACTTCTTCAATACGGAATACTACGGGAAAGTCTCCATTGGTGGACAGTCCTTCGGGGTGCTGTTCGACACGGCATCGGCTAATCTCTGGGTGCCATCGGTGAAGTGCACTCAGCAGGTGTGCCGGCAGCATCAGCGTTACAATTCGAGTCGCTCCAAGACGTACGTGGCCAATGGCAGCGCCTTTGAGATCCAATACGCCACCCGGGAGGAGGCTGTCATACTGCAGGGATTTCTCTCCACGGATAAGCTGAAGATTGCTGGTTTGTCCATCCAAAATCAAACCTTTGCCGAGATCACCTCAATGCCGGAGAGCGTCTTCAATCGTTCCAACTTTGATGGCATTTTCGGGCTGGGTTTTCGCAGCATTTCCATCGGAGACGTCAATCCACCGCTGTTTAATCTCTACGAACAGGGACTCATCGATGAGCCCTTGTTCTCGCTGATACTCAACCGGAATGCCTCGGAACCGAGCAATGGAGGGAAGCTGCTGCTCGGAGGCAGCGATCCAACGCTCTACAGCGGCTGCCTCACCTACGTGCCGCTCTCGAATGTCGGCTACTGGCAGATCACCCTCGCCAGCATCAGCCTGGACTCCCAGTCCGAGTTGTGTGCCAATTGTGAGGCCATCATCGATGCGGGCACCTCGCTGATTGTGGTTCCATCTGCCACGCTGGCGACCATCAATCGGAGATTTGGCATCACGGCAGCGGACAAGCGGGATGGCGTGTACACCATCTCCTGCGATAAGGTCTCCTCCCTGCCGGACTTGACTTTCAATATTGGAAGAAGAGACTTCAGCCTGCCCGCCAGCAGTTACATTCTGAATTATAGTGGCACCTGTGTCTCGGGCTTCATAAGTCTGCCGGATGGCGGCAATGATTTGGCCAATCTCTGGGTGCTGGGCGATGTCTTTTTGGGTCCATTCTACATCGAGTTTGATATGGAATATAAGCGGATTGCCATTGCGCCAAAGTTGTGAATTGAACTTGAAACTAATACAAATATATATTATTATTTTTGGTTGCTTTTACACCTGGATTTGCTTTGATTTACTCAACAATTTGGCACAAATTTGATTGGGAAATAGGGAAAATATTACTATTATATTTTTGCAACTTATTCTGACTTTGATTTGATATTTATTGGTGCTTTGGAGGAAGTTTCCGTATTGTAATTATTATTATTCTGCAGCTAATTCCCATTTCCATTTCCATTTCCATTATTCTACATTTTTCTTGTTGACCTTCTCAGAGTTCGCGGTCAATCAGTCCACCGATTCAACTTTTACTTAAAGATAAGATAAGACTCGATTTTTGTTTTGTTTACCACAAGATACCACAAGTCCGCAAATGTGCAATTAATTTCCACAATTTTTGTATACAAAATCCCGCGACATTAATGGAAAGTTCCTTAAGTCAGTCTGCAGTTGATTGTTTTTTATTTTTGTATACGTGTAAGCCCAAACACAACGATCGATGCGGGACTATCGATCAAGTGAGTTCATTTTTATCAACTGGTGATCCATCGAGCAGCTTTGGGCTTGTCATCGAGCATATAAATGGGAGGTGGCCGTGTGGGGCGCAACAGCAGTCCGGCACCAGACACAAAAAGGGCAACATCGCAAGAAACTTAGGGACAGAATTGAAAGGAGAAGAAGGAGTAGCAAACATGTTCAAGTGGTTTGTGCTGCTGTGCGTCCTGGCACTGGCCAGTGCGGAGCTGCAAAGGATCAAGATACATCGAAGCGAGCACAAGCGGGATCGTCGTCATGTGAAGCAGGAGGTGCGCTCGTTGCGGCACAAGTACCAGCAGCTCATCCAGGACTATGTGATCTACGACAATGGACAGCCGGACTATTACAGCGATTACACCGAGTTCACCACGGAGGAGCTGGGCAACTCCATGAACATGTATTACTATGGACAGATCAGCATTGGCACTCCGCCGCAGTACTTTAATGTGGTGTTCGACACGGGCTCCGCCAATCTGTGGATACCCTCGGCTCAGTGCTTGTCCACGGATGTGGCCTGCCAGCAGCACAATCAATACAACTCCGGTGCCTCGAGCACTTATGTGGCCAACAATCAGAACTTCTCCATTCAGTACGGCACAGGAAGTGTCACTGGATATCTGGCCACGGACACTGTCACCATCAATGGCTTGGCCATTGCCAATCAGACCTTCGGGGAGGCTGTCTCCCAGCCGGGCAACAGCTTCACGGGCGTCGCTTTTGATGGAATTTTGGGCATGGGCTACCTGACCATTGCCGACGATGCTGTCGTGCCACCGTTCTATAACCTTTACGAACAGGGACTGATCGATGCGCCCACTTTTGGCTTCTATTTGGCCAGGAATGGCACCTCCGAGGAGGGTGGCCAGCTGGTGCTCGGTGGCGTTGATGTCTCCCTGATGTCTGCCGATCTCACCTACGTGCCCGTGTCCCAGGAGGGCTACTGGCAGTTCTCCGTGGACAACATCAGCTGGAATGGCTACTTGTTGTGTGAAGGCTGCCAGGCCATTGCCGACACGGGCACCTCCCTGATCGCCTGTCCCTCGGTTGTCTACCCGCAGATCAATCAGCTCATTGGAGCCGTTCTCACCGATGGCAGCTACTACATTCCCTGCGACACATTGAACTCTCTGCCCGTGTTGAGTTTCATCATTGGTGGCACGACCTTCGAGCTGCCCGCCTCGGTGTACATTCAGGTCTTCCAGGAGGAGGGTAACACCTCCTGCATGTCCACCTTCACGGACATTGGCACCGAGTTCTGGATCCTGGGCGACGTCTTCCTGGGACAGTACTACACGCAGTTTGATTTTGGCGAGAATCGCGTGGGTTTCGCTCCTTTGAGCAATTAAGTTTCTGCAGCGAAAAAGTGTAATAAATAAATGTGCAATGAATCGAAGCAACATTCTTCCCTTTATCACGCGTGAAATTCTTGGCCAAGTGGTGTGAGCTGGGGCATGGCTTGAGCTGCTATAAATACGTGACTCGAGCAGGGTCTCACATTGAGTCGTGTGCCGCGATGGAGCTAAAGTGGAACTGCTGTGGATTGATGCTACTTTTGGCACTCTGCGCGGCTCAAGTGGAGTGTCGCAAACACCTGAAGGTGGGCAGACGTCAGAATCCTCAATCGAGCCATCACAATGTGCGGAATGAACTGAAATCACTGGCGATAAAGCATAAAATGAATGGAACTACATCGGAAACAGTGAAAACGAAGAACTCCGCCTCGAGCGGCGCTAGTTTGGGCAATGCCTTCAACACGGAATACTATCTGCCAGTGACAATTGGCACTCCACCGCAGAAGTTCAACCTGCTAATCGACACCGGCTCCTCGAATCTCTGGGTGCCCTCCAGCAAGTGTGCGGCCACAGTCAAGTCCTGCGTGAGCCACAACCAGTACGACTCAGAGTCCTCCAGTTCCTATGTGGCCAATGGCACCGCTTTCACCATCGAATACGCCTCCAACTCTCAAGGTGGCGTGGCGCTCTCGGGCTTCCTCTCGCAGGACACCGTCACCATAGCGGATTTTGCCATACAGAATCAAGTCTTTGCAGAGATCACCGACGAACCAGAGGCCTCGTTTCTGTCCTCTCCCTTTGATGGAATGTTTGGACTGGGCTACGGCAGCATATCCATCGGTGGGGTTACTCCGCCATTTTACAACCTGGTGGCCCAGGGGCTGATCAAGCATCCCGTCTTCTCCATCTATCTGAACAGGAACGGAACAAGTGCCACGGATGGGGGAGAGCTCATCCTCGGAGGCATCGATTCAACACTCTTCACTGGCTGTCTCACCTATGTGCCTGTCTCCCAGCAAGGCTACTGGCAGTTCGTCATGTCCAGCGCGTTGCTGGCTGGGCACAATTTTTGCACGAAATGTCAGGCCATACTCGATGTGGGCACCTCCCTCATTGTGGCTCCAGCTGCCGCGGTAGCAAAGATCAACCAAATATTAAACGTTCTCAATCCGACAGACACGAGTGGCGTCTTCCTCGTGAACTGCTCAACGATTTCCAGCCTGCCAACGATGGTTTTTACAATTGCACGAAACGAGTTCCCGTTGCAGCCATCGGATTATGTACTGCAATACGGGGAGAAGTGCGTCTCGAGCTTCACCAGCCTCGCGGGCAGTGACTTGTGGATACTCGGCGAGGTGTTTATGGGCGCCTATTACACGGTGTATGATTTGGGCTACAATCAAATTGGAATGGCCAAAGCACTGCATTAAGTGGGCTTACGAATGTATTTTGCTGTATAACTTTATGAATGTACACAAACATATTTAAATATATATTCGTTCTGATATTACGAATATTTTTCATGTAAACACTTTTCGTTTCAAATGTATGCAGCTGCGAATGCCAAAGAGAAAGTACGTAGAACGACGATCAAGTCAAGAATAACTGTAAGGGCTGACGCACCAAATTGCCAGTGCAGTGCAGAGCAAAGCTTAAAAGAGAGCGAGAGTGAGCGTAAAAAGGAGAGCGATGAAGGCAGAGACGCAGCAGTGGGCAGAAGCTACGCTGCGCACGAACGATAGAAGGAGCGCGAGAGCATAGCTTCGACGCTGAAACTGCAGCCTTCTGGTACGAAACGAAGAAGGTGGGTGGGATAGAGAGACGAAAGAACTACCGCCGCCGTGCGTAAGCTTAAGCAGGTAGCAAATTGAATGTACAGTGGGCCGTGCAAGTATAAAACTATAAAATAGGAAGGCTTTACTTTAGGCTGCACCAGTGGTCATGGGCAAGCCTCACAATGCTATTGGGACTATGCTTTTAATTCATATAAAAGGTTATGTATTACATATGTAATACATAACTATGTATTTTGACATACTAGACACTCCCACCTTCTGGCAATTGTGTTCCTCGATAACTATTCGCGTATTCCCCAATAAATCACATTGTCACACACATTGTTAGGCGTGTTTTCGGCACATGCCCGCCCTTACGTGTCAATGTTACATGAAATGTTTTTGGGTTGTCCCGATAAAGCCTCTGTCGAAAGCTGCTATAAGTACCGCAACGCAGACTGTCGGCTAAGCACAGTTTCAATATGAATCCACGTGCAGTTATCCTGCTCCTCTGTGCGTTTGGCTGTGTCAGCGACGCATTTCACCGCATTGCAATGCAGCGACACAGGCAGCGAAAGCTCCCACACGCCAGACATCTGTGGGCAAGCCGAAAGCACATACGGCGAAAGTTCGGAGTGACAGCAGCAGCAGCGCCCCAGAGCGGCGGCAGCAGCACCAACAGCGCACCTTCAGAGGCCATCGAACCACTTTTCAATGCGTATGAAACTCAGTTCTACGGACCTTGCCTGGTGGGCAATCAACCCTTCACCTTGCAGTTCGACACGGGCTCCTCGGATCTGTGGATTCCAAATGCAAACTGCACCACCTGCGCCAAGACCTGCGACAATTCTGTGTTCCAAGCAGCCAAATCAAAGTCTTTTGTGGCCAATGGAACCGCGTTTAAGATCACATATGGCATAGGCGAAGTGAGTGGCGTGCTAGCGACGGATACGGTGTCCATTGGGCAGATCTCCATCAAGAACCAGGGCTTCGGGCTGGTCAGCCAAACGGACACTTGCAGCAGCTTCGATGGGGTCCTTGGCCTAGCATATCCCGCAGTTGCGTTGACTCGGCAAAAGCCTCCATTCTATCAGATGATTGAACAGAAATTGGTCGATCAGCCGATCTTCTCGTTCCACCTGAAGAGCAACACCACCGATGGTGGTTCGCTGATCTTGGGTGGCTCCAATTCGAGTTTGTACCACGGCTCCTTGACCCACGTGAACGTCACAGAACAGAAATTGTGGAAATTTACAATGGACTACATAGGGTTCCCTTCTCGGAAATGTCGTCGCTGTAACGGTTGCAATGCCATCATGGATTCGGGCACTTCCCTCTTAGTGGGTCCCACTGAGGACATCACACAGCTGAACAGAAAAATCGGCGCCAAATACAACACCACCAACGGCCTCTGGGAGGTGCAGTGTGCGCGAATCAAATATCTCCCCGTGCTGGAGCTCGGAATCGCTGGCAAAAAGTTCCATGTGAGGCCACAGGAATATATCATTGCCTATGAGGATAATGTCTGCATCACGGGCTTCATGGACTTGGCGGGCATCAATTTCTGGATCATCGGAGATGTTTTCTTCAGGGAACATTATTTGTTGTTTGATGTGGAACAAAATAGGATTGGCATAGCAGTAGCCAAGTAGAAAGTGGTCCTTAATGTGGAAATTACTATAAATATTTGTATATTGTTTGGTTGCTTTGTTGTCTCTCCCTGCATAGAGAATCTTTTAGCCATCATTTGATCATAGAAATTACCTTTATTTGTACTTCCCTTATACATTAATTTACTTTTAAAAGTCGTAAAATTTGTTGTATTTACAATCGTTTAAAAAATATATTTCAATAACATTATTGAGAGTGTAGTTTCTGTTGTTTGTCTTTACAATTTTGTTACATTTTGTATTGAGAAAATCGGTATCGGGGTGCAAAATGTTTATAGAAAACTATTGAAATTATAGCAATGGAATTGCTGAATTGGAACTATTGTATCAAATGTAAAAAAACCGAAATTAACGATAAAAAGGTTGTACGGTTGTGATTATTGTTTGTTAGAATCTATTAATAAAGGCTGCCTTTTAGTCTGAAAGTTGGTTGTATTCTACATTCGAGGTTTGGTATAAAATATTTCTGAAGTACTTGCAAATTTTGTTGTGTGCCAAGAAAATCGTCTCCCGCTTAGTTGCGGCCAGCACCCGAGGAATGATCTTTGGGCGGTGTGCAATGTGCCCCGTTTCCATTATTCCCATAGATGCCACGTGCTGGCAGCTGTTGTTGCTGTTGGCACAGCCTTTGCATTTGCATTTGACGCAAGTTCACCTGCGTCTGCAGCTCGAGATTGGCATACATAACGGCGGCAGTAGCGAGTGCAGGGTTGGACACCTGTTGCTGCTGCTGTTGCTGCTGCTGCTGCTGCTGTTGCTGCTGCTGGAGCAGCTGATTGGCCTGTAGCTGCCGTTGCTGCCGTTGACGGAATTGATTGGCCGCCTGCTGCTGCTGCTGCTGCTGCTGCTGCTGAGCCCGAAGTTGCTGTTGAGCCCGAAGTTGCTGCTGAGCCTGGAGCTGCTGCTGAGCTTGGAGCTGCTGCTGAGCTTGGAGCTGCTGCTGAGCCTGAAGCTGCTGCTGAGCCTGAAGCTGCTGCTGAGCCTGAAGCTGCGAGGCATTCGGAAATAACATTCCAGTGTCGATGGGAGTTCCACCGCCAGCCAGAGCTGTTAACTCGGCTATGGCTCTAGCAATGATCTCTGGCGAAATTTGATGTGGGGGCTGCTGCTGAGGCATTGGCGGTGCTGGGTTTGACATCTGCGGATTCGCATTCGGCAGTGGCAATGGAAAGCCGCCTATGCCGGAGGAGGTGGATCCCTGAGCAGAACTTACCCCCGAGTAGCCTTGCCCGCCGGTTCCTCCAGCCACTGCCGCAACCTGATTGCCTTGGTAGACTGCCGAGGCGGGATTGGACTTTGGCTCGAACCCCGGCGGAGGTTTTGCGGGCTGCTCATTCGGGTTCTTGGGAAAGTCCATGAAACTATCGCCATATAGCGAATAATTCTCGGCTGCCTTGAAGTACTCCTCGGAGTTACTTTCCGGATCCTTGCTGTTGTCTGCATAGAGAGAACGCTCCACTTCGCGTATAAATTTCGAGGCAGAAGCAAGCATAGCCTTGACATCGGCGCTCATTAGAGGTTCACTCACGATATCGGGCAGGGGCTTCTCCGGTGGCTCCCAGATGCCAGCGGTGCCGTCCTGGACAGTTGGCTGCCAGATGCGCTTGCTGGCCTCATTCGCAATGTTTGCTATGTAAGCGGTTGAGCCGTGGATTACTATTATTATTTATCAGTTAATAAACAAACTACTTACACTCAGTGGCAGCGATCACATCCCTGGTGTCGTCATCCTCCGAATAATTGCGATTTAAGACGTTGTCCGACATCTTTTTAGTGGAATTTTATCAAAACCTAAACGAAGAATATTTTTCGGGAATTACTATAATTTTATGAAAGCAAAAGACCCCCGCTGCTGTTCGTCGTCTCAAGCTAACTGATCGGAGAACCTGCGCTGCTGTTTGTCTGACTGGCAAAACTTTTCAATGGAAGTAGAAGTAATTCGATGCCAGCATTCGGCATTTGTTTACAGTAAATGTCTATGGAGATCAGTTACACACATAAACATTTGATTTGTAGGAAAAATCAACGCGTGTTAGTGTCTACACACATACAGCCACAGTCGTTGAAGTTTCGCCGAATTTTGCGTGTATTTGTTTGCTGGCCGAACATTTCCCCTTCGGGCAGTGCTGCCCAGTCAGAGGACCACACGAATGCAGACACGCGTGTGAGCTGCCTGTGCGTGTATTGGTGAACGAACGCTGGGCAGCACTGATTGCTTTTCATGTGTTGGTGACCGAAAAGACGCCGCCGACAATTGTCCGCAGATGGCTTGAAATGTGACTGACTTATGCAGGTTAATTTTCACATTTATGAATATTTCTGTGCGCTTTGAAAGTGTTCCCATGGCACTTTGATGAGTCCCCAATTGAGCTTTGCTGATTATCTCCTTGCACTTCTTGTTCTCTACGAAATATCCCCAAATTGATCCACACATTCCCCCCATCGATACCCCCACACGCACATTTTTGAATAAAATATGGAGTTTTTTGTGGCTTGCAATATTTACCTTTTTTTTTGTAGAAGAAAACTTTATTTATTTAAAAACAATGCACTTTATTGGCATTAAACAAAATACAATTTCGCGGGTGTTCGAATAAGATTTCTGGACGTTCACGTTCTGAATTTCTAAACTGAAACTAAAGCTGTGCCGGCCGCCGCAGTACTGCAGTGTGACCAGCTCGTGCTGGTGCTATGTTAGAGTGCGACTTCGATGTAAATGTTAACTGAACATGTTGCAGGCAGCTCTGTTAAGTTTGATTTGTTCGACTTTGTGCAATATTACTATTTTATTTGACAATACAGTTACAAACACGATTAAAGCAATAGCTGGCAGGCATTTTCAACATTTGTACAACATTTAATTATAAAATTAGTTAACAGACGACTCGCAAATGGCATAACAGAAGCCAGAGCCAGCTCCAGCCAACTTCACGGGGCCCGGCAATTCCACCAGCGTAGGGTTGCAACTGCAATTAAATTTAAAACAAAGAAACAAACAAATTTTGATTATATATCAATCATTAGCTCCAGTTTCCAGCTACTCACACATTCTCTGTGCTGTTGTTGCCACAATTTCCGTGCTCGTTCCAGCCCCAGGTGTACACCTCACCCGCTGTGGTACGCAGCAGTCCATGCTCTGCACCCATGTGCACTCGCGCAGGCGTCTGACCCTCTGGCAGCTGAAGACTCAATGGCTTGGGCACAGCCTGCTGCTCACTGATCGAACCCGTGCCCAGCTGTCCGTAGCAGTTGCGACCCCACATGAGGATCTCGTTGTTTCGCAGCACAGCCGCATTGTGTGTCCAGCCGACGGCCAGCTGGCGCACATCCGCCTCGAAGAGAAACGCATTGGACTGTCCGAACTTGTTGTCGCCCAGGGACAGTATGCGCTTGGTGCTGCCGCCCTCTTGGCTGAGGTCCACGCACTTGAGCAGCATGTGATGCTGGCCACTGGACATGGCAACGATGCGCAGCTCCTTCGGATTGTGCACCTGGACCTTCATTGTGTTGCAGCGATGCAGCGTGGTGGCCGTAATGTCCAGCTCGATGGGCGGCGGGTCCATGACGCGCAGTCGCCCAAACACATAGATCTTGTGGTCTTGCGTGAGCACGGCACAGTGACGCAACCCAAAGCTGATGGCCACAGCGGGCTCCTCCTTGGGCAGACGCACGGGCAGGGGCCGACGCACGGCCATGAAGCCACGCTGACAAATGCCCAGCTGCTGGAAGGCATTGGAGCCCCAGACAAATAGTCGCTTGGTCAGCGTTATGCCGCCAGAGATGTCCCAGCCGCAGCTGACTGTTTCAATGGGAACTTCCTGGAAGATAAAGAAGATAAAACTGGACCTCTGATGGCTGCAATCCTTTGTCCCACCTCAAAGTACTCTGTGGGAATCATTCGAAACTCATTGTGGCACTCCTCCATCGAATCCAGACCCAGCTGCCCGCGATTATTCCAGCCGCAGGCATGCACCCGTCCATTTGTGTCCAGGATGAGGACATGCCCACCGCCGCCGCGTATGCAGCGCACGAGTTGGGGGGCAAATGAGTGTCGGGTGAGGCGCTGCGGTGTCATGCACAACTCCGATTCAAAGCCAAGGCCGAGCTGGCCGTGAGAGTTGGCACCCTGCAAAAGCACACAAAAAAACGGTAGAGGAAATCACTCATTAATTTGCATTTCAAATCGCAGTCACGACGATGTCTCTTTCGGCGTCTCCGCCTTGGCGTGTCTTACCCAGGCAAAGACCTCCATTGTGGTGGCCACCAGTTGCTCGCCGCCTCGCGCTGCACTTCCGGTTGCTGTTTCACGCTCTGTCGTTGACGCTGATTTAATACGCCGCAGTCACGCCAAAAATGTTGTCGGGGGCTCCTCCACTGCACTGCTGCTACGTTCTGGCCAGCGCTGGGACTTGCTTGTCGTCCGGACGCGTTGTTCTGCCTGTGGCTGCTCATGTAAAAGTGAAATAACTTTGATATTGTTGGGGGTTTTTATAATATTTTGGACTTTCGCAGGTGTGCGCACACGGCAAAAAGGAGTTGGAGGGTTTGTTTTGATCTTTCGCACGCGTGTGTGCATTGGTGTGATAAGATATACCGGCTGACCCTTAAAAATATACCTAATATGGCATCTTATTTATAGAATATACCGTAAATATACCGATGATAGTCATATTCCTCGATTTTGATATTCTGTTTAATGTTACTAGCTGGTAAAGACTCACAAAGCTTTAAAATTCTAATTTTATACGATTGATTAATCAATTCTCCATAAGTAAGATTCTTTTTAAAGGCTTGTTTTTATTACTCTGCTGAGAAAACAAAATTCCAACGAAAAAGGTCAACAAAAAATGAGATCATGATCACTTGCGGCTTTTCAACCGGTAGTTTGGATACTTAATTTTTTTGGTTTAACAAAATGCTTTTAAACATTACTTCTCGGTGTATATAATCTGACGAGCTATTGCATTGATTGCAGCCTGAGATTTCAAACCTCAGGTTCTATAATATCCGTTTCCTCAAGGGCAGCAGAATGCCTACACCGCAGTTGGTATTTGGTTGCATTTATTGGTATTTTTTGCCTGGAGCTGCACGTTCACTTTGCAGACAGCCTCTGACAGCATAATCATCTACATAACATAGCTGTTAACAACAGACAACTGTTGCTGCTGTACGGCTTCGCGCCACTGTAAACATTTGAATTGAGATCTGATTCAAATGTTATCTTTGCACAACGACCCCCAAAACGCCTAATAACTCTTTGGCAAAGGGTAACAACTCAGTTGATTTAAATGTATGGGAAAAGCGATTATGTAATTCAATGGTTACGCCCCACAAGCACGTGAATTGCATGTAAATAAATTGTAATTAAAAGCCAAGCGAAAGTTCAGGGCGAAGGTTGGCGTTTCCTGCTGTATTAATTAAGTTTTAATTGTCAAACGGGCCAGCCAGCTGGCCAGTTAGCCACAAAGTTAGCCCACAGTGGAACCAGCTGCTGGCGAGCTCCTCTAAGAGGAGGACTCCGTCAGATTTACAGGGCAGCTGGCTGTTAATTACTATAAAATCATGGCGCAAAAGCGCAACTTTGCTAACAGCAGGACATTAGAAAGGCTCCATGTGCGGCTAGCATGCAACGGGGAAACTCCCCGCTCCACATGAAGAATGCACTACGGAGCTCCCTCCACATTTGCAATGCAAAACAGGCAGCAGGCAAGGCAAGGCAAGGCAAGGCGGTGGCTCGCACTCGCCCCTAAACGCCACAAACGAAAACTGATGATTTTCACTTGATACACGAAACCGTGGCAAAGGCAAGGCATGCCACAAAAGACGGCAGCGCCACATGCAATCGAAGGCAGTCGGAGGCGACTCTTGTCCGCATGGAAATCTCACTCGAATGGGAATTGGAATTGGAATCGCAGTCAATTAAATTTCAAAGCGAATTAACATGTTCCCGCATACATGGCAATCACATTTGAATATGGAAATCAATGAAGGGGGGCCAACCTGATTGGTTAGTCCCCCCACAGGGGGATCAAGGATTTCTGGCGCTGTAATTTGATTCCAGGGTACTGCGCAGTCGTTTGGCTTTGTTTCGCTTTCGGCTCACTTTTTGTGTGTGTCCGGTAGGAATTGTTATGCCCTGTGCTTGGCGCGCATATGATCTAGGGTTATTGCGGCTGCTTTCCTGTGGTCACCTTGCAAAAATATGACGCAGGAACCCGAAACGTAAAGGCAAGTGCAGAAATGTATATGAAAAGTGTACTGTGGCAGCATGTACCTGTGTAAAAGTTACATAATTCAGCGTTGTAAAATTGCACAATAGTTTTCAATTTGAAACTATAAAAGCCCGCACTAAAAACGCAATAATGAGGCGTTATGTGGCAGGATTTCAAATCTTAACATTTGGCGCTAATTTATCAGCTGCTAATTAACAGCATTCTGTTAACAGCCTATCGATATTTTAATTACAGTGCAGTGTTGTTAAATAGCTGCAGCTGTTGGCGCCAAAATGTTAACTTCAAATATGGAATTTCCTCTCTGTAACCCATATCAGTACTTTTCTTCCTCGTCAGCCCATGATAAATGTATTCCAAAATGTATTCTATGCTTTCTTACAATCTACCACTTGCATTGGTGTGTGTGCTTGTGTGTTTCCAACTCCCCGTGGCGTAATTTAAGCGCTGGGGGCCACGTGACTCCATTTTCTGCATGTTTTTTTGGCGCCTTCTTTACGAGCTTTTGTCTGTTGGTTGTCACATTCTTTCTCGTTTTTTGTGGCCGCTGCGTGTTGACTCGGTTTTGAGTCACTTTTCTGCTGTTGTTGCTGTTCTCCTTTGTTCTGCCAGCTAAAAGAGACATTTGGTTGCAGCTATTTTCGAAATTAAATCTAATTTCATGTGCAAATTGTGTTGTGTCGCTGCTGCTGTTCGTCGCTTTGTTATTAGTCGCTGGAGCTATTCCGGCACGTTTTCCCAACAGCAAGTCCTTCCAGTTTCCACCCCTGTTAACAGTTAACGAGTAAATGGCTTACGCTGCCCTTCTCCCTTTCCGCCCTTTACCATTTTTGCGGTTTCATTTTCATTGCAAGTTGCATTTTGTTTGTTTTCCTTGCCCTGTTTGGTTGTCCTTCTCTGCGGTTAGCACTTGCTGGGGGCAAGGACAACGCCAAGCGTGTGATAAGCCAGAGTGGCGAGTGGCACTTGCAATTATACCTTTGCCTTTTAATGTCATTGGTGGGCAAAAGCGATTATCGGAAATAAAGGCACAGGCACAGGCTCCTGTGCTCTGCTTTTGTGTCTATATCCCGGCAGGCAGCGCCTGGAAAATCTGCGCAAATTAAGCTGCACGGTGAGCATCCCAATCACCTTTTGTTGCCCCGCCTGAACTCAACCATCAGCAGGACAAAAGTCATGCCCAACCACTAATCAGGACTGCGGTTGCCGCTGTTGTCCAGGATCCGCTCCACCCAAAAATATCCTCCCCAACTGACAACGGCATTTCTGTGGAACTGCAACTGGCAAATATGTCTGGCTGCGCCCGCTCTATGCCTGTCATATTATGAAAATGGAATATTTTGCTGGTGTGGCTGACACTTTAAATGAAATTTGAAAAGCTCTCTGGAACCGCCCACCCTCCTGCCCCCTGCTCGTTGGCGTAATTGCTCAATCAAAAAACGTGTGCAATTCCATGGGGTAAATCAACCCAACTGACGCCGGCAAACAGAATGGGGATAACAGAGGATCAAAAGTCGAAGGTGCGGCTACACTTAGATGGGCACAAAGAGAGTTCATTTGGGAGGAGTTTAGACTGTTGTCCCGGTTTCGATAGCCTTAATTTATATTACAATTTCTGTGGCTCCTTCAGATAAGTATTTATTATCCTCCAGCCCAAAGTACCTCCTCACTTGCCTCACTCAACCAACAGCACCACAAAGTCCAAGTACCCGCTGCGGAAATGTTAAAATACAAATAAATTTTATACTTAAACTTTGATACAAAAGATGGTGGCTTCTGGGGTTGTTAGAGCTGATATAGAGGGGGTGTCGAGGTGCGGGTCCAACGGAAGTGTTTGGTGGTTTTTGCGGAGAAAATAGAGAAGCGGCAGCCAGTGTGGGAGATGGAAGGAAAAAACCAGTGCCAGAGGTGAAAGGAGTCAGTGCTGGAGATGGTGCAGAGCGGTAGCAGGCGAATGAAAGTGATTGCCACAAGCAACAGCCAAAGACAACAATGCCAAAGTTTGGCTGTGCCAAGGAGTTGCCTCGAAACGGTGGGGGGTGGAAGCAAGATCTCGGTGATGGTGAAAATCGCTGGCAACAGGGGCGGAGGTGCAGAAGCTGAAGAGCGGCAAGCGGCAAGCGGCAAGCGGAAACGGAAGCGCATTGAGCAAAGTTGCATTTGTTGGCTTTTGTTTCGAAATTTCTGCTGCTCCTCCTACACCACCGCCAGGCAGCCGGCAAAGCAATTTAAGTTAAACAACCGCTCAACATCTACACCCCCGCTCTCCCTTTGCCACTTGCCACTTTCCACTTGCCACTGTCCTGTGCTGTGGCACTTCTTCCTTCCTCCCCTTAGCACAATGTAAATTTCAAATATTTTTCAAAATCCTTCGTTGCGCTTGGATTTGACGGCAAAGCCCTTTTCAAAAATTGTTTTTCTCCCCGATTGACTTAAAGTTTGGCTGCTTGCAGGAAAGTTGGTAATATTTTTGGAAGGGAAATTGCAGTTGGAAAATGATTTCGATACACAAAGAAGGGAAATATTGGTTGCAAAATGAAGTTAAAAGTAGGACACAATTATTATGAATAGATGCAAATTTTAGTTAAGTTTGGCACGAAACGGTGGCATACATTTACGAAGTTGCAGTTGTCCACTGAAAGGCAGTGGAACTGTTAATTAACTGTTAAGCCGCTGTTCTAAGTTGATGAGCGAAAAGAAATAGGCAAAAACAAGACAACAAACAACAAAGACAACAAAAACAAATTCAAGCTCAGGCGGGCCGAATTGCCCGTGCACTAATGCAAGCGAGAGCGCAAGCGAGAGAGCGACGGATTGAGAGCGCGACAGATCGAGAGAGCGAGAGCGAAAGCGAAGGCGAAGAAAAGCCGCGAGAGAACGACTGCATGGCCGTGCCTGAGCGTATGTTTGTATATGTATGTATGTACGTACATATGTACAGTAAACTGGTACAGTGGGCAGTGTAAACAGCAAACCAAAAATGTTTTTACTTTACCGCTGCACTGCACCATCTATGAATCACGTTACCAAGCACTCGCGTACACCTCTGAGAGCTGACCATGAGCTGACATTTATCTTTGTTTATGTCACGTGCTCCGTGGCCAGCAATCCGATTCATCGATTGATTAAATATTAAATATTCAATTTCAATTTAGAGCCAAGCACAGAAGCAGCCAAACCCACCTCAGCCACAGCCACAGCAGACAAAGTCAAGCAGCAACTTGGCTCAAGTTTTGTTCGATAATTGAGGCGGGAATCCCCTTTGGGTTCGGTTCCCTTTGGTTCGGGTTGCTCTCTGGCTCTGTCTAGATAATTATTATGTAAATTGCTTAAAAATTCACCGCAAGTATATACCCAAAGGATTCACTTAGCTGCGGCAGCAGCAGGAGTTTCAGCTTCAGCTTTGGTTCCTTCACTTCTAAAATCTCCTCTCTCCTCGCTGGCCCAGACCTCGTCTCGCCGGCATCCTCGCTGCATTAAGCTTGATTGCATTAAGTTTGCTTTCGTCCTGCCAGAAGGTGGCAAAGAGCCGAACTCTTCGTATCGTTTGGGTTGCTGCTGGTCCTGTGGTGCTGCAGTCCCTGTAGTCCCTGTAGCCCCGTGCCCAATTTCATTGCGCTTTAATCTATGCACTTTGAATTTCTTAGCGTGCATTCCGTATTAGCCAAATTTTCGCATGCTCTCCCTCTCTCTCTCTCTCTCTGTCTCGGTTTTTATTTTACCAAAGTCGAAGCAAAGCAGCCTCAACAGTGGTCAAAAATTGGAGTTATTGCTAGGGTAGTTTTGGGTGTCAAATGGGAGTTACTTTAGGGCTACTTACGGGAATTTTTGTATATTAAAAGTTGTATTTTTAAGCTGTTTTAATTTATTATTTATCTTATGTACCTTCTGTTAATATTAATCACCTAAATTCCCCCTTGCACCCACTGTAAATTTGTCGGAAATGTGTGAATATTCTGCCTTGTTGCGCTTGACAGGATATTGATGACCTGCACCTTCAGTCTGCACCCAACCAAGACGTAGACATCCCCAAGCCCCGTCTCCAGCCCCAAATCTCTGTCTCGCTGGCTGCAAAAGCAATTTAATCTTTGGAGATTTCAACACATTTGGCAACTTGTGCATACGAGCCACTTCCGTTTCCTATTCGAGCTGCTTCCGGCTCTCATTGTTGGCACATATTATCTTTGCTGTTGTATTTGTGGCCAACTAATAATTAATTTGTGTGCATTAGCCGATACCTTGCCCAATATTTCATTGAATTTCCATGAACATTTAATGGCTTTACAATGTGCCAACGTTGAGTGACCCTTGATGTGCCAAGAAGTTGAAGTCTTAGATTTGGAAAGAGCAATTGAAGTGGCTCAAATCTAGGGATCTACTTTGGTTCTAGTCTCTTGTTAAGCCCTTGAAATAAACTTCAATTACCCAAATGGGTAGGCAGGAGCCTCAAACTGTATTTGTGTGTTGAATCCGTGAATATATTCCTCAATTTGGCGTCGAGTGCCGCAGCGCAGTTTATGCAAATGAGGCGCTGCCGCTGCCACTGCTGCTCCTGCGGTGCGCTGTCCGAGCAGCAATGTAGCCTGTCTCCCTGTCTCTGCATTGTGCTTGTCTTTGCTTAAATTGCCATCAGCGGCTGCCTTCTGTGCCACGCCTTTCTGGCTGAGCCTGGACCAAGTCCGAGGCTCGAGCGACGACTGGCACTGGTCTACTTTCATGCCCAATGGGCAACTAATTATTTGTTAACATAACACGAGTGGCAATTTAAATGCAATTAGAAGCAGGCATGGGTTTGCTCTTATGCCTCATTCCGGATGAACACTGGCTCCTTCTCGGACTCGCCTCATTAGTGGTCGGTTCGAGGTCCTTCGATTGAGTGCACATTTCAATTGGCAATTTAAATCGCATCAATGGGGGACCGCAGTTACTGAGCATTTTAGATTTATGAGAGCTTATGCTTAGTGTAAAATTAAACGATGGTAAAGGAAGTTCTACATGGGGAATTCATTTATCTTTTCAGCTGTTCAAAGTCGTAACTCCACGGAAGAAAAGCCTTGGCCAATACCCTTCCTCTGAGGCATACAAACTGATATTCAAAACCACTTTAAAAATGTTCAACATTTTTCCACCTGGAACTCCCCTCAATGGCTATCCAACTGAATTCATACTTTCCGTATGCCAAAAGCCAATGCCAAAGTGGAAATTTAATTACAAAGCTAAAAATAATGCCCACAAACCTGCAAAGACTTCAACCATTTTTGTGCAAATCCCCACATCAAAAGCACTTAATTTCCATCTTTGCATTGTTCAAAAATCTATTTAAAGAAGTTCTTGGAACCCAAAATTGCATTGCGTCTCGTCTTGACCAAATGCGATTACATGGGCCACAACACGAAAAGTCCAGACTTTTGAGGGCCACAACAGACAGGACAGACACAGACACAGACACAGAGACACAGCTGAGATGAGACGAACAGATGGGCGTCCTTGCTGGACCAGAGATCAAGCTGGTAAATCTGCAACTGCTCTGCTCTGCTCTGCCCTGGCCATCACTCGGTCATCAGGTACGAGGGTATTTGTTGAGCAGATTACACAAATGAAAACTGCAGCAAGGAACTTTACATGCATGATGACAGCAGGGAATGCTGGGGAATAATTGGAATGTACGTACGAGTAGATATGCAGAAAAACATTGCCAAAAGAGGAGGCAGAAATAATAAAAGGGCCATAGTTGGGATTTGTTTTTGCTACTTGGGTGTGTCCTTGGTAATTTTGGGTAAATGTTTTCAAGATTTCCACAAGAGAGCAACAAAGTTGTAGGAGTTTTGTTAAGATTTAGGGACGTCAGGATTTAAGGAGAAGCTTAGAAAATATTTATGGATGTATGGGAATATTAAACACCTTTGAGAGCCTCAAACTTTGTCGAAAAATATGAAAAATGAGTTAAATATGCACTTGAATGTTTCCTAAATCGCTCATTAAATGTTCCAAAATGTTTTCAAATGACTTTTGGAAATCTCAAATGTTAACTTTTGTTCCGCAAAAGAGCATCTCAAAGTCGTCAGTGCACTCCAATAACTGCTCCAAATTGTAATGCAACTAAGCTTCCACTTTGCCCCACAAAAAATACAAAATAAAACTGGAAAAAGTGAACAAAAAAAAAGGTAACATAAGCTGGACAAATATGTGAGCTCCGGAGCTGAGGAATCCGGATGAAATGCATGCAAATGAGCTGAGTAATGAGGAGTCGTTGCAGCAGTGTGGCTGTGGCCGTGTGTCGAGTCTGCCCGCTGGACAACCCTTTTGTGGCACTAATTTCCTGAGCAGGCCAGCCAGCACTCGGGTAGAACATGGCCCAAAGTGTCAGTAAGTCAACAAGAATGCACTCTGACACCGCCCAAAGGAGAGTAGAAGGAGTAGCAGTTGGACAGACTGTTGGATGGTTGGATGGATGGATGGATGGGTGCCAGAGGGCGAAGGCAATGTCCGGCTGCTCTGCTCGACCCTACGTTCAAGTCCACTCGACACTTTGAATGTCATTAAATCGTCCGTCCGGCGTGTCAGTCTGCAACTTGGATCTGCTTCTGCTGCTGCTGCTGCTCCACCTCCTCTGGCCGGACACTCAGTCAATGTCTCACTAACAATCGTCAACAGGCTCAAGCAGCGTAAGGCAACAATCATTGTGGCTGTCCTTGTTCATGTTGCTGCTGTTGCTCTTGTCACCCTTTCATTGTACCAAGCGAACGCCCACCCCAGGCTTGCCTTTGTTTGGCCTGAACGTTGAATGCATTTTGGGGCAAAAACGTTTGTCAATTTTACGCTTGTCGACTTTGTGAACTGTCCTCTTGGTCCTCTCGCTGTAAAACTCGTCCTGCGTGTTGTAATTGTCCTAAGCTGGACACAGGCGCTGAGGTGAAATATGCGAGAAAATCGCTGCGAAACGGGTGACCCCGACACGGTAGTTTGGCTATGACAAATGGCACAGGAAAATGATTGCTAAAAAAGTTATCTGGGCACACTGGGGAGAGGGTTGAGTGCAAGAGCCACAAAAGGTTTTGCTTCTTTTTGGGAGGTGAAAGATTGCTGAGGTTTGAGGTGGTGACCCCGAGGACTTAGGTGGAGTGAAAGTTGAGTGGAAAATGCAGTTTGGAAAGGATTTTAAAGGCAATTATGGCTCTAACATTTATCAAGAAACAGGATGCTCTATTCAAGCGCAAAACCAACTGCAGAAAGGTGACCCCGACGCGCACTTCCTACTCATAACTTTCCCCTTCCTGGCCCATGTTTTCGCTTCGTGAAGGTTAGCCTGGAAAACTGTCAGCTCAGTGCAGGGCTGACCTCAAGGCTGGCTTAAAGTGTCGCGGAAATAAAGAAATGGTCGCGTACATCCGTCCACCTGGTGACCCCGATTGGATGCTTGGGTCTCAGCTGACAAATATCCCTAATCGCCATAGTTTGTGTGGCGGCCAATGCCGCTGGCTAAGTGCAAAATGTAGCCCCAGAGACGACAGCAACATTTAGAAGCTTATTAAATTGCCATTACCTAAGCCGGACATCATCATCAGCGGCGGCGGCGGCGGCGCCCAAGGGCTGTGCATACGAAAGGCCCGGCATTTGCCACTCAAGCGGGGGCTTAGCGGCGATGATGACAACAGCTTGACGGCAGGCAGGAAGCAGGCAGCAGGCAGCAGGCAGCAGGTCCATTAGGGAGCAGGCACAGCGGCAGGTCCTTGCAGCAAGCAGAGCTGAGGTGAGGATGGGATACCTGACGAGCTTAGCAGCGACAACAAGCACGCACAGGCCACACGTGGGGATTTACGAGCGGGCGAACGAGCCAAAAGGTAGCGTGGAACTAAATAAATCCTCACAAAATATTTAACATTTAAATGGCCAAAAATTAACTGAAGCTGGCAGCAGCCACGTGGTTGGAGGTGAGATGAGAACTTACGAGTAAATGCGAAATAATCCACACAAAAGCCGAAACGACAGCCAGCCGCATAGAGGGAGAGAGAGGGAATGTGCAGCAAAAGTCGGAGCTGGCGACAACAAAAGCCAGGACTCTTGAATGGCTCGTGATAGGTGGTGGTGGATAGGTAGGACCCTGCTCTGCCCCACTCAAAATACGACAAAGAGTCCGAAATATATATGGACTAAAGGGCCAAAGCCTTAATCAGCTTTAAATGGCAAAGAGATTTCTGCTTCTGCTTCTGCTTCTGCTTCTGCTTCACCCAAAGCCGCATTCAGACGGCAAATATCAAGTGCAGTCATCATCATCGTCATCAACGAGCAGGCGACAGGACGGGACAGGACAGGACAGGACAGGACAGCATAGAAGAGGACAAGGACGAGGCCAAAACTGCATTAAGTTGCCCCCTGCTTAGAATAGAGCAGCTTCGAAGTCTCAAACTTGACAAAATGCAGTGGAAGAAAATAAATAAAAAATTATGAAAATTAGCGAAAAAATATTTAAAAATATTCAAAAATAAAAGAAGAACCAAAAGAATTATTGTAGAGGCTTAAACATATTAAAAGACTTTCCAGACCTCTTCTAGCTTCTTGCTCTAATTTATCTGCCAGTGTATTCCTTCCAGCGTCCTTGGCTCCGAAACACAACATCGTTATTATCGCACTGAGCGCTGTAAAGTACCGAATAATCTACAGGATAATGAGCATGAATGAACGTGAACGTTTTTTCTTTTTTCTTCCTTTTTATATATATTTTTTGTACAACTTTTGAATGGATATAGCGACTACTGAATGCTGAATAGCAGTAGCACAGAGAGAGCGCTTGATGGAGAGTCTGAAATGAGGAAAAAGAGGACAGAGACAGGGACAGGGACAGGGACAGGGACAGACGCTGCCCTCGAGTGCACTCGAACTAAAGCAAGAAAAATCTGTCGAGTGCTAGCTGCCTGAATGCTTGTTTAGAACAAGTGGAAATAAAAGTATAATAATAATCGACAAGAGGAGCAAACAAAAAATACCCGTAAGCGATAGCAAATTTCAACGAATAGACAAGACAAATTTGGTGCAAAAAAGGTGCTGAAGGAAGTTAATGAAAGGCAACAAAAGGAGGAGCAGGAATTAAATGGATGCAACTGCTTTCTATAGGAATGATCTGTGCTTTGAATGTGCTTTAAACTATTAAAAGATCTTTAATACATGAAGTCCCATAATGATTCAACTCTCTTGACTCCCGCCTCAAAGATCACTCCCAAAAATATATTCACAGAAACTCCATAAATTTGAAGGTGCATCAGCAACCATATCGGGCCATCTCTTCGTTTTAATTAAGTCTGAAATTCAAGCAGAAATTTCAGTAAAATACATCAAACAGAGAGCTGTGAGAGCTGTGAACTTGCACACACATGACCCACCTGATTCCAGCTGCTCGCCCTCTCTCTCTCTCTCTCAGTGATTTACTTCATTGAAAGGACTGCCCCGAAGCCAGTTAGTTGTGCATCTGCCTGTGCCTGAGTGCATCCATAGATATTACATTTAATTTTACATTTTACATGGCATATTTATGGAGCAGTCCACGGGGAGACACCAAAAAAAGAACACACAGAGAACGCCAATACAAATGGCAACTTTTTGTGCCATTTTGTCAAGGTTTTCTGCAGTTGTTTTTATTTATTTTGTGTGAGCAGCAAACCAGAATGGGAGTTCATTAGTTTTTTTTTTACTTTACGAGTGAATATGTGTGTGTTGCTGTGTGACCAGAAGCATCAAAGCATCGTTCCGGGCCATCAGTGGCAGCCCATTACTCCCCAGCTTTTGTGGATGCTGCTCCATCTGCTTGCCACATGCAACTATAATGGGAGCAGACTGGTGCTGCTGCTGCTTCTCGCTTTTGTAATGAAAAGTTGTGGCAACTTGTTGTGTGCCATGATTTGAACAATTTCCATTCCCATTGCCACTTCCTCATGCTGTGCACTTTTAAAGTTTCCTCCAGCCATCCACCCCACTCCACTCCACTCCACTTCACTTTACTCAATGCCTTCTGATGGAAAAGTTATGCATGTAGTGTGGATGTTAGAGGTGGCAGATATTCCAGATATGTGCTTTGGGTGTGTGTGTTTGTTTTAAAGTAGAAAAAGTGACCAAAAGTAAAAATCTTTTTCGTTAATTAAGGCAAGTGCAATTGGAATGCAAAAAAGCTACTGTGTGAAAGAAAAACTCAATGTACCTTTTGATTTATTTCGCCTGAGATTCAGAGTCTTATTAATTGAATGCATTTTGGCACCTTACCTGGGGGAAATAAATGCTCCACAAAATAAGCATATTGACAAAGATAAATGCGACACACGCACGTGGCATGCATATATAGCATGTGTGTGAGTGAAATGTAAAATCCAAAAATAAAGCGCATCCGACACCTCCTAAGTGTCTTTGCATGTTGCTTAATCATTTTCATTTTATATTTACCACTCAAGAAGGCAGCTAAAGCTAACACATGTAGTTAAGGTAAGTACTGCGGAGGATCCGTGTGACTGACATACGCACTGGGTGTAACAACATACGCCAGATGTACGGGAATCAATAACTAATGCGATTGTGACAACATTCACGCAGCGCCAAGGGAGCTTTTGCTGACTTGCCAACTTGGGAGAGACACTGTTACTTTTACGCAAGAGAGCGGAGTGGGATGTGAAGAAAGCGGTGTGAGAAGGGAGCGTAGCGCCGTGAGCAGAGAGAGAGAGAGAGCGACAGCGGAGTGAGCAGGGGAGTAAGTAAGCGTGGAGAGAGAAGAAGTGAGCATGCAAACAGCGACGACGGGGTAGAGGGGGAGACAGTGTCGTGAGCGGGGAGAGCGTAACGGGACTACAATGAGAATGAGATGCTCGAGAAACTGCTTACAGCTCACTGCACAACACTTGGCAGACAGCTCCTTCAGTATCCCCCCGCTGGAGTTGTTTCACTTTGTTTTCAATGGCAAAACTTTTGCCAATTCTCAATTCTTTCTGCCTGGAGATGACAGAACCGTTCTGCGGTTCCCTAACCCTAACCCTCTAAAAACTTCAAAAATAAAGTCACTCTGCAAGTGAGGCTGGGCAGCAGTGGGTGCTGAGTAAACTAGAACTTCAAACTACTTAATCCACCCACCCATCTGTACCAAGCCAGCATTAACTTATCCACAAAACAGATGTCTCGAATCCCCAAACAGGAATATCGCATCATAAATATGAATCTACCGCAGTGCATCATTGAGTAAATTGTTGGAGCAACAGCAGTCCCTTGAAAACTACCGCAACATGCATGCGACTCAATGACACACCTCGCCCCTCGGCCACACACCTCACACCCCTCGGCACACGCTCACTCCATCGTCTGCGACAGTTGAAGACATCAATTTACTTTTATTTCCCAGCGTGTTCGCGACGATGTTTTGGGGTCTTTTGCGGCGTATAAAAGGGTTCCACCAAAGCGAAAGAGGAGTAAATAGTAGCGGACTAGTTGCAGGTTTGAGCTAAGGGAATACCTCGTATTTTATTAAAAGAAATTTCAATGAAATTCTAAATTCTCGAGTAAAACTATTTACATATATTTTATGTGCTTTATAGACATTCGTCCTCTGTTGCAGTGGACATTAAATGTTGTATAAAATAAACATATTCCGAAACTTTCCAGGGTAACCCATGTACCCTCAACCATGCAAACGCCGCACTCGATACATTCAAACCTTTTGCTTAGCGATTCAATTCAATTGATTCAATTTGGATTGTATCGGGGCTTCGTTTTATGCTCGTTTTGGCCAACACATATTACAGCTTACTGTATCGGATGTGTGGCTGCTTCCTCCCTGCTGCTGTCGCCTGTGCCCGAGTGCCTCATTTATCTGTTGCCAATGGGTTCCCGGCTGCCTCGCAAGCGTTTTACTTGTGTGTTAGAGTGTTCGAGTGTGTGTGAGGGAGACATTTTCACAAAATTTAATATTATGCGAAAATAACTTTTGTATATTTTTCAGTGTTTTTCGCTCGCTCTTTTACGAGCCGATAATGTTATTGGCCTAGGAATTTTATGAATTGACCATTTTCGCTGAGGGACAGATATTTTATCTGTTTTTTGGTGAGGCGCGGCCCTCTATTCCTCAATGACTTTTGCAATTTGCCTCAACAATTGTGTCACGACTAGTTTCGTTACACTTCATTCCATTTCCTTTGTGCATATTTTATCCCGGCCATCGGAGGTCCCCACAGAGAGAGGTTTTACGAGTAGATGATACGGTGGCCCGCTTGGAATTTCTGTGCACTTTGAGCTTTGCCTTTTCTTGGCCCAGATCCATTCCCCACTTCTGGATGCCATTGTCTGGAAGGACAAAATATTTTGCGACTTTGCGGATGGCTCTCACAGTGGTTTGGGTCTTCAAATTGTGGAACAACAGCTGGAGGCAAGGCCCGAAATTGGGGCATGAGTGTGGTTGGAATTTGATATATGTTTGATGCTGAAAACTTGAAAGTCACATCAGGTGGGTGCTCTTGAAATTAGTTTGCTGCCAAAAATGTTAAACATCATGTATACAGGGGATAGTCACTGTCCAAAGTTTCATATGGGAATTCTTGTGAAATGCCAGGTGAAAATACGCAGGAAATATGTATGTTTTGCTTCAAATAAATGTGTAAAAATAAAATAGATCCTCACAGTAAATTGACTCGTACAAGTTGCCTCATTTTTTATACAAATATTTTAGGGATTCATAAATTGTTGTCTCTTTTGAAATGTGGTCCAATATCTTTCGGTTTATTTATTCACTGCGGATTATCCCTATCTGTTTTTCTTTATCACAACTTTCCCAAACTTCTCATACTTTATCCTTCAGTAAAAATATGCTAAACCAGAAACATTATTGACTGTTGCATCACCAATCGTGGAACTTCTGTGTAAATATTTTGCAGCAGACCACTTCAAAAACTCCATCTTTAACTCGGATAATTTTTTCTTCGTTCCTTTAGAGTTGCCCAAAAGTAAATAACAAGTTAAATCCAATACAAAAAGTTTGCTACTTCGCAACATTTTTCAGACCACAGTGCTTGAATGCAGTTCACTTGCATACAGATACAAAAATATCTATGTACAGGCCATGTCTGTGCACATGTGCTGCTGACTGTGTGCAACGTCTGCACTTTGACACTCACCCAGAGTTACATTCCTGTCATTGAGCTATTTTGTTCGAGTGCCAACCGAAAAGTTTGGAGCAGAATAAAAAAAAGTTTGTACCCATCACCGAAGAGAGGAGAAAGTTTTCTGCGGACGACAGAGACAGAAACTTCTAGTGCTGTTTGTTGCTCCTTCGGATTAATATTTTCTTTTGCGTGTCCTCCTCTCTTTTTCCAGACGCATTCCGGGGCGCCTCACGCTTATTTTTTGCGCCGTCCCTTGCCGGTCACTTGAAATGCAATTGCAAAGAAATATTCCGCTCAAGAGTATCAAAATACACGATGGATAGCTGAGCTTTTTCTTCCTTTGTAAAGCTATTTGTTTTTTACGCTAAAGTTGCATGTCAACTGTGTCTGTCTGTCAGTGTGTAAGTCAGTTTTTTAGCCAAGTCCGTTTGACGTCTGTTGTCTTCAGAGTTTGCCTTTATACAGTGGACATTGCGGTTCAATGAACAGACGTTAAGGAATTATAACCTTTATTTAGCTGTTGTCAGGGAATGAGGATACTCCACAACCAACAGGTGCTATTGAAAACACCTTATTATTTATGACACGCACAAGTACCCACCGTACCTAAGGAATCTGCGCGGTCCCGTTACTTATAAAATCTACCGCTCTGGTTTTGGTACATGCGTTGAGAGCTTTTTCAATAATAAATGCGTTACCCGCCACAGCAATGCACTGCAGGCGGCCCATTATGCATGGGCATTGTTTTTGCAATGTTAACATGCTTGCAGCCTCAGCAGTCCATACTTCTCTCTCCGTGCCGCTCTCATCAATCTTCCCCCACTCCTCTCCCCCCCCTTTCGACCATGAAAAAAGACATTTCAAATGGGGCACTAAATTACTAAAACCCACATGCAAACACACAATCCCACCCCACAGAACTTTGCAAGCGCACTCTCGCTCTCGCACTCGCACTCTCCCACTCTCACCAGCTCGACACTCTTTGCATTGCCGAAAAAAATACAAGAGAGAAGTGCAAGCATTGATGACCGAAAGCTGTGATACTCTCAGGCTGCTCCTATGGGAATGCTGCCTTCGCTATGCTACAAACAACTCTGCAAATTCGTCACACCCTCACCTAGGGCATAACAAGTCTATGCAGCTGAGAATACAATTTACGCTTTGCCAGGCGTTTTTCATGCATGTTTGTTGTTGCCGTTGACAAACTTTTTATGGTCGCATCATGGAAGAAGCGCGTTGTAGTTGTTCTTTATGTTTGTTTTGCCTCAACCCGCATGCATGTGGTGGGGGTGGGGGTGTTGGTGGTTATGGTGTCTGCATGTAATGTGCATCTGGTTGACAAAACTTTGTGAAATCATTAAGAAACGCACTCGAATGCAAAAACCTACTAAAAAGGGATAACAGAGGAGAAAGAGAGTGGAGTGAGAAGAGAGTGCTCGTGCCTGTCAAAGCTCTCAGAAAGTTGTGCCGTTTATCAGGAAGAGACGACATGATTTTAATAGCAGCAACGAATAATTCTACGGGGTTAATACGCAAAGAGTGTGAGGGAGATGGCGAGACAAAAATGAACTTAAAATAAAGCTATTCGACACATGTTACAGTAAGCGCCTCAACAGAGTACACTCTGGGATGGCGAAGAAGCCAAAAAGTCTGAATGGAATCTTATCCTTTGATAGGTATACTTTTTATTTCATTTAAATGAACAAATAATTTTTGATCAATCCCAACATGCTGATTAAAACCAAAACTCTCTTTGGATGACATGGATTACTGGCAGCAGTTGAAATTCTTTGAGCTGCCAGCGAGCCGTTGTCATCAAGCATATCTAAAACAAAACGCTTCATCAACCTCAAGTTGCCACCGCCGTTATAGACCCTGATGTCATCGCCAGGGCCAAACCATATAATCTTTGGCACGGCGGTTATTTGATACTTTTTGCATAAATCTTTGGAATCGGAACAATCGATCTCTCCGATACAAACAGCCGTTTCCTGCTTCAATTCGATGGCCAGATCAATCCACACCTGCTTTATGGCCAGACAGAATACGCAGCTTGGCTGAAAGAATTTCACAAAGAAATTCCTATTTTTGGTGGATGAAGCGAAATTCACGTTGGTCAATGTGAATACTTCGCCGAGCTTACAGCCCTCGGACTTGTCGTTTTGCTGTTCAACTTCCTTTTTTACGAGACTTTTCCCGGGCATAAAGGCGCTCATGTTGTACGCTTTCTTTGGCACTCCATCGTTCCTCTCAAAGTACAGTAGAGTCGGATAGGTCGTGACATTATTACTGATGCAAAATGGCTCGTAAGTGGAACAGTTTATGGCCCCAATGGCAAGGCTGGTACTGGCTACACCCTGGCTGCCCATCAACTTCCACAGTATGCTGTATAGACTGTTACAGCTCTGGCAGCGCATTCCGTAGAACTCGACAATGAGATTCTTCTTTTTCAGATTTGTCTCAAAATCATCGCTACTCCAGTCGATTGATTGCCTGAGGTCCTCTACTTCTGATGTTGGTGTCTCTATCAGACTGATGAATATGAATACAGCCATAAGTAACGAGAGTTGAAACATTTTCGTCTCTCTTGTCATATATTTCCAGGCTAATTTGGTTTAACTATATAAACACCACAGCTCGGTAGATAAGGCACAACAAACGCAGAGCTTAGGTGTATCCAAACATTCAAGTCTACAACTTCATTCTTAATGGACAAAAAGTTGACTGAAACTATGCAGAAGATTATTCAGATTCTTCTAACGTTCTGCTTGTAACAATTACTTGGCTTAATTGTCATTTAATTCAATTTAATAATAAGACTCGTAGCTAAATGGCCAAAAGGTTCATAACAATCATGACAATATTAATCGTTAAATAACTTATTTCTCTGGCTCCTGACTTTTCGACGAATGTTCCATTAGAGGCTATCATTTCAT
Source organism: Drosophila guanche (assembly GCF_900245975.1). NCBI lineage: Eukaryota > Metazoa > Arthropoda > Insecta > Diptera > Drosophilidae > Drosophila > Drosophila guanche. Next base: position 7,978,738 of record NW_022995746.1, read on the forward strand.
CGACGAAATTTCTCAAAGATTCCACTTCGTGTTTGCCATTGTAGGAGCCAAGTTTGCGCCCATTCTGATACCACAGAAAAGTTGGACGTGCTTCGATTTGTAGTTCGTGGCAAATTTCTTTCGATTTTGTGCAGTCCAAATCCGAGATGCACACAGCGTCCCTGTATTTCATTTCTTTGGCCAGCTTCCCCAATTTGATTTTGGCCAGAGCGGACACGTAGCTCAAAGGGGATTCAAAGATCAGGATACAAAATCTACCAGTTTGCGTCATCAGATTAAAATTATTGGTATTCAGGCTTAGGACTTTGCCGGGTGTGCATTTCTCGATTACTCCTGCGACATCATCATCATCGTCAGCAACAACTTGGTGAATTTCATGCACTTCACTGTCATCCCTGGACTGAGGTCTCATTTCATGCCCCATATCATCAACTGCAGATTTATCCGTGGCTTCTTCAGTTGGAAACTCTTCGATATCATGGCCATAACAATACGATAAGCCAGTAAGAAAAACCACAATGAATGCCACCACTAAGGAGAAACGATGAAACATTTTTCTACGCCTAATTTTTGAAACGTTAAGCAAGGGCAAAATAGTTATAGAAACCGAGTGGATCACTTGAAGCGAATTGCATATTTTTCTTGTATATATTTCATTCAAAAAAATCATCTATTGGTTCGGCTTATTGAGTTTTAGAAACTTGGGGAGATTTCGCTTATAAACTAATTTCACATGCTTGTAGTATGATTAGAGTTCGGAAAGAGTTGTTTGTAGTATAGAATTTTCACACAGTTTTCGCTTGCTGTTCAGAGCCACTGGCCGCCCTCGGTGAGTTTCCGTGGATCGATGTTCAGGCCGAGTTTCTCCAGTTTCCGCACTTTGCGCATCTGCTTGGTGAGTCGCCGCTTGAAGGTGATCTCCCTGTTGAGATTCATAATCTCAATGGTGTCGAACTGCCGTATGTTCTTGATGGTCTGCAGTATCAAGTTGTCCGTCAGGTGCAGCTTGATCGTGGACATCTTCATGAAGGGCACATCGCGACGTCTCAGCTCCTCGCGATACGCAAACAGCGTGTAGTGCAACGAAGGCATCGATGGCAGAGGACGCTCCATTTGTGGGAATAATAAATCGGCCATAATGTTGTTATGTTTCAAACTGATGACTGATGACTGATGGCTGATGATGTGTTAGCGTCGAGTGTCCAGAACGCAATGGTGTCATGGCTCGTGCGTCTCTCAGTTTTATATGCAACCTCAGGCTACCTGCCGACGTAGACAAATCCCATCCTTCCTCTTAAGCAGAATTTCGCTTGAGCCACCAGTAATTTTCCTTCTTGGGAAAATCCCTTACAGTGGCAGCTGGCGCTATGCCGGCCTACCTGCTGTGGCAGCTGCAAATTACACGATTAGTCTGGAATTTTCTTGCATCTTTCTGCTTGGCAAAAATCTGCTATTCAAAGCCATTCACGTATCACATGAGCTCGCATTGCGATCGTTTTTGGTGCTCAAATTTTAATGAGCTCGCGACCGTTTTTGGCGTAGTTTTACGGCCATTTGAAATGGGTTTCCTTTGCGTTCCTTTGAGCTGACCCTGCACTGCCTGCCATCGCAATTAAAATAAATTGCATTCACCCAAAGGATTGACGACGAACTCTGCTGACTGGTCGGACTGGACAGCCAGTGGGCTCCATTCCTGTGTGCTATGTGAGCGTCGCTCAAAGGTTTGACCCAAAAAAGGAAAAACGAGCGAAGAGATTTTTATGGTATTCAACGCGTATTCATTTAATTAGTTCGAGTTGCTTAAAGCGTGTCAAAAGTCCTGTAATATCACGAGAGAATTTACTTTTAATTGCATCAATCCGAAGAGCAGGATGTTTCCTCAATCTGATTGAGCTGGATGGAAATTTCGCGGCTCATTTAACTTCTGAAGCAGTTAAAAACGAAACGAGGCTTGAAATATCTCCATATATTCTGCACATAAATGTGTATGTACATAAATATGAATTGTTTCTAATAACTTCTGTCTATGGCCTGGCATCAGGTACAGGAACCCCGCTTGCTCCCTCTCTCAAATGCAAAACTCAACTACATTCCAGTGAGTGCAGCACTGAAAATGCTGTTGCTAATTAAAATCGAGCACATAGTGTATAAATTATATTTCCGGCCCAGACCATATCATGGTCTGTGGTTTCGTTACCAAATGGGATTATTTATGGGCCCAAAAATTACCAAATAACTAATCTATTTTTATGTATTTTTGTCTGGTCAGGGAATGTAGTGCGGTTTGACTATGAGGTGAACAGTGTTTACGCAGCCCTTTCATTCCCAAAATTAATAATTCAACCAATTCCAGTGGAGCTTTTACGAACTCGAAAAGACGTTAGCAAATTAAGAATTTAAAATGTGAAAAAGTGCATGCTGGAATATTTTGACTAGAAGATACTCTTTAAATTGATTCTAAAACTATAATTAAATTCAATTAAAACTTAAATACATTTGAAATAAAACAAATTACGCAATCTACGCACGAGCTCATTCTCAGAGCAGAGAGCGCTAACAGCACTGTAGACGGGCGCTGTGCGCCACTGTTAGCGGGCAGCGGAAAACTTACACACCTTAACAGCGATCGCCGCTTCTACAAGCCCGTCTGTTAAGCTGCGCTGTTAACTGTGCTGGTTTGAACATGAGTTGCAATATTCCCATTTTAACAGCACTTTCATTCCCGATTTAATAATTCAACAAATTATAGTGCAACTTTTTAAATGTAAAAAAAAACGGCAACGTCATCTGCGAAACCCACAACAAACCCCAAACGGCAAATTATAAAAGACATTTGTGCCTTCACCTGCGATACAGTCGAAAAATAAGCAAAGACAAGATGTTGAGCAAGTTTTTTCCTCGTATCAAAGCCCTGCCATTGACGGAGAAGCCTCGGTCCCGCGATGCATTTGTCTACTTGGATCAATTTCAAAAGGTTTTAGGCTGGACCGCACCCGACGATAAAAAGTGGAGAATCCATTATATGGTTTATGCGATTATTCTGAATTTGGTGTTCATGCTCATCCTACCGATCTCGTTGCTGATGCCATACATTCAGATGTTCAAGAGCTTCACGGCGGGAGAGTTTCTCAGCTCCCTCGAGATCACGGTGAATATGTACGGATGCGTTCTGAAGTCCCTCTTCATCATTTGGGGATACAAGGGATTTCAGGCATCCAATAAGGTGCTGGATCAACTGGACCTGCGCTGCACCAGCGATGAGGAACGCTCCAGTGTGCACCGCTGCGTGGCCCATGGCAACATGTGCTACGTTGTCTTTTTCATTGTTTACTTCGGATATGTTACGGTCAATTTTACGGGTTACATCCTGATGGGCAGGCACGCCTGGTTGATGTACCTCCCTGGACTGGACGAGGAGAAGAACTTTTTTATTTCCAGCGTGTGTGAGGTTATGCTGATGAGTGGGGGTGTCCTCATGGATCAGTGTACGGATGTCTCTGCTCTGAGCCACATGCTGATGGCTCGCTGTCACATCCTTCTGCTCAGGGACCGACTGACTAAACTGCGCACGGATCCCACTAAAACTGAGGAGGAACACCATGATGATCTGAGGAAATGCATCCAGGACCACTGCTTGATTTTGGAGTGAGTAGTTTGCTCATCAGTATAAAATTTGATCTATGTGATTCTATTTGCCATATGGCACCTTAGCTATTTCAATGCTTTGCGGCCCATCTACTCGGGCACCATCTTCGTGCAGTTCCTCCTGATTGGCATAGTTCTGGGTCTGTCCATGATCAACGTCATGTTTTTTACAACCTTCTGGACGGGCCTCGGCACCGTGTGCTTCATGGTCTGTGTATTGCTGGAAACATTTCCTGTTTGCTACCTTTGCAACATGATCATCGATGATTGCCAGGACCTCTCCGATAGTTTGTTTCAATCGAATTGGACGGCAGCCAGTCGCCAATACAAGTCCACATTGGTCTACTTTCTGCATAATCTTCAACAGCCAATTATACTGACAGCAGGTGGAGTGTTTCCCATCTGCATGCAGAC